>NC_048218.1:171067541-171205126 GCF_002007445.2 Ailuropoda melanoleuca
GGGAGGGGAGGGGAGGGGAAAAAGGAAGGAAGGAAGGAGAGAGAGAGGGAAGGAAGAAAGGGAGGGAGGGAGGGAGGAGTGAAGGGAAATGTGGGGGCTTAACTGGGCCAAAGAGTCTTTAGCTGCAATCCTAGGCAACTTAAAGGTACAGTAAAAAATTTACAGGGAACTTCAAGTTTTACACTGTGCGTAATATGTAGTTTATAATTTAGAGATAAAATGAAAAAATACATAGTGAAATTTGAATTCTAAGATGAAATCTAAGTTTAGAATTTTTAACTTACCTCATTCGTTCAAGACCATTTTTTACAAATGAGATTCTGGTCACTTAGGCAAGCAAAAAGCCTATTCAGGGGTTTAGTTAATAGAATATATGGGCTTATAAGAGTTTAAGATTCAGTAGTTTCAAAGAAAAATAATATGATGTATGCTTTCCTTCTTTCGTTCCAGAGGCGATTTCACACAATTAAAAAAGTTAATGAACATCAGAAGTATTCTTGAGGTAAAAAATAAGCCACAATGAGGATGGGTTTATATAGAGACAGAAAGGTGTTAAGCTTTAATGGCTGCAAGGATGGGGACATGTCTGTGCGCACATGTGTGTGTGCACACACAGCAAATAAACAAATAGGCCTGTTAATGCGCATGCATGGTTTGAGCTGTGGTGTGTTTGGGAGACAGTACTATGTTTATGAGTTGTGGATCTTAATTTAAAAAAAAATAGTAATGGTAGATCTAGCTATCATCTTCTCCTATGTTAGCTATCTCCCTACTGGATAGTTGATTCCTGCATTAGCCCGTCTAAGTGAAGCCTTAAAGAATAGCACCGTTGGCCATGATGGACTAGAAACAGGCTAGTGGAGAGCTAGGTGGAGCCAAGGGGACACTGTGTAGTTTACCCATTCCTTCCTACAACCTCTATCCTCTTTCCAAGTGGTCCCTAGGGAATTGGATCCAGGGGGAAACCACAGAGAGGTAAAGGCAGATGCCTTTCTCACTCATAAATTATTCACATTTTACGTGAAAACACAGAAATGAGAAATGTGGGAGCTGGAACTATACAGAGAAGATAAGCAATTTGACTTTAAATAAAGAAAACTTGTTTCAAAAGGATCACACCTGGCATAGTAGTAGAGAAATGTTATTGCTACCTACTTGAAGGTATAAAATACATACTGACTTAAGACAACTTGTAAACAACATAAAGATGGTTCAAAAATGCTAAAAACTAAGACCCAGTGTCTTTAGCTAGGCTTTCAGATACACTTCCAGACCAAGAAAATCTGCCAAGGCATTTTAGAACATTTTTTCTTCTATCATAATAATATTTTCTTTTGTTGGGAAAACAGTGAACACATAGACAATGTTTTAAAGAATATCTGTACAAATTTCTCCTGTGCATGTCTTAAAATGGATCAAGACTTCCTTGAATGTGCTTTATATTTAGAAGATACCGAACTGTTATCTTCCTTTCACAGCGCCTATGACAGTTGTAACTGTTTAGTCATTTGTGTGATTATTTGCTTGATGCCCCCACCCACCCACTGAGTCTGTACGTTCCAAGATAGGAGCAGGCCTCTTTTATTTGCCCTAGTGGACTGACACTGTGAATGTAGTTCATGGTACATAGTGGGTAACCGGGATAAATTTCTTTTGAAAGAATAAGAATATCCTCTCTGGGGGCACCTGGGTGGCACAGTGGTTAAGCGTCTGCCTTCGGCTCAGGGCGTGATCCCGGCGTTGTGGGATCCAGCCCCACATCAGGCTCTTCAGCTATGAGCCTGCTTCTTCCTCTCCCACTCCCCCTGCTTGTGTTCCCTCTCTCTCTGGCTCTCTCTATCTCTGTCGAATAAATAAATAAAAAAAAAATCTTTAAAAGAATATCCTCTCTGATGAGGCTTTCTAAAAAACCCATAGAATACTAAATCAAGAGAGATCTGGGGGCGCCTGGGTGGCACAGCGGTTAAGTGTCTGCTTTCAGCTCAGGGCGTGATCCCAGCATTATGGGATAGAGCCCCACATCAGGCTCCTCCGCTATGAGCCTGCTTCTTCCTCTCCCACTCCCCCTACTTGTGTTCCCTCTCTCTCTGGCTGTCTCTATCTCTGTCAAATAAATAAATAAAATCTTTAAAAAAAAAAGAGAGATCTGAATAAGAAATTTGTTTAAGGGGGGGGGATGGGTTCATCCTAAAAATAAAATGGAATTCTGAGCTATTAGCATTAATCCATTATAGTCCTTATCTTGAACTCAAAAGCAAATGATAAAATTTTTTTAAAATACCTTTTTAAAGATAAAATAAGTAATCATCATAACAACTGGAAGCAATAATGTCTTTGTGTATCTCAGTGGAGTCTGAAATAAAGCAAATTATTCAAAACAGTCATTTATTAAATTTTACATTAAGTGAGTAAAAATCTATGTCAAGTTGAGTATCACGATGAAATTTATATTTATATATATTTATATAAATTATATATAATGAATATTATATTTATTTAACAACGTTCATCTTCTATTACAAGAATAAAAATTATAAGAAGTTATACAATGTACCAAAGATTTTAACAGTAAAAATCATTAAATCAAAAATAAGTTATGTCTATTATTTCCTTTCTTTTGGTTTTATCTTTCTTTTATTTACATAATATCAATTCTTAAATTTTATGTTTACTGATCCCCTGACCCTACATTGTCATTTCCTGGGATGTGAAGTTCCATCACTTTCATTGGTGAAACTGGAGAAAATAAGGAAGAAAACCAGTCTACGTAATTACTGTAAATATGAGTAAGCAATAAAACAACATTAGCAGCTAAATAATTCTCATGAACCATTATTATGGTTGGAGTGATTCACCATGTCACTAAATTAAATTATTCTTGAAGGCAGGAACCAAGACATTTTCCTCTTTGTAGTCAGTCCTACAGCAAACTGCCTCGCAGATAAATAAATAGTAGTCATTTAATAGTTTTTGAGTGAATGTATGACTGGTTGGATAGATAAGAGAATAATGTATGAATAGTAGTATACCTTTCTTGGCAGCATCTTGCTAAAAATTTTTACAATATTTGGAGTGTTAAGTGAAATAAAACTAGTTTCTGAAAACCAAAACAAGAATTTGGATTTGTTTTTCCTGAGCAGTCCCATACCTCTAAGTGACCTAGATTATTAAAATAATTGAACTACATGGGGCACCTGGGTGACTCAGTTGGTTAAGCATCTGCCTTCGGCTCCAGTCATGATCCCAGTGTCCTGGGATCAAGCCCCCCTACTCATGCTCTGGTTAGCTCTCTTCTCCCAAATGAATAAATAAAAAATCTTTAAAAAAATAAATAAAAGTAATTGAACTGTAATAATAATAATTCACTGTGGATCAAACAGTATGTTTAGCACTGTTCCTGGATTATCCCATTTAATCATCATCAATAACTTTTTAAGAGAGAGGTCATTGTTTATTGGTTTTACACACACACAAAAAAAAAACAGGTGAGGAATGCTGTATGACTAGTAAAAGTTAAAGTAAAAAAAGGTAAAGTTGGATGTCTCTGAATAAAAACTGTGAGTTTCAGATTAAAAGGAAAACTCAAGAGCAAAAAAACCATCATACCTGTAGAGAAGGAAAAAATCAAAAAAACATTCATACCGCTTTTTCCATGAAGTCAAATTCAGGAGCACAGGTGTAAATTAAGGTATCAAAATCTGTATACCTTAGGATTCTGGCTGCTATAAGGTCACTCAGGCGAATCTGTGAAGAGAATAAAGTAAAACAAATTAAAATTACACTAAGAATTATGGTCAATAATAATTGATTTATTAGTAAAGTCTACAAAGAATATAATCCATGGTACATAGATGCCCCTCAAAGAAAATTTTTTTAAAAATCAGTGAACTATACACTACTATGCACTGTATTATGAAGAAAACTGAAAACAAAGAGAAATACCGAAAGAAATGAAAAGAAGAAAGAGGTCAGAAAAAATAAACAGAGATGATAATATAAAGAGTGAACTAAGATCGACGCTCACTGGGCAGAAGCCACCAGGCAGTTAATCATGAGATTTTATAATCACCATTTATTAAGAAGGAAACCATCTCACGTTAACCCTTTCACTACACACTGCAAATCATGAATTTTCTATGTGTTGTCATTGTCACAATGCCTCATACACTGATTACAATTTTTCGTACTTGAATTTTTCAGACATACATTCAAGCCATTAAACATAAGAGCTATTCATCATAAGAATTACAACTACATATGCCACTTTGATTTAGTTACTTGATCTCCAAGGCCTTTGAAATAAACACCACCTACTAAACTCAATGTAGAACTCCTATTTTCTACTGATTATTTATTACCTACTGTCAGTGAGACAATTATTTTTCTGTTGCATTCTCAGAAGGCCAAAAAAAAAAAAAGAAAATATTTGGTATGTAAACCTTAATTCAAATTATTTTACAGGAACAAAAATTATTTTATATCAAATGTAACAACTGTCTGTGGTTTTCATTTATTTATGGTTCCCGTTATCTACCAGTAGCAAGGATAATTTAGACTTTATTTTTCTAATTTGGACTAGGCCGGATGATTGATAATAATATAAATAAACCACTTTCATTTCAAGTCTTTTTCACAGCTGTCACATATAGGAAATTGCTCAAGGGTACCAAGGGGATGTGTGTGTGTGTGTGTGTGTGTGTGTGTAAGACTTATAATCACTTGGGTGACAATGTGGAGCAATGCAGAAAAGAAAACCACAGACCAATTTAACAGATAAATAAATGACTTAGGAGGCTTCAATAAAGTTTAATGTAAAATGTACAGCCCCTACAGAATGAAAAGTTAAGAACAAAAGGGAAAGAAACAAGGAAAATGTGTCAGACACATTTTATTTATCCTCAATATGTATGTAAGCTCAATTCTCCTGGAGAGTGATAGCACTTGAACTCTCAGAGAGTAGTATCATAATCTCTTGTTAAAGGTGAAGAAATTTCAGCAGTAGACGGGGTCCTAATTGGATAGTACTGGATGAAGTACATTTCAGAGTAGATTATTGTATGATACAGTCATGTACACTCATATCCAAACACTAAGTGTCAACAATCAAAAATAAATGCCTGCACTGTTTTCTGTTCCCCGGAACTGATTAGCCGAGTAGGGACTTCTGCTTTGACAAAGGCTATTCTGTAAGACATCAGTTTTAAAACAAACACACACCACACATGAGGGATAGGTCTATATATTTTCCAGAAGATGAAAAGGTAGATAACTTTTAACATATCCCATTTTCCTTTTCCATTACAAGAAAAGTTTTAAAAATATCAAATCACATCTTAAGTTTAGTCTGTAATTATATGTGTATAAAACTACATTGAGATTGTGAGAGTTTTATATTTCAAAGCTGAGTACAGACTGCTCATATGTTAACATTCGCAATAAATGAATAACTTATTATTTTAAACAGATGATTATTTTTTAAAGATTTATACACCCAACATGGGGTTCGAACCCATGACCCCAACAAGAGTCACACACTCTACAGACTGAGCCAGCCAAATGCCCCTATTTGTATTTTAGCTGAAATATGACCACATAACTACTTAAGATATTATTAATATTTTTCCTGGATGGCTAAGTCAGCATTCATTCATAGATTTTTCTTAGTGGGTTGAAAAGATCATTGAACTGCACAGTTTTATTACTGTCTCAGCCAATAACTACCCCTAGGACTCTGAGCAAGACACTTAATCTCTATAAAATAAATAGGTAAAAATAGATGGTTTCAATGTTTTCATCTAGCTACATATTTACAGGAATTTTTATGCTTTAACTAGAAGGTACTTACATGATCTGAAACACCTAAGATTTTAGATGTCAGAAATTTCAAAATAATTGTTCCACACAACCAAGCACAGCCTTGAATCAGCTAGAAAATAAAATTATAAAAATTAAAAATTACCCAGTTAAAATATTCAATTATATCAACAAATGGTATAGGAAAATTTTAATCATGTAAAGAATATTAACGATGAGGTCTAAAAAAGAATATTCCTTTAGAAAATTTTGTTTAAAGGCAAAAAACTGAAAGAGATGACACTGTAATAAAATACATAACAACACTAGAGTTCTACAAATTCTAAAGGAATTTTTAAAGTTGTTTCTTTTCAATTTCTGTGTAGAAAGGAGCTATATGCTTGTTTCCAAATATTATTTCCTAGCTGAAAACTCTTTTTCTCAAAAAATAGAATTATAAAAAATTCTTCTACCACTCTTTTGGAAATGAAATTATATAAGTTCCTCTTCAAGAAAGGAATATTTGAAAATTTAAGCTTTTATTTTAAAGAGAGAAATAGAAACTAAAACTTACATAGGGGTTTCTGTTTGTTTTTTTATTTGTTTTTTGGTTAACTTTGATTAGAAAGAGCACAAATGTGGACTTCTAGATAACCTGGAGGAAAATTATAGTGGCCTAAATCCAAATCTCTCCACACTCATCCAACAAGTAGAACAATGCAACCACAAATATAAAAAACAGGTAACAGTACAAACTTCAAATTACCTGTAAATAGAAACAGTTCATACAGCAAAGTTAAATCTCAAGTCCTGATCTAAGCCTTTGTAGAGATTGAGGGGAGTCTCAAAACCATGTGCAAAGAGGAGAGGGAAATGAGGGGTCCCAAACTGAGCTGAAATAACTCTAGGAAAAGAAAGTCCACCTTATGTGTGAGGAGACTGGAGGATGGGCTATGGAGCAGGGACTTCAAGGGTTCAGTATAAAAAATACTGATCCCAGAAAGGCGTTAATTCTGGAAAGAGAGGAAGGGAAAAGAAAAAGAGAGAAGCCCTCTAGGAGAATGTGTAGAAAAGGAAATAAGAAGGGAAAATTAAGTATCCAGAAAAATAACTGGGGATCAAACAAAATCACTACTGTCACTGAAAGATGAACAAAGGAAGTTATTATTAATTGATAAAACCACATTTTGTTACATTGGCAAAAGAGGTTGCACCTGGATTAGGAAACATCTGCTCTAACCACAAAATAATTAGATGAAAGATGTCTATAATACCTATAACATAGCTTCTATAAGAAGTTTAAAAAAATGAGAGTCAAACATTTCAGCTGATGATCTCTGATCTAATGAATAAAAATCTCACAAAGCAGAAAAATCCTACAATGCAGAATTAAAAGTTGAATTAAGTAAGCTCAAATAAGCATACAGAGATATTAAAAAATTTTATTAAAAAATATTTTTTAAACTAAGAACAGAAATGGACAAAACCAGAAAAAAATGAGAGTGCTTATTAAATATAGAAAATAGAAGAAAAGGAGAAAACCATTGAAAAATGAAGACAATCTCAAGCTAACTAAAGGAGGAGAGATTCAAATAAAAATTCAAAAAGAGCACTGAAGACAGAAACAATAACAACAACAAAACTCTGAAAGAATAAAAATGAGATTAAAGAAGGTTGTAGAAGAATCAGAGAAAGTGGTAGAAACAGAAGACAGGAAACATATTTATAATTAGGGTAACTGAAAAAGAAAAACTACAATCCAAGAAAACTTCCTAGACATAAAGGACCTGAATTTACATTTGGAAAGGACTCACCATGTGCTGAGGAAATTGACCAATATGGTAAACAACCTCAAGATATAGCCTAGTAAAACTTAAAAATGAAGAAAAATCCCTTAACACTTCTAGACACAAAGGTCACATAACTTAGAAGGGCAAGAGAATTTGGTTTGCATCATACATGTTAAAAGAAACATAAAAGCACGTCAACTGTGTAGAAGCATTTTCAAGGCACTCGAGAAAGTGGGAACCCGGAACTTTATATCTAGCCCATATATATAAGTGCCCATATATATATATATAGCCCATATATATATATATAAAGATTATAGAAAACCAGTTTCAAGCATGCAATAATTGAGGAAACAACCTTCCTGAATACAGAAAGTTAAAAGTAAAAAAGAATCATGTAATGAAATATGCTGAGAAATAGTAAATAGAAAATATACGTAACATTTATGACATTAATAAAAAATCTTTAAATTCTCACAAAGCAAGACCTGTCCTGTGTTGTACAGAGAAGAGGTACTGAAACAGATTCAAAAAGGTGACAAAGACAAGAGTGACCAAAGCAAAGAAGGAGTCATATTTACAATCCTGTCAATCACTAAGGTTCACATCAACAAGCATTAGCTATAAAACATATTTTGACATTAAAAGATACAATTCATGAAGAAAATATAATAAATATGAACATCTATGAACTGCAACCATCTTTATAAACTTACTAGACATACAAGAAGAAAGAGAAACACACTAATACCTAAAGACTTAATATACTTTTTCAATATAAGATAGGTCTGTGGGCAAATAATACATAAAGCTATAAAAGACCAAAACATTGAAAAAATAAATCTTGTCAATAAATTTATCAAAACATGTCCTATTAATAAAGGATAGACCTTCATCTCAAGCAAATATAAAATATACAAAAAATGATCATCTATTAGGTCAGAGAGAAAGCATCCAGGAGTTCCATAAACTAAAAATATTACAAACAACCCTCTGTCATCATGAGGTAATAAAACTAGAAATTAATAACAAAGTCAGAAAACCAAAAGGCCCTTCCTCTTGGAAATTAGCAAAGTTTCTATTAAATAAGTTTTAAGTGAAAGAGAAACAATTTTTTAAAATATGATAATGAGAAGTACATATTAGAAATGAAGAAAGTCATTTAAACAATGATCAGAAGAAAATCCATGGCCTCAAGAACTCATATCCATAAAAATGAGAGAAAAAATAAAATTTGTTATAGCTAAAGTATAACAAAATAAACTGAGAAAACACATGAAAGGAAATACTCGAGAACAGTCTGTTTGTTCCTTTATGTATCCATTTTTTTTTGTTTTTTATTTCTTCCTGATGTTCTAAGATTTCTTCTGGTCATTTACCTTCTGCCTCAAGAATTTCCATTAACTATTCTTTAAGGATTGCTCTGCTAGCAATGAATTTTCTCAGTTTTCTTTCATCTGAGAATGTCTTTTATTTCCCCTACGCTCCTGAAAGACACTTTCACTGGACATGTAATTTGTGGTTGACAATTCTTTCAGCATTTGACAAACGTTATGCTATCTCCTTAAGGCTCCATAGTTTCAGATGAGAAGGTTACGATAATCCAAATCAGTTTTGTCCTATAGGTAACAAATCATTTCTCTCTGCCTGATTTTAAGGTTTTTTTGTCTTTAGTTTTCAAAAATTTAATTATGATGTGTCCTGGCATGGATTTTGTTGGGTTTATACTACTTGGGATTCACTCAATTTCTTGACTCTGTAGATACATGTCTTTTACCAAATTTGGGAAGTCTTCAGCCATTGCTTATTCAACATTTTTTCAGCCCCACTCTCTTTCACCTCTCCTTGTGGAATTTCAATGATACAAATATCTAGATGTATGCGTGTATATGTATCTATATATATGGGTCTAGAAGCAAGGACACAGTGGTAGCAATGAAAACACTCAGCACTCAGATCTTTGGTTTCTAAATACCATACAGAGTAAGATACACAATATAATTTTTATTCCACAGGCATGAAAGAATTACTTGGAGTAAAAAGGTTTGGGGGAGGGGGGTGTAAAAAAAAGTGTTAGTTCACAAAACATCTTTGCTTTTCCTTTCTGTATCTTATGAAAAAAAGAAAAAGGCATAAAAAGCCAAAATATCCTTTGCATTGTCTAAATGACTAACATGATTTGTTTCTCCCTTTTGCAAAAGACTGACAATATCAATTATATCAACTTCAAAATATAAATTTAAGCTGAACATTCATATCTCAACTTTTTTCTCCTTAGATTTTGTTTCTTTGAAATTCTTGAGTTGAAAGCTTAATTTTTTTACTCTTTCCAGTCTAAACTATAAATACTTAAGACAGTAAATTTTCTTCTTAGTACAGCCTTGACAAAATTCCCTAAATGTCCATGGACACTGTTCTATTTGTTGCCATTTTTCAGTAGTTTGTAATGGAAATTTTGACTTTCTTTTGAGTTCAGTTACTAAATGAAGGTATTTGAATTTCCCATTGATTTCTTGGTTTAATCTTTTAAAAACTGCTAATTTTTCTGAAGTAAAAAAAAATCACATATTATAAGGGCCATGTCATCTAATAATTCAAGTGCACAAATATTCCTACATCTTCATCATTAGGGATGGGAGAAAGCCTCCAGCAGTGAGTAACTAGCAACTCTGTCCATTTTGTTCTTTTGCATTCTGAATAGAAATCTACCTGATCTTACCATAACTTCTCCAGTTTTACCCTATTAATACATCATATGTAATCACACAGTTCTTCAATATAGGTTTTATTTTTAATAGGTATACATCTTCATTAAAGACCAAGAGAAAAAGAAGGAATGTCATCTGTCCAATATTATGAGAATTAGTAATTGCAGTGCCTACCTAATAATATATTTATTTTACTTGGAAACAAAACACACAAATATAGTGGTAACATGGGCGATCCATTTGGATATTTGAGAAGAAGTCAAACAGATTAGGTAGTGGCTGAGTTGAAATAAGAAGGGGCTGGGAGACTGTAGGGAAAATGGTAGAGGAACAAAAATAATATCTAAAGTGGGAAGCAGAAGAACAGATAGATGCCAGATGAAGAAAAAACAAAAAGGGAAAGCGGGGTCAGGACTACAGACTCAGTTATTTTGAAGAGAAGGCTAGTAAATCTAAAGAGAGAAACTTAAGACAAACAGAAATTTAGAAAGCAAGGCAGTAACGGTACCGCAAGATGAAAAGTAAAGAGAGACATGAACGTAGCGTTGAAATAACTGAACTCATTTCTTGATAATGACTTGTAGATGTTACTAAGGGCTATTTCTTGCCCTATGTGAGTAGGTATTGATAAGATTTATTGACCATAAATCATTCAATTTTTAAAGTATATTGTCTATATTCAGTTTATAGAAATAAAGAGTTTGGGGGCGCCTGGGTGGCACAGCGGTTGGGCGTCTGCCTTCGGCTCAGGGCGTGATCCCGGCATTATGGGATCGAGCCCCACATCAGCCTCCTCCGCTATGAGCCTGCTTCTTCCTCTCCCACTCCCCCTGCTTGTGTTCCCTCTCTTGCTGGCTGTCTCTATCTCTCTCGAATAAATAAAATCTTTAAAAAAAAAAAAAAGAAATAAAGAGTTTGAAGAAATGGTTAAAAATGTTGAACCTTACCCAAAAGTTGAGTTCAGACACCCCCAATCTTTGAATTTTATTTCTCTTTAGAATTATCACCTAAAATGCACATGATATAAAATGAAACAATTAAATAAAATTGACACTTTATACGAATGATACATTTCAAAAATTACACAGTCACCTGCTTCCACCTTGGCTATCACCACCCATTTTCCTTCTTAACTGTTGATTTTTCAAAATTTGGACCTGAAAAATTTCCTTGTAGTGAGAGCTAAATGCTTTGTGTGCCAAAAAGTTGCTTTTACAATCAAGTTAATCCCTCACTGAGTTACTTGGGATGTCTTGTGCAGGCCACTCCTCTGAGGGTGTAGATGGTATGTGGGAGGTGTGTGCATGCAAGGGTATACATGTAAGTCACCCAGCAAAATCAGTGGTCTAAATTAACATGAAAACCTTTCCTCTCTGAATTACTAAATATTTTTAAATGTTTAAAATATGTCTAAGTGAACTTATAAGAAAAAAATGAATTTTCCAGGTGTCAGAGAAAAGCAGATGACTTTAAAAAACTGAAACAATTAGGAGAAAATCTAGGGCAGTCTTAAAGGAGGACTGCAGAATAAAGTTTTAACTATGGGCTTGCATCAAAAGTAGAAAAGGGCTTGGGACTACGGAAGGTAAGAAAGTGGACTTAAGACATGCATAAAGCTGGGGTCCTCCAAAACCATACCCTTCAGTGCTATCAACTAAATGTTTATGTCCCCTACCAAACACGTGTTTAAACTCTAATCCTCGATGTGACACATGGGAAGGTGAAACCTTTGGGAGGTAATTAGACCATGAGGGTGGAGCCTCATGAAGAGCACTAGTGCTACTGTACGAAGAGACATGGGAGGGATGTCTCCCTTACCACTTCACAAATAAATAGTGAAGGCACTCGTCTGCAAATCAAGAAAAGAGCTGTCACCAAGAACCAAACTGGCTGGCACCCTGATCATGGATTTCCCAGCCTCTAGAACTGTGAAAAATAAATTTCTGTGTAAGCTATCCAGTCTACAGTATTTTTATTAAAGCAGCCCAAACTGACAGACACACAATGACTAGGAATACTCCTCCTACCATTGCTACAAGGCGATAAGGTATTTGTTTTTTTCAAGTTTGGGGTAAAAAACAAAAACAAAAACAAAAAACAAAAACAAAACCTTCCTATGAGAAACTGAAATCTTAGGCCTGTGTATTACTTAGATTGTGAGTGGAACTTTGCATCATCTGGTTAGCTCAAAGTGAACCAGGACTCCTGAACTTCCAACAACAGGAAAATATAAAAGTACCAGATTATACACTGCAACTGTAATAACAAAATATAGAAACAACATTGATGCCCAGACATTGGACAGTAGTTGAATTATCTATGGAACATGCACAGTACTGTACTATGAAACTATAAAAAGAATAAAGAAGAACTCTATAAAATTATATGGAATAATATCCAGGATAGGTTGTTACATGATATCTACAATAGGCTGATAAGCCAAAGCGCAGAAATCTATAGTATGCTATCTCTCATATAAATAAGAGGAGATATAATTTTAAAAATATGTAATATTTATTAGTGCAAAAAAAGAAAAAAAACACAACTAAATGGGCAAACCAGAAATCCAATGAGATATCTTACAAGAAAGGTAGGACCAAGGTGAAAAGAAAGGTGGAGAATGATGTAAGAAGAAATGGGAATATAACTTTTTGTATATTTCTTATTCTTAGAAACATGGTATTTCACCCCAAAAATAAATTATTAAAATCAATCAGGATGGAACTTCTGCTTCTGGTCAAGTTGATATAACAGGAACCACAAATACCCTCCTATCTGAAACAACTAAACCCAAACAAAATAGATTATAAGAGACTACTATGAACAACTAGGTGCTAACAAACTGGATTATACAGAAGAAACAGACACATTCCTAGAAGCATCCAATCTACCAAGACAGAATCATAAAGAAACAAACTCTGAGCATACCTATAACTAGTAAGGAGATTGAACAAATAATCAAAAAACTCCCAACAAAGAGAAGACAAGGACCAGATGGCTTTGCTGGTGAAACTCTACCAGATATTTAAAGAAAAATTAATGTTGACCCTTCTCAGACTGTTACAAAAAACTTAGGAGGAGAGAACATTTCCAAACATATTTCAAGAGGTCAGCATGTCCCTGATACCAAAGCCAGACAAGGACACTACAAGAAAACTAACCTACGGACTAATATCCCTGGTGAACATAAATATAAAAAGTCTTAACAAAACACAAGCAAACCAGATTTAACAGCACACATTATCATACACCATTATTGAGATTTATCTTGCAACTAGGATGGTTCAACATATGCAAATCAATTAATATAACATGCTACATTAATAGAATGAGGGATTAAAAATCACAAGATCATCTCAATAGATGCAGGAAAGCATTTGACAAAATTCAACATCCTATCATGATAAAAACTCTCAATAAATTAGGAATAGAGGGAAATTACTTTAACATAATAAGGGTCATATTTGAAAATCCCACAGCTAACATTGTACTAAATGGTGAAAAACTGTAAGCTTTTACAGATGAGGAACAAGGCAAGGATGCCAACTTTCATGATTTCTATTCAATATAGTACTAGAAGTCCTAGCTAAATAGATTAAGCAAGAAAAAGAAAAAAAAAGGCATAAAAATTGTAAAGGAAGATGTAAAGCTATCTTTGTTTGCAGATGATGTGATCTTCTATGTAGAAAACACTAGAGATCACACACATACACAATGTTAGAATTAATTTAAAAAATCCTGTAAGGTGGCAGGATACAAAAATCAACATACAAAAATTTGTTGTATTTCTACACACTAACAATCAACACTCTGAAGAGGAAATTTAGAAAATGCTCCCATTTACAATAGCCTCAAAAAAAAATAAGGTTTTAAGAATAAACTTAGCTAAAGAGGTGAAAGACTTAATACATTGAACTACAAAACAAAGCTGAAAGAAACTAAAGACACAAATGGAAAGATAGTATTTGTCTTTCTCTCTTATTTCACATAGCATGATGCCCTCAAAGTCCATCCATGTTGTTAAAAATGTCAGGAAAACCTTACATATTTACCTTTAGCTATCATTTTCAGTGCCCTTCATTTGTGTAGAACCAGACTGACATCTAATATTTTATTCCTTTCATCTGAAGGACCTCCTTTAACATTTATTTTAATGAAAATCTGCTGGTCATAAAAGTCTTTATTTTGCCTTAATTTTTGAAAGATATGTTTTCTGGGTATAGAATTGTAGATTCACCATATTTTTTCTTTAAGTATTTTATAAAGATATTGCTTAACTGTCTTATTGCTTGCATTTTTTCTTATGAAAAATCTACTGACATCCTTACCCTCTGGTTCTATATTTAATATGTCTCATTTCTCTGGCTGTTCTTAGGATTTTCTCTTTATCAAAAATTTTGAGCAATTTGATCATCACGTGCCTTATTATAGCTTTCTCTCAGTTTCTTGTACTGGGATTCAATAAAATTCCTCATATCTCAGTTAATAATTTTCATCGAAATTGGAAAATGTTTGGTCGTTATTTCTTCAAATATTTTTCTACCTCCTCTCAACTTCTTTATTTAGACATGTACTTTATTTTCCTATATGAATTGTAAGTGAAGGATTGATACATCACCATTTTGTTATCCCTATTGAATTAATGGATCTGGCACTAAGCACTGATGGCTGCCACCATAAAAAGAGAGGCACCAGATATTACGTGCCTCCTGATGAAAAAACAATACTACAGACTCGCCAAAGGGATCAAACTTGTATAAGTTTTAGGTCCAATTATTAATATACAGTTGACCCTTGAACAACATGGGCTTGAACTGCATGGATCAACTTATACATGAATTTTTTTCAATACAGTACTGCGAATGTATTTTCTCTTCCTTATGATTTCCTTAATAACATTCTCTTTCCTCTAGAGCTTACTTTAAGAACACAGTACAAAGTACACATAATATATAAAATACGTGGTAATCAATTTTTTGTGTTATCAGCAAGGCCTCGGTCAATGTTATCAGTAGTTAAGTTTTAGGGGAATCAAAAATTGTAAGTGGATTTTCAACTGCATGGGAGCTTAATGTCCCTAACCCCCTCCCTGCACTATTCAAAGATCAATTGTATTATAAATAAAGAAGGCAAAGGAAGACATAAAGCTAAACCATGAGGATTCAAAGAGCAAAATCTAGAACACAGAAACCTCCAGATGTTCAATGACCTGAATTCTTAAAAAATAAATTTCTTGGAAATAACACCAGGAAGATACATGGGAAATCTGTAGATAAAAACAGAAACTTGAGGAGTCTAGATAGTTGTTTCTGCTTTAGCCCAGTGCAGGGGAGTTATAATTGGGGCAGGGCACATAGAGGGCTTCTAGAATGGTTAGAAAAGTTCTAATTTTGATTTAATGGTAGTTTAAGAATGTTTGTCAAATAACAGTACATTTATCAGTACTTATTAGTATTAGTCAGTACTAAGTATATAAGACATTTGTTTTATGCAGTTTTCTATATGTGTGCTATATTTCAAAATAAAATGTTTTCATAAAAAAAGGTAGATGATTGCAAGTCCTCTACTTTGTAATGCTATCAAAGTTTGATAAATGTTGAAAATGTTTTTGGGGAAAAAGAAATAGGAGGGATTACTTACTATGAGGCCAAAGGAAAAGAAGCTTGGGGAGCAAAATGTTAAAATACAGGGATAATTTCAAGAGTTAATCAATGCATCACACATGAAAAAGTGCCATATTTTAGTATTACTGTGGTTCATATCATTTCTTACATCATGGAAAGAGAATATCGCAGAAACATTCGAGTGCAGGAAAACACTGCACGTCCTGGCTCATGAATATCAGAAATGTGACTATAAAGTAATAAAACAATTTTATTGAACCACCATTCTAAATACATGTCCAAATGAGCGTTATCGCCTGAAAGTAAGTCACATGAGGAGACTATACATTATTCTAATCATGTTGCCATTGCTCGGAACACTTTGAAACTCCTCTTTCCAAACTGCCTTCAGAGATAATTTAGTTATGGTCAAGAAAATCAGTCTAATTATTGTCACACTGTATTTTGATCAAGATCTAGATAACCCAAGATCTAACCACCCACTTTGTTCACAAGACTTTGGTCATTTCCAAAAATTAAATCCACCCTTGAAAGATGAAGATTTGCCACTAGTGAAGATATCCAAAAGAATGTGACACAATATATGAAAACATTTCAGAGGAGTTCCAAAAATGTTTTGGGAAATGGTAATGTCATTGCAATAACTATCTAGTGTACTGAAGTGATATAGAAGGAAATAACTAATTTTAATTATAAATTATGGCATAGTTTTGAAGTAAAGCTTATTACCTTGTGATGGTTTTTTAAAATATTTACCTGGACATTACTTTAAAGAGATAAACTTTGTATTGTATTCAATTTTCAAGAATGAGAGAGAGAAAAAAGCACTACTTGAGAAAAAGTTTTTCACGTGGGAAATAACCAGGGAAGGGCACTATTTATTCTCCTAAACTTATATTACATGTGTAAACCTACTATTTGACAGGTAAAAAAAAAGAATCTTCATGAGCTTAGCAAACACTTACCAATGTCATTAACAAAGATGAAGAATAATAAGAAGACAAATACATTGGATTTCCAAACATCAACACAAAACAAAGGAGAACTGAAGCCTGCAAATTGAAGAAAGGAAACATCTGTTTCATTGTTATAAGATATATAGCATAATGCATACTTTGTCTACATACGCAGTAATTTCTAATACAAACTTCATATGCATAAATAAGATTAATAAATAGATAAATCCTGGCCAAATGATAATAGAATTTCAACACTCAGTTTCTAAGTTTTTCAACACCATAAATTATATACAGCAAAATTTAATTTTATTTCTCTGATACTTGATATAAACAAAACAGAAAAAAAAGGACTATTGCTTCTATTGATTCAATAATGGAGTGATACAATAAGAAAGACTTAGTTGTAAGTATTAATTTTCTAATCTTATTTTTGTTGGACTACTTGAAGATTTCCATCACTAACAAAGCTTTGTTTTATTTTCTTACTTAAATATATGTATGTGTTTGGAAACCAAGATTTAAAAAATGCAAAAACATAAAATTTACAGTGTCATATTAATGCGCAGTGCTAAAAGTCTCAGGTCTTGGGGAGAAAAAGCAATTTCAAAAGTAGTGACAATAATAAATAAAACATTAAAATTTAAAAAATATGTTTCACAGAACATAAAACATCTGAATATTATAGATCTGAATATTATATAGATATATAATAATGTAATCTTTCCTTCTAGATAATATCAACATTATATATTAATTAAATACTACTTGCAAGAAGGTACCCCATAAAATAGAGTCAGTTGTTTTATAAATCCTGAAATCTTATTTTAATATTTGATTTATAATATTAAAAATGTTACCATGTTCATATAAATGATCTTCTGAAATTTGTTTGGCTCAATGTACCCCACAACATACATGGGAAATAATGAAGCTATCTGAAATGAAAATATTAAAAGCAAACATGAAAAAAGTCAAAAACAAACACCTCACTATTCATAAGAAAAGTAAATATAAGAGTAAAATTTATTTCCAATAATGATCGTCAAAATAATTTGAACCAAACTTATCATTAAGAACTAGAATAGATAGAAAAAATATTCCAAAACCTGTATGAAAGCCACAGATTACTAACAAAGCAAAAAAGAATTAGGAAGTTAAAACCAGAGAAGAGATGAAAATCTACAGTGATGAGTGTGACATTTTAAGTTGCTTTTATCCCAGAAGCGTCTGCCAATTCTAACAGAAGGAGATTCTAATAGAGGCAGCTGAGAGATTTCGATAGACTCTGTACTCAGGGCACACCAAGAATGTGATCTCTGCTAGGTCCCCAAGCTTTGGTTTGGGCTGTAATATGAGAGAACCAGAAATTAAGCAGTCCTCAGACAGACTAAAGCCCACCTTTGAATTAGCTCATTCTCTCATTGCATGTGGGTGATTCAAGATTGTTAGTGCCTTTATTTGCCTACCAGAAGCAACTTTAAATCTGGAAGAAGTTAATATCAACGTAGTCCCAAATTAACTCTGTAATTGTTCATGTACAATATCCAACACCACATCAAAACTAACCAGATATAGGTGATAAGACATTATCACTAGAAACAGATCCATAAAGAATCTACTTCATGGGTCAGTAGATTTTTTATGTAAAAAGTCAGATAGTAAATGTGTTATGCTCTGTGTGCCACATACAGTTTCTGTTGTATATTCTTCTTCTATTTTTTTAAACGACACTTTAAAAAATGTAAAAACCACTCTTTGCTTGCAAACTATTCAAAAACATGTTTGGCACCATCAGACATAGACTTTCCTTTTGATATGTGCAAGGAAATAACAGATAATATTGAAAATTCCAGGAGAGTATTGGAATAGAAAGTGAATAATAGAAAGTGGAATGTTTAAATATTACAATAATCACTATTAAGAAGTCAAAGATGGAGTTAAAAGCAAGTTAAACACAACCAAAGAAGTGAAAAATTGGAAGTTAGGTCAGAAGAAAACATTTAGAAAAAAGTATAAAATGATAAAGAGATGAAAAACATATGAAAGAACATACTAAATACAGAACACACAGTGTAAAGGTCTAATACATTATACTGTATATCTCAGAAAGGGATGAAGGAATGAAACAAGAGCTATATTTAAAGAGAGTATATCTGAGACGTTCTCAACATTTATAGAAGAAATCACTGATTCATAAAATATTACAAATCCCCAACGAGATAAATTAAAACAAACAAAAACTTGACCACAGTTAGGGATATTGTGGTAAAAACGGCTCACAATCAAAGACAAAAAGAAAACTCTAAAGAGCTGAACACTAGCTGACTTTAAGACTTACCAAAGAGCTGCAGTAATCAAGACAGCATAGTATTAGAAAAATAATAGACAAATTAAACAATGCAATAAAACAGAAAGCCCAGAAACAAACCCACACAATTACAAGCAAATAAACTTTTGACAAAGGAACAAAGGTAATTCAATGGAGAAATGACAGTCTTTTCAAGAAATGGGCTGGAAGACTTGGACTTCCATCCACAAAAGATGAACCTAGACCTAGACCTTATACCTTTCCAAAAAAAAGTAACTCAAAATGGATCTTAGACCTAAATTTAAAATGCAGACTATGAAACTTCTAAAAGATAACATAAGGAGAAAACCTAGATGACCTTATTTGATAATGAGTTTTTAGATATAAAATCAGGAGCATGACCCATGGAAAAAAATTAATAAATTGGACATTCTTAAAATTAAAGACCTCAGTTCTGCAAAAAACACAATTAAGCAAATTAAAAGACAAAGAAGAGACTGTGAGAAAATCTTTGCAAAACTCGTATCTGATAAAGGTCTGGTATGCAAAATATACTAAGAACTCTTAAAACTCAGAAATAATAACCCAATTTAAAAATGGGCAAAAGACTTGAATAAATATCTTACCCAAAGAATATATACAGATAGCAAATAACCACATGTTATTTACCATGTAAAGATGGTAAATGTAATATTCTATTAGGCAACTGTAAATTAAAGCAACAAGGACATACTTCTACATAAGTATTAGAATTGTTGAAATCCAAAAACCTGATAAGATTGGCAATTTCTTATAAATTAAACATAGCCTTACAATACAATCCACCAATCACACTCCCAGGTATTTACCCAATTAAGTTAAAATCTTATATGCATACAAAACCTGCAAACAAATGTTTATAGAATCACCAAAGCCTGGAAGCAACCATGATGTCCTTCAAGAGGTGAATGAATAAACAAAATGTTGTATATCCATACAATGAAATATTATTCATCAGTATAAAAAATTAGCTATCCAGGGGCGCCTGGGTGGCACAGCGGTTAAGCGTCTGCCTTCGGCTCAGGGCATGATCCCGGCATTATGGGATCGAGCCTCACATCAGGCTCCTCCGCTATGAGCCTGCTTCTTCCTCTCCCACTCCCCCTGCTTGTGTTCCCTCTCTCGCTGGCTGTCTCTATCTCTATCAAATAAATAAATAAAATCTTTTTTAAAAAATTAAAAAAATAAAAAAAATTAGCTATCCAGTCATGAAAAGACATGGGGGAACCTTAAATGCTTACTGCTAAATGAAAGAAGCCAGAGTGAAAAGGCAATATGCTCTATGATTCCAACTACCAAACATTTTACTTGCGTTATATTTTATTAAATTAAAAATTGTAGAGCTCTACCACAAATTACAGTATTACCATTTCTTTTATTTTAGAGGACTGCATTCGCAGTCATTATTATGACTGGGCCCAGGAATTCTTTAGTTTGGGCCTTTGGAGAGAAAAGTCCTGTGCAATTTAACATTCAGTAGTAATGAGGTTAGGAGTTCACTGTACAATTTCAAAAAAATTTGTAAGCACAAAAACAACAGATAATTCACTCAAGTATCCCAAGGAGACGTTTGTTTTTAAACAGCTGAAGATGGTAATACTTTCAAGTAATAATCAATTTACCTGAATATAGTTTCCCAGAGCTTTGCTTACACCTTAGTTACTCAGAGCTTAAAATAGTTTTCTTAAAAACAATGCTATAAATTCAAATCCCTTCAATGGATGTTAGAATACCAATGCCATCTCCACCCTAAAGGAACTGACTCAGTGGTAGGGAAAAATGGGCAAGGACAAATAGCTCATCAAACCTCTCTTCAACACATTATCAAGTACCTCATAAAGCAAGTTCAGCACAACAAAAAGATACCATCAAATCTCAGAGTCAGAGAATGCATCAATTGTTAAAAGTTCTATAAATCAACTACACAGAATTTGGGACTTTGGGGCTAAAATCTTACTCTCAAACCCTTTGTCATTTCTTGCTCTCCCGGCATAAATACCCCACTACCCACCTCCTCCCCCAAAAACAGATAAGGCAGGTTTAAAATGGTTCCAGTCCTACCAAGGACTCCCCTATTACTTTTCTTCCAGATTTATTAATATGTAATTGACTTCTAAAACTGTTTAAGTTGAAGGTGTACACATGTTGATTGGATACACTTACATATTACAATGTGATTACCACTGCAGTGTTAGCTAAAACCATTATGTCACGAAACTCCCATTTCATTTAAGCAGTAAGAACATTTAAGATCTACTCTCCTAGCAACTTTCAAGTACATAAAACAATATTGTTAACTATAATCACTTCACTGTTCATTAGATCCCCAAAACTCATTCATCTTCTTTTTTCTTTTCTTTCTAAGTAAACTCCACACCCAGTGTGGAGCCCAGAGCAGGGCTTGAATTCATGTCCCTGAGATCAAGGCCTGAGCTGAGATCAAGAGTAAGACACTTAGCCAACTGAGCTACCCAGGCACCCCCATTCGTCTTCTAATTCTCTTTGACCAATAGCTCCCTATTTCCCACCCCCCACACCCTGGTAACCATCATTCAAGTCTGTTTCTGCTAGTTTGGCTTTTTTAGTTTTCACATATAAGTGACATGATACAGTATTTATCTTTTTCTGCCTGACTTATTTCACTTAGCACAAGGCCCTCAACATCCATCTATGTTGTCACAAATAGCAGGATTTCCTTCTTTCTTGCAGCAGAATGTTCCATTCTGTTTATGTGTATGTGAGATATATATATCCCATCTTCTTTATGCATTCATTTGTTGACAGACACTTAGTTGTTTCCGTATCTTGGCTGTTGTGAGTAATGCTGTAATAAACATGGAAGTGCAAATATCTCTTTCATATTCTGCTTTCATTTCTTTTGGATATATACCTAAAAATGGAATTGCTAGATCATATGATAGTTCTGTTTTTAATTTTATGAGGAGCCTCCACACTCTTTTCCACAGTGGCTGTACAATTTAAATTCACACCAACAGAGCAGAAGGGTTCACTACCTTCCTATTACATCCTAACACTCATTATCTCTTATCTGCTTGATGATATTAATCCCTTATCAGATACACAGACAAATAAGATTGCATCAAATTAAAAAGCTTCTGCAAAGGAAACAATCAACAGAGTAAAAAGACAATGTATAGAACGGGAGAAAGTATTTGCAGACCACATATCTGATAAGAGGTTAATACCCAAAATATATAAAAAGAACTCATAGTACTCTGGGAAAAGACAACTTATTAAAAAATGGGCAAAGGACTTGAACAGGTATTTATCCAATGAAGATATGCAGATAGCTAACAGATATGCTCAATATCACTAATTATCAGTGAAATACAAATCAAAACCACAATGATATGTTATCTCACACCCATTAGGATGGCTATTATCAAAAAACAGGCAACAAGTTATTAATGAAGATGTGAAAGAAAGAAAACTCATACAGTTGATGCGTATGCAAAATTGTGCAGCCACTATGGAAAACAGCATGAAGGTTCCTCAAAAAATTGAAAACAGGGCACCCGGGTGGCTCAATTGGTTAAGTGTCTGCCTTTGGCTCAGGTCATAATCCCAGGGTCCTGGAATCGAGTCCCATATCCGGCTCCCTGCTCGGCAGGGAGTCTGCTTCTCCCTCTACCCTTCCCCCCTGCTCATGATCTCTTTCTCTCTCTCTCTCTCTCAAATAATAAATAATCTTTAAAAAAATTTCTTAAAAAAATCGAAAATAGAACTATCCTATAATCTAGCAATCACATTTCTAGGTATTAATTTTAAGAATTGAAAATAGAATCTTGAGAGATATTAGCACTCTTATGTTCACTGTAGCGCTATTCATGTATCCAAAGTGTGGACAATGTTCATAGCAGCATCGTCCACAATAGCTAAATTGTGGAAGGAGCTGAGATGCCCTTCAACAGATGACTGGATTAAGAAGATGTGGTCCATATATACAATGGAATATTACTCAGCCATCAAAAAGAATGATTTCTCAACATTTGCTGCAACATGGACAGGACTGGAGGAGATAATGCTAAGCGAAATAAGTCAAGCAGAGAAAGTCAATTATCATATGGTTTCACTCATTTATGGAACATAAGAAGTAGGAAGATCGGTAGAAGAAGGAAGGGAAGAAGAAAGGGGGGGTAAAAAAAAGGGGAATGAACCACGAGAGACTATGGACTCTGGGAAACAAACTGAGGGCTTTGGGGGGGGGAATGGGATAGGCTGATGATGGGTATTAAGAAGGGCACGTATTGCATGGTGCACTGGGTGTTATACACAAGTAATGAATCATGGAACTTTACATCAAAAACTAGGGATGTACTGTATGGTGACTAACATAATAAAAAAATATTATTATTAAAAAAAGAAATAATTATGTTGGAGCCATGTTACCTTGGAATGTTTCTATGGTAGCTTTTTTTAATTGAAAAATTAATATTTGCATAAGGTTAAATAAAGTCAAACAACAGGAAAAAAAAAAAACCAAAGTGTGCAAATAACCTAAATCACAACCAATGAATAAATGATTAAAAAGTGTGTGGTACACATACAATGGCATATCATTAGCCTTAAAAAAGAGGGAAATCCTGTAACATGGAACGATATGAATGAAACATTATGCTAAGTGAAATAAGGTAGTCATAGGACAAATACCACATGATTCCACTTTATGAGGTATCTAGAATAGTCAAACACATAGAAGCAAAGAATAGAATAGTGATAGCCAGGGGCTGGATGGATAGGAGGAAATGGGAAGTTGCTAATCAATGCATATACAATTTCGGTTATGCAATATCCATAAACTCTGGAGGTCAGCTGCACAGCACTGTGCTTGTAGATAACAATACTGTACTCTATCTGCACTTACAAGTCTTTGAGGAGGGAATGTCTCATGTTAAGTGTTTTTACCACACACACAGATGCACTTAAAATTTTTTAAGGCACATTACATAGAAATGGAAAGAATGTTTAGCAATTGTGCACATCGTAATACTGCATCAAAATATTTAAAGAATTTGCAGAACTGAAAGTAGACATAGACAAATCAAATGTTAAAAGTGGAAGATTTTAAGAGTAATCTAGGAAAACTAGATTCCTCTTCTAGTAACTGAAATAAACAAAAATAGTAGATATCTAAAAAATTTGAATAGCACAATTAACGGACTTTACCTAATTAACACATGTAGGACTATATACCTAACAAATATAAAATACCCAATCTTTTAAAATATATCAAAAGTAGAAAATTGAGTGTACTCTATTATCCAACTGCTTTCCTATATAAGGGAACAAATCTAATGAAACATCTGTAAAATCTCTAAAAGTCTATGTAATATTTTTAAAGGAAATTAAACAAGAACTAAATAAACATATATAAAACCGTCTGTGGTCAAAAGACACAAAATTTCAAAGATCTCAAAAAAAATTTTACTGAAATGAAGCTTTTCTTCAAAATGAAAAGGAAAAGAATATGTATGGAACCTCCTGAGATTTAATCTATATTTGGGGGGTGTGGGGGGAAACAAGTCTAGAACACAGGTTTTAAGAAGCATTAGGAAGAAAAAAATGGAGTTGCTTTCTGCTTGTCTCCTGTTGAGTCCAGCTCATTTAATAGAGTAGTTACAGTTAAAAGGCAATTCATAAATCCACCTTGTGAGGAAAATTAATCTTGACGCTAATTATGAAAAATGTGTCATACAGGTACTTATATAGGAAAGCAATTAGATAACAGAGTACACTCAACTAATTATAGTTTCACAAAAGGTACAGAAATATTCTTCAAATGGATATTTCTTTTATTAATGTTTCGTGAAAGCTGAAGGCATTTTAGCAAGGAAATAAGATAATATAGCCAAGTGTATAACCTTCAATAGAGAAGAATTCAAAGGCCTTAGAGATGCAACAAAAATAATTGGAAAGTGCTGGAGCTTTGCAATTGGACAGACTTTATTTTAATTTAATCTTTGAGCCTCTGTGTCTTTATCTGTAATATACATCTGATTGGACTCCTTAAGGATTAAATGAAATAAACTCTAATACCAAAGTCTACCTTTCTTTCCTCTCATAGACCAATATTGTTAGGATATCCAAGTCTAGACCACCTTTCTTAAGTATCAGAAATAAGCTTTGGCAGAGAGAAAAACTTCATGGGTGAAAATTCTACTCAGTTGCTGAAATGTTGTTATTTGAATTGCTGGGTGAAAAGAGAACCCTCTCATTTAGATACAAGCAAACAGAGTCAACATTCTGCTGTGAAACTATAGAAAATGGACTTCTCTTCTTCCCTCCAGATGAAGGTTTCATCATGATCCTAGATACTAGCCTCAAGGTGAGTAGGTCTGAGGATGGGTAAAATTTTTTTTCCAGGAAACAAAAAAGAGTTTTGAATCAATTCAGGCCTTGGACCAATTTTGTTCCTGAAATCAAGGATGAGTGCATTCTGCATTGAAAACATAAAATTGAAATTGAACATAAAACTCTTCTGTAAGCTAACTTTTAATTCTCTGTTACCTATACGCAAAATTTAACGTAAATGGACCTTGAAGGCATTATGTTAAGTGAGGTAAGTCAGACAGAGAAAGACAGATACTATGGTATCACTTACGTGAAATCTAAAAAAGCCTAACTTGTAAAAACGAAGAGTAGAATTGTGATTATGAGGGCCTAAGGGGTGGAGGGATAAGAGAAACCTCAGACAGACGGTCCAATTTGCAACTAGAACATGGATAAGTTCTAGAGATCTAACACACAGCATAGTGATTATATTCAATGCTGTATTATACACGTCAAAGTTGCTTAGAGGCTAACTTTTAAATTCTCTCACCACAAAAAAAGAAATAATAATTATGTAAACATAATAGATATGTTTAACACTAAGGTGGTAATCATACTGAAACATAATAATGTTATACCAAATCAACATATTGTATACCTTAAACTTACAAAATGTTACTTATCAATTATATCTCAATAATGAAAGAAAAAAGACAAAAAAAAAAACACCAAAAACTAAAAGCCTAGCACATGTTTTGAATGGAGAGAAAATCATTAAAGCAATATCAAAATTACCCAAACAACTGCTTGAAACAGTCTCATCAGCACCAGTGAATTAATAAATGTGCTTGCAAGGAAGTGATGCACATTAGAAATCTATGTTGGCATGTGCAAATAATCAAAACCACAGACTTTCTGTGTTACAACCTGGAAGGGCCAACTATAAGGAAGTAAACCAGAGAGAATACTTTAAACATGCAGCACCTATTAAGTTAAGGTTATAATTTAATTTTTGTAGATAACTAGCAGCACAAGCCTTCTTAGCACAGTTTCTCACTGCCAATAGAGAACATTATTATTATCAGTGTTGGTTAGTCATGTGGACAGGAGTTCAAATGTAAAATTTGGGTATTACGAAATTTCATCAAAATCAACCTTTTACTACTTCCCCAGCTCAGTTTCTTGCCATTAGTTACTTAGTTGTTTGGGAAACAGGATATGGCCTCAAATTCACTCAAGTAATGTCATGCTTGAAGCTCTGAGGAAATGTGTCCAGTAAGATTCTGCTCTTCAGGCAAAGAGCCAACAGTTAGCTAGATTAGAAGCAGATACCCCTTACCATGAAGAGTAGGATTGGCCCTTACCATGTTGTGTAGCTTGGCATCCAAAATGATTCCTAAGATAAAAGGAAAATCTACAGGCAAATTTATAGACATCATCTCAAATACAAGCAAGAAAAACTGTGGATTAAAATAATAGGAAAAGGTCTTTTGCATGTTGATCATTAAGATCTGCCTAACTAAATGAATACATTAATAGAATATAGATTTACATAATTTTTTCAAAAATCATACATATATGTAAACTTTATAATTATTCCACATTTTGAAAATCTATTAGGGCAGAAACATAATGACATTATAAAACTTCTATAAAAACAACCAAGTACAGCTTGCATTCAACTTAAATTAGTTTAAAATCATCTTACCTGTGTAAAAAGTATAAACTGAGCAAACTGCCAGGGAAGCATAAAAGCAACATTGGAAAGACAGAGTGCAATAAAATGCCTTCTATCATTGTTCGAGGTCCTTAACAGAGAGAATTGATACCAATAAGTTTTACCATAAAAGTAGCCTATCACTACACAGAAAAGCTAACTGAAAAATGATGAAATCTAATGACCCCTTACCTTTGATATAAGATAACAAAATATAGTTAAACTTAAAAGCCCATTAAAAAGAAGTGAAAATACTTGGGTTATAAAAATGCTTAGCATAAAACAATCTTAATTAGAGCTTTAAATATTATATCTAGTTTATCGATAAATAAAATACTTAAAACATAAAAGTTTATTTTCCTTTCACTATGCATGATCCTAGAAATTTAATACTCCAGCAATGGGGTCAGAAAATGGAGTGTGAATTGACCCTGCATATCTCAAAATATGTAGCCTATACAAGCAGCAACAGTTTTACGTACCACTGCTTTTAGATTCCAAAAGCAATGAAGATAAGTGTAAGTGTTGGTGCAATATTAAGTTAACAACTATGAGAACATTGTAAAGAAAAAAATTAAAACAATGACTGAAAAAGAATTCTAAAACACAGTTATAAACTACTGTATGTTGAAGTTTAAACTGTCCAGTCTGCAATTAGAAGATGTGTCAGTAACCAACACCTTTTACCACAGATGGTTTTAGTTATCTTTTAAAATATGAAAAAAGAAATGTAAACACTATGTAAATAACAAAACTGTAGCTGTTCTTTTTTATAAAAGTTGTATTTGATTTTGATAAATCCTTATACTATGGTATATAAATTTTCAAAAACAAAATTTTAAATGTTCGTATCGTTTAGTAATATTATCACAAAATATATTAAGTTCTCAGTTATCTTATATTTACCAAACAAAAGTGACTTTTGGCTAAGCTACAGAGTATATAGCATATGTACTCAAAGCTACAATCCTAAATATCATAGTTAACACATTTCATTCCATGAAACCCCTGACTGGTCAGACTAAAATCACTTCCAAAAATTGGAAAATAAACCATCTTTGTAGGAATTTATAGTTTAGACTCTTAAATGGAAAGCAATTTTTTACACAGTAATTTTAGATTATTTTCTCAACTGGATACTCTATTTTTAAAGTAACTAAAAATAAAAGGAAAACTAAATTTGATAATTATAACTTCATAGGTTGAAGTATATTTTTAGAAACTTGACTTATAATTTAATTAGATTTATTTTATAGATAAAAATTACCTGAGAATCAAAGTCAAAATGCACATCTGAAGTACAAGAAATGGATATGAAAAACTTTCCCGGAGAGGTGGTGTCCACATTACACGAGTAGCCTGAAATCAACAAAACACTTACTTCACTTTATGTTCCATCACAATAAATATAACTCTAAAAATCATGAGTAGGCTGGTTTTAATAATTCTAATACTAGGCTCATTAATTTCTGAATGGCTGGGATAGTTTCTAAGTTTCTGGAGCTCTCTTAACGGGCATACAGGCATTAGATAGAGAGCCATTAACTAGAAAGTCCAGAAAGCAAGTAAAACATAAGAATGCCAAACATAAGAAAACCTAAAGGACAAACTGAAAAACCAGATCCACATTCCAGCTCTATAGTGAGGACCCTGGCATCTCAGGGCTTTGGCATGTATGTATGCCAAGAAAAAATCTAACCAAGTGTCATGTAAGACATTCACAAACACCAAGAGAGTTTATACATAACAAGTTTAATGAGTACAGACACACACTACAAATAATTAAGATTGTCTCTGAATTTGTGAAATATACCTTTAAAAGACTTAACTGTAAATTTTGAAAAACACCCGGAAGTATTTGGAAGTCACTAATGTGATTCATAAATGAAAGTATTGACATTTTGTAGACTTTAAAATTATTTTTAAGACATGAGTTAGAATATTAAAGTTTTATATCAAGAATTCTAAAATTCTAGAGAGAATTGAAAGTCTTATTAACTCTTATTACTCCTCTTCCAAGAAACCAAAACTAAACTTTAAAAGATGGATTATGGTATGTACAAGAAAGTCAATTCATCTGGAATACTCAGAGAAAATGTTTTGTCTTTACATGAACACATTGGTAAATGACAATGCATTTATTTAAGTTTATATATTTATTTATGTATAATTTTTATGATTCCTTTGTCTGATTTTCTAAAATTCGCCAATTATTTACCTTTCCTAGTAGAAATGGATAAAAACTTCAACCCTACATAACCCATACCACAACATATTACACATTTTGTTTCCAAAAGCTAGCAGTCATATTCTCCCACTTTTCACTGTCACATCTTAGCAACAAACAGAATCTAGCACAAGTTACATACTCAGTATATTGTTGAATGTATCTAACATATTCTAAATAAGTTTCTATGAGCTCTTTGTAGGTGGATTATATCCCATTGGACTGAGTTAGTCAATTTCTATTCTGATTTCAGCATTTTGTGTAATTAAAAGGCAGCACGATGTAATTGAAGGAAGCAAGGTTTTAGAGCCAGACAGATGGAAAATGGGAAGCCCAGTTTCACCAGGTATTGAATGTGGAATCTTGCATAAGTAACATAACCACTATAAATTTCAGTCGTATCTTCTACTATGAGGATAATAACTACTTTTCATAAAAGTGTGGCAAGAATAAATGAGATAATGTTTATATAGAGTACCTGAACTCAAATACAGTATTTCCTTTCTCAACAAAATAGAGTATTTGGTTTTTCTACAAAATATAGGGACACTAAAAATTGGTCGAGATATTTCACATCATAAATTATAATTATGTAAAAATGTGGATAAACATGATTAAAATATGAATATTAACATGATAAAATATTGCAAAGTCCTAAATAACATGCAATTATATATTGTTTTGACGAATATATTTCCTTGTTCCTATACAGCCCCTTCTATCTTAAAAATTATTTTCTAGAAAACAAACCTCTCCATGGTTGAAAAAGTAGCATAATACTGTAATTAGACCTCCAAGTTGAGTCCCACTGTTAAAAAAAAAAAAAGGAGTATATATTAATAATTCATAAAAATATACGGGGTTTTTTACGAAATTATCTTAGAATTTAAGGTTATATTTAAAATGCTATAGTACTAAACCATATAAAATAATGCAAAAATTTCAAAAGTATGCATGTAATGTTTTAATCTTGAATATACAAGTATACAAAGTATACATATAAAGTAATCTGAATTTTATAATTTGTTGTATTTAAAATATTTTCTAAATAAAATAAATAAGATGTGAACGTAAAAATTTTTAACAGGGAGGCCAGCATTTTAAAGTCTATACTGCATTCTTCAAATTTTCTGGAGGCCAGTTTTTGTTTTTGAAATTGGATTTCAGTGACTAAGAGACAAAGATAAGAGCCCAGAAGTTTCACTTAGCAGTGATTTTGAACCGTCTAAATTACTGCAAACACTCTTTGGTTGAGTCCCAAAGAAACAACAATGCAGAATTCAAAACTCAGATCCTGAATGGCAGATAATCATCAAAGATTAAGAACAATTTCTTAAAGTTGCCTTTTCTTTGTAGTTGTCATCACTGTAATCACAGCTTCACATTTGGAAGACAATAAATACCACATGAATGGCGGGAAAACAGAAGGAATGAGCTCAAAACAAGCAAAGCTAATGGGAAGTGATTTACCCTTAATAAATTTTCACTAAAGGAAATCCAAAGGATGCCTTTGAAAAGAAAGAAATTGTGAGCAGGGAGGTGTGAGAAGCAGAGCAACTGCAGCCTACAAGGTAGGATCATGTGGCTATAAACCTAAGCAAGATTTGACAACATAAACACCAATCGGGGTGCCTGCTGTGGATGGGTAATAGAGGCACGAAACTATGATAATAATTATAAGATGTGAGGGGCTGTTTTTGAAGCAAAGTGTCCTAAAATTCTTTGTATTGATCAGAAGAAGGGGAAAAATCTCAATTAATTTTGGACTTGATAAAGTCGGATATGCATGTTACCATTTATTGTTATCCACAAAAAGAATAGAAATGCAAAATTTCTATTCTTCCTTCCAAGTTAGGGCCAACAGGGGAGAGTGGCCAAGGTAAGAAATATACAATTCACCCCCAATTTCCATTTTTTTTGTTTCTCATATGCCATCACTTCCAATCTCCTCACAGTTTTGGTGACACTTTTACAGCCAACATTTGTTGTATCTACATATCCTTCTCAAAGACTGGAGTGTAATAATGTATTTGATATTACAGAACTGTGTAACCAATTTAGAGAAGACCATCATCTCCTGAGCTCTCCCAATGAAAAACATTAATTTTAAAAAAATTTAGTCTTGTGTAACCTTTTCCATATTTAAAAAAAAGCACAATATGAGCGAATTTGAAAAACAGAACACTTTTTTAAAGATTTTATTTTATTTATTTGACAGAGAGAGAGACACCCAGTGAGAAAGGGCAGGGGGAGTGGGAGAGGCAGAAGCAGGCTCCCAGCAGAGCAGGGAGCCCAATACAGGGCTCAATCCCAGAACTCTGGGATCATGACCTGAGCCAAAGGCAGACGCTTAAGGACTGAGCCACCCAGGCATCCCCAAAAAATAGAACATTTTATTTTATTTTAAAGATTTATTTATTTATTTATTTGACAGAGATAGACAGCCAGTGAGAGAGGCAACACAAGCAGGGGGAGTGGGAGAGGAAGAAGCAGGCTCCCAGAGAAGGAGCCCCATGTGGGACTCCATCCCTGAACGCCAGGATCATGCCCTGAGCCGAAGGCCGACGCCTAATGACTGCGCTACCCAGGCGCCCCCCAAAAATAGAATATTTTAAAGCCCGCCAACATAAAAGTAATTCTTTTCCCTCAAAATACTGATGAGTATATATTTTCCTATAAAGCATACATTAAAAAGTACATAAAATTTTTTAGTTCCTAGAACAATTATAAAGTGAACATACTTGTAACTAAAAGCATAATATCATTGGAGTAGAAAGCTGATCACACCCTGAGTTCCCACTCACCACCCCTTCAGACAGCCACTATCCTGACTTTTGTGATTATTAACATAACCACATCTATACACATATTGATACTATGATTTAATCTGTTCTTAAACTTTATACAAATGGAAGTTGCATCTTTTAAGTTTGTGCTTACCTTCATTCATTCAACACTATTATTTGTAAGAGTTGTCCATTTTGATGTGTGCAGCTATAGCTCATTCTCAATATTGTATAGTATTCCACTGTATTAATGAACGGTAATGTGTACATTTCTCTGTGGTTAGACATTTGTGTTGTTTTCAGTTTTCAGCTATTACAAACAATACTGTTATATTCTTGTATATACTTCCTGGTGTACATGTACAAAGTTTCTTAGGCATATGTAGATAGATAGATAGATAGATAGATAGATAGATAGATAGATAGATAGAAAGAATAACTGGCACACAATGTTACATTAATTTCAGGCATACAATATGATGATTCAACATCTCTATACATTATGCTATGCTCAAAAGTGTAGCTACCACCTGTCACAAGATGACTGCAGCAGCTCCAGGTATCACACTTAAGTTTAAAAGCAGGAGACAGAGAAGGGGCAGTTGAAATCTAGCCTTCTGTGAAAAAGACAAATGCTTTCCTAGGTGTAAAAAAGACTGATTTCACCATATTTTTCACTGGAAAAACTAGCTCATATGGCTATCCCAAGAAGCAATGGAGAGCGGGAAACAAAATACATGATTGTCGTAATTAACTTCAACTTATCACCTGAGACTGGACAACGGCTACCCCAACCCAAATTGTGGTACTATTAACAAGAAAAATAGGCTATCGTATATAAGTGTCTGCTAAGTGATACACATTTTCTTTTATTCCTTTATTAATTTCACAGGTACAGACATTAAAATTGGAAATACCCTGCCACTAATGCCAACCAAAGATTCCTCTAATACTATAATACTTTTACATATCATCTAGAAGTATTCTCATTAAAAACTTTGTTAAGGAATCAATTAGTTTTAAAAAATCCCCACAAGGATAAAAGAGAGTCCTTTAAGATAGTTTAATGACAGCTCTAGTTGCTGGTTGCATGATATTACCTAAGTTTCTGAAAAAAAATAAACTTATAAAATTTCCTATTAATCAATCTCATACGTATCCTTTTCATTTAATCAGAGAATGTCAGCCAGTCCTTATAAGCCCACTGAAAGCTCTTTTAATACAGTAATCTTACCTCAGGTATGCACCATATATGAAGAACAATCCCATCATTACTCCATTTAAAATAAAAATCACAGCAACATAAAAGCAAGCAGGGTCTCCCAATCCTTTAAAAAGACACAGATTGTTCAGTATTTAATGAATAAACGACTATAAAGCAATTGGGCATAATTATCTCAGTGCTTTGTAATCAAGGGTTCCTGAACTTGCTGAAAACATTTGCTCTTCAGACTGCTGCTCTATTTAATAGTTTCGTAAGTACTTTCCCCTTACATGAGGTGTTATTATACTGTAATGATTAGTTGGTGCTTCACTTTGTTTAGGTCATGCTGCTCTTGTTCAGTATCTAGAACTCTCTGTGGAGTCACTGCATGATTACAGGAGAAAAACCACTGCATTGTTTTTATCCTTTGCTAGGCTCTAGGATGAGTAAGACATGGCCCTTGACTTCAAGGAGCACCTTTAGTTTATACGAGATGACCTAGTTATTTGATCCATCACTATGTACAGACAAAACCTTAATTCCTAATATATCCCATGTATAAACAATGTGTGTGTGTATAAGCACACATATAGTCTATTAGGTGCTGTACAATCATCACATATAATTCTCAGATCTATGAAATTAGTTAGTAAGAAAATACTCTCATTACTAACAGAACATAGAAAGCTTAAATAGCTTGCCAAAAGTTATTTAGCTATAACTGATGGAGCCAAGATCCGAAGGCTGGCTTTTCTGATTCCTTCTACTTCTCTGACCGTTCCTTTTCAGTCTGTTGTAATAACTTCCTCCGTTACACACCACCCCTCTTCACTGTTGGATCACCTTAGGTTCTGTCATAGGCCCTCTTCCTTTCTCAGTCTGCATATTCTCAAGGAAATTCTTTTTTTTTAATATTTTTACTTATTTTATTTAAATTCAATTAGTTAACACATAGCGTGTCATTAGTTTCAGATGTAGAGTTCAGTAATTCATCAGTTGCATATAACACCCAGTGTTTATTACATCATGTGCCTTCGTTAACGTCCATCACCGAGGTACCCCATCCCTCCCCCACAGCAACCCTCAGTTAGTTTCCTATAGTTAAGAGTCTCTTATGTTTGGTTTGTCTCCCTCTCTGATTTTGTCTTATTTTATTTTTCCCTCCCTTCCCCTCTGATCCTCAGATCAGGTCTTCTTTCTTAAATTCTACATACGATAATTGTTTTTCTCTGATTGACTCATTTCGCTCAGCATAATACCCTCCAGTTCCATCCATGTTGATGTAAATGGAAGATTTCATCCTTTTGATAGCTGAGGAATATTCCACCATATATGTGTGTGTATGTATATATATATATACATATATATACCACATCTTTTTTATCCATTCATCTGTCGATGGACATCTGGGCTCTTTCCATAGTTTAGCTATTGTGGACATTGCTGCTATAAACATTGGGGTGCAGGTGCCCCTTCGGATCACAACGTTTGTATTCTTTGGGTAAATATTTACTAGTGCAATTGCTGGGTCATAGGGTAGCTCTATTTTTAACTTCTTGAGGAACATCCATACTATCTTCCAGAGTGGCGGTACCAGTTTGCATTCCCACCAGCAGCGTAAGAGGGTTCCCCTTTCTCCATATCCTCGTCAACATTTGTTGTTTCCTGACTTGTTAATTTTAACCACTCTCCACAGTGTAGGGATAGAGGGAACATGACTCAATATCATAAAAGCCATATATGAAAAGCCCACAGTGTATATCATTCTCAATGGGGAAAAACTGAGAACTATCCCCCTAAGGTCAGGAACACGATAGGGATGTCCACTCTCACCACTGCTGTTCAACATAGTACTAGAAGGCCTAGCCTCAGCAATCAGACAACAGAAGAAAGAAAAGGGATCCGAATCAGCAAAGAAGAAGTAAAACTCTCTCTTCGTGGATGACACGATACTTTATGTGGAAAACCCAAAAGACTCCACCCAAAAACTGCTAGGTCTCATACAGAAATCCTCAAGAAAATTCTTACACTTCCAAGGTCCAATGATCATCTATATATATACAGATAACTCCAAGTTTGTATTCAGACCAGAACTTTCTTCTTCCTATATGTATCCAGGCAGGTAGCCACTTGACATCTCCACTTTGAGGTCTCCGAGGTACTTCAAACTACTGTAGCAATGCAAACCTGATACTTTTAAAATGTATTTACCTTTCGAAGAAACTCAGTTACTTAAGCCAGAAACCAGTGTTACATAACTTCACTCTCCTTCCCCTATCCCATCAATCGATTACCAAATCTTGTCAATTCTGTTTCCAAAATCTCCCAAATATCTGCATTTTCCAGTTATCTGTCCTGCAATCAAGGGCTGAGAGCATAAGTCTCTTCTCTGGCATCACTGAACCCACTTTTGTCCTTTACTAATATCTTTTCCATATAACAGGCAAAATAATGTTCTTAAAATGCTAACTTGCTAGAATTCTTCAATGAATAGAGTATAAAATCCTTAGCCAGAAAGTGGCCTTTTGTTTTCTGACTCTTGCTTACATTCCTAGCATCGTTTCACACCATTTTCCCCTCTTTCTCTCTCTGCACACAGAAGTCTAGCCTGCTTTCAGTTTTCTCTCGCCTTGGGACTTCTGAATATTCTGGTTCCTATTTTTGAAAAACTTCTCCCTTACTCTTAACCTTAGCAACCTCATTTTCTTATTTGTAATATCCATCGCAATTGTTAACTACTAATGCCCTACTTATGTGTAAACTCTGTGAGAGTGAGGTTCGTGTCTCCCTGGGTCATCTTGATCCCAAGAGCAAATACTAACCTATCACTTCGTGACAACTTAATGAATATCATATATGCACATACATACAATTAATGACAACATAGCAGCATTTTAGAAAGAAACATGCCTTCACAACTTTGAACTTCATTTAAAGGTTCTACTCTGGTGACATTCCAGCAGGTCTTAGCTTCTAGCCCAAATAAATTCATTATTCCCACAAATGTGCGATACCAGAAGGCTATAATCACCTACAAAGACAAAAACAAAAAGAGATGATGGAAGAAAATATTCTATTTTCATAATAATAATTTTTCCAAAATACTATTTTATGATGGTTTCCTTTGACATTATAAATTTTGATAAGTTTATTTAAATAATTTCACTTGGAAAACAGTAATTTTTAAATTATACATATATACACAATAAACTAAAGTTATATATTACTAATTAGCACACATCTACAAAAATTTGTTATGATCACCATCTCTGTAATATGGTCCTGAGATCAATTCTACAACATAAATAACAGTAGCAATAAAATAAGTAAACAGCATATAATTAAAATACAATGGTGATTAATTGGAAAATACAATGATATACAGGAATATTTCATAACATTTCATTTACTGAATTTATTTGCTTCATAGCCTAAAAAATATAAAACCAACTGCATATGGAATAGTAGCTCCTGTGCTCATTAAAACTTTGACCAAGCAGGTTTAATTAACCAATTCTTCCCATTCTGCAAACCAATTTGTGAAGTTTATTTATTTATTTATTTTTTAAAGATTTTATTTATTTATTTAATAGAGCTAGAGACAGCCAGTGAGAGAGGGAACACAAGCAGGGGGAGTGGGAGAGGAAGAAGCAGGCTCATAGCGGAGGAGCCTGATGTGGGGCTCAATCCCATAATGCCAGGATCATGCCCTGAGCTGAAGGCAGATGCTTAACGACTGCGCCACCCAGGCGCCCCAATTTGTGAAGTTTAGAGACAAGGGGAAAGAACCACCATAGAAAACTACAAACAAAATGCTCATGCTTGGGAGATTGTTTTTTGAAAACTGATTTATAGATTTGGGAAAAACAATGCAAGATAATTGGAAAAGGAATAAAAAGATAAAGAGTTCAAAGTGAAAGTGAAAACCACCCAGAGCTAACTATTTTTAATATTCTGGTGATCATTATCATATGGTTTCACTCATTTATGGAACATAAGAAATAGCAGGGAGATCAGTAGGAGAAGGAAGGGAAGAATGAAGCAGGGTTAACAGAAGGGGGAATGAACCACGAGAGACTATGGACTCTGGGAAACAAACTGAAGGCTTCAGAGGGGAGCGGGGTGGGGGATTGGGATAGGCTGGTGATGGGTATTAGGGAGGGCACATATTGCATGTAGCAATGGGTGTTACACACAAACAATGAAGCATGGAACACTACATCAAAAACTAATGATGTACTGTATGGTGACTAACATAACATAATAAAAAATTAAAAAAATATATTCTGGTGATCATCCCTCTAGTCTCCCCCTTGGTATATAAAAACATATAGCTAGATCCAGTATTCTATAATATTATGTAAGATGTTAATGTAATACACATCACCAAGCATCATAAACATCTCTCCATATACAAAAAGTATAAATTATTTTATTATTTTATCACTTACTTTATAAACCTGACCTTATACAAAAAAACTGTAATATATACTCTTGTGTATTTATCATCCACGTACAAGAACTTACCATATTAAATGTATGTGCTAAATCTAGAATTATATTCCTTTCTGGGAGATAGCTTGATATAATAAGAAAGCACTGCTTTAAAGTCAGAATTGAACTTAAATTCTGACTCTGCAAGTTATGGTTTGATATCCTGAAGTAAATCCTTCAACCTCTGAACCTTGGCCATCTCATCTCTAAAATGATGTTAATAATAACCATCTTGCAGGAGTGATGGGGGATTAGAGTTTACATGCTGGCATATAGTTAAGCATTAAATGCTTTGCCTTTTCAAAATATATTATTCCAAGCTTAACATTTTTAGCTTTGTGTGAGAAATTAATCTTCTTATGAACACAAAAAGTATGGACATTCATTTCAACATTGAAGTACCATATAAGGTTGCAAGCATATCTAGATCTTCTCCGTACTGTATCTATGCAATGTGAAATAAGACTGAATGATTCCTTGTTGCCTCATCCTTTATACTATTTACATTATCATGATTACTTTTTCATAACATCAAGGAGACTGAAAACTGCTGATTATTCAATATCTTTGAATAAGTAAAAAGAAAAAAATTAGCTAATGTCTTAGAGAACATACTATTAGAAATTAATGGAACAAGAAACAGTAATTTTACTAAAGTTCTAAAAATAACCCTAAAACTAGTGTAATAAGCTAAATCCTCATCTTAGATGCACAGAGTAAGTCAACATTAACTAAAATTGAAGATTCAAGAAATCGGTTGTCTTTTAATTTTTGCACTTACACTAGTCATAGAGATAATCATCAGAAGAAATAAGAACAGAAGAGTGTTCCTGAAGAGTAAGCTGGGATGTAAGCTGGGATGCAGAAAACAGTTTCTTCCATCTTAGATCTTAGGTCTATACTATACAATTATTACTACTGAAAATTACATTGAAAAATACTTACAGAAATAAAAATACTTACAGTGGCTCAGTTGTTTACGCATCTGACTCTTGATTTTGGCTCAGGTCATGAACTCAGGGTCATAAGATCAAGCCCCACATCAGGCTCCACATTGGGTGTGGAGCCTGCTTAAGATGTTCTCTCTCCCTCTTGCCTCTTCCCCCCACCCCTTTTTTCCCCTCTCTAAAAAAAAGGAAAAAAAATCTGGGAAACCCCCAACTACTTGGAAATTAAACAGCATAATACCAAACATCCAATAGATCAAGAGAGAAAAATGACGTGGGAAATTAGAAAATAACTCGAACAGAACAAAAATGAAAAACAGTATATAAATAGTTAAATTAAATGAATTTCTGCTTTGTGGAAGATGGAGTAGATGTATTTTCTGCTACTTCTCCTGGGAATTATATAAATCAAACATAAGAAGACCCTGAAAGGTAGAGAGAAGGCAAACTACCTAGGAATCTTAGGACCCAAGGAATAACATGGTGATGAGCTTCCTGGACTTTCATTTTGTCTCATTTTCTCAGAATTGGAGTTAAAGAGCCTGACAACCAGAAACACCATTGGCTGCAGACACAAAAAAAGACTAAAAGCCTGTTCTCCCTAGCTAAAGGATCAGGAAAGTGGCAGCCTAGGAAAACATAAAAATTTTATAAACAATAATCTCTCTCCTCACCCAAATACCACAGAAAACAACAGCAACAACAAAAACAGATAGGTCCCACCCCCGCCAACAAAGGTCAAATTGGGAACCTAGACTTCAACCTTCCCTAAGCTTTTAACAAGTCATCTCAACTCACCCACTAAGATGTTGTAAGAGAAAGGCAAGTAGGAAGCTCTCTCTCCCCATGGTGTCAGTATAGACCATGTGAAGAGCCTGGACATCTACCCCAACCAGCAATAAGTCATCCTTTCCCCTCCCCAGTGTGGTAATGTCAGAGGAGGCCTAGTGAGGAGTCAGGCCTTTCACTACCACCCAGGGGTAACAAGGCTAGCCACACCATGGTGTCTGCAGAGATCAGAGTTGGTCAGAACTCTGATCCCACTCAAAGGTAATGAGGAATACTTCTACCTTGAGGTCAACAGAGGCCAGGAGAGAAACCTGCACTTGATACCCATCTGGCAATAATAAGATGGCAGATGTCCTCATTCCTTTGCTGGAGTGATGCGAAAGAAAGCCAGCTAAAACTAATGTTTAAATAAGATCCAGTTTCATAAAATAATGTTCAAATGTCCATCCACTAATGGACATTGATGTCCAATATGATGAAACTCTCTCATCATATCAAGAACCATAAGGATCTCAGACTGAATGAAAAAAATCAAGAGATTTCAACAATGAGATGACAAGAATATTAGAATAATTGCTCCAATGAGAAATTATGAATGTGCTAGGAACACATAAAAACCTAGAAAGTCTCAGGAAAGAAATAGAAGCTACGAAAGAAACAAAAACTTCAGAACTGAAAAATACAATAACCAAAACTAAAACTCAATGGATGGACTTAACAGCTGAATGAAGGGATAGAGGAAAATAATCCATGAACTCGCAGACAAAGCAATAGAAATTGCTCGATCTGGGCAACAGAGAAAAAAACAGATCTGGGAGAAAAAAAAAAAAAAGAACTTTTCCTAGGGAACCTCTAGGACTGTAAGAAAAGATCTAACATTTGTTATCACTGAGGTCTTGGAAAGAGAAAAGAAAGAAGAAACCAAAGATAAGCAAAACAAAAATAGGATAAAACCAAAGAAATCCACACCAAGACACATCACACTTTTGAAAACTTTCAAACATCATACTTCTGAACACTTGTGAAAATTAAAAAAAAAAAAATAGATAAATAGATAAAGAGCAACAAGGAAGAAAAATATCTTACCTAAAGGAGAAAAACAATTCAATTGACAATATATAGATTTTTCATCAGAAACCATGAATGGCCGGAATGAAGTAGCACATTTATCAAATGCTGAAAGAAAAAACTGTCAACCTAGAATCCTATATCCAGCAAAAAAAAATAGCCTTCAAGAATTAAAGAAAATTTGACACGAAGGATGAAACAAAACTAGTAAAGTATGTTGCTAGCAGACTTACCCTAAAAAAATGGCTAGAGAAAACTCTCTAAACAGAAAAAGAAGGAATCTTAGAACATAAGGAAGAAATTTTAAAAATGGATAAAATAAACTTCACTTCTCGTTATTTAAAAATTAGTTTGAAGGCTAAAAGAAACATCATCATACTGTCTGATGTGGTTTTAAACAGATGTAAAGGAAATATTTAAGATGATGATGTTATAAAGAGAGAAGGGTAAAGAGATGTAAAGAGAGGTAAGGTTTCTGCACCTCACTTGAACTAGTAAAATGATAACAGCAGTAGACTGTAGTTATGTACAGGTAACATACATAATATATAGTTATAACAACCAAAAAATGCTACATAAAGAGACATATTCAAAAAGTATAGATAAAACAAAATAGAATTTAAGAATCGTCAAATAACCCACAGAAAGGCAGAGGAAAGAAAAGAGAAATGAAAAATGAAAGACAAACTGAAAAGAGAAAATAGAAGACCCAAGCTGAAACAGATTATTACATTAAATGTAAGTGGTAAAATACAATTAAAAATGTGATATAGACAGATTAAAAAACATAACTACAAGAAACATACTTCAAATATAATGAATATATCAAATATAATGATATATCAAATACATATCAAATATAATGATAAAGGCAGGCTGAAAATAGAAGGATGAAAAAGACATATCATGTACACATTAATCAAAAGAAAATAGTAACTATGTTAATATCAGAAAAAAGTAGACTTCAAGGAAAACAAAATTATAAGCAAAGGGGGTAGGGTTATTATATATTGATAAAAATCCAACAAGAGGATGTAGCGATCCTAAATGCATATGTACTAAACACACTGCTGTAAAATATATGAAGAATAACTGACAGACCTAAAGGAGAAATGGATGAATCCACAATTACAGTTGGAGACTTCAGTATCCCTCTCTCAACAATGGATGGATGAACTAGACAGAAAATCAGAAGGTTTGAGAAAATATCACTACCACTATCATCGTGCAGGATCAAATCAACATTTATAAAATACTTCACCCAATAACAACATAATACATAGTTTTTTCAAGTGCTCACAGAATATGTCAAGATGGACCATATTCTGGGCCATAAAACAAACCTCAACAAATTTAAAAGAATCAAAATGATACAAAGTATGTTCTCTAAACACAATGAATTTAAGCCATAAATTAGTAACAGAAAGATGGACTCTGAGAAACAAACTGAGGGCTTCAGAGGGGAGGGGGGTGGGGGAATGGGATAGGCTGGTGATGGGTAGTAAGGAGGGCATGTATTGCATGGGGCACTGGGTGTTATACGCAATTAATGAATCATCGAACTTTACATCAAGAACCAGGGATGTACTATATGGTGACTAACATAATATAATAAAAAAAAAATTTTTAAAAAAAGAAAGAGAAAAAGGAAATCTCCCAATACTTGGAAACTAAAAAAACCCCACTTTTAAAAATCCATGGAGCAAGAGGCACCAAGCTGACTCAGTTGGTAGAGCATGGGACTCTTGATCTTGGGGTTGTGAGTTCAAGCCCCACATTGGGTGTAGAGATTACTTAAAAAAAATTTTTAAGTTTTTTAAAAATCCATGGATCAAATAGAAAATCTCAAGGGAAATAAAAATATATACACTAAATTGAATATAAATGAAATACAAAGTTTTCAAGTCCAGCATCTTAAGAAGCTTATTAGTTGCAACTCCATCCTAACAAGTAAAAAGCTGAACAAACTGAAAAATCAGCAACTCTTCTTAGATTCATAAGAAAAGTGAGATCACAAGGCAAACTCCTGCTCCCCATATTGGAGACTGACAGGTAAACTGAGAGAATTACAACTTAGTGGAATAGAAACCCATGAGCAAAAACCTCCATGGGAAGTAGTTGGAGAGTAGGGGAAAAGCTAAGATATAACTGATAGGTTGCTGGAGGCACAGGGTAGACAAGTCTGTGAGTCAAAAATTCCAGGGAGACCCAGTAATAGAGGAAATGCCAGCACATTTATGAGTTTTACTTCTAGGAGCTCACCAGGCTCTTACAGTGAGTATCAGAGAAAAATCTGCTTTTGGCAGGGGATAGTAGAAAAAGGACAAATTTGAAATACACCAGAGCACTCTCTTCTTAATAAAGCCTGTGTCAGGGGAAATTATTTTACTAGAGCCTAACCTACTAAGGTTTTATCAGAGCCTAACAGAAAGAGAAGCAGGGAAATACCCAATTCCAGCCCCTTCTAGCCATCCTGTTGCACCTAAGCAGGAGAAGAAACCTGAGAAGAATTGTGAAGTTCACAGCCGAGAAGCACAGGTTCATAAAAGACTGACACCTAGTAAGAGCATTATAGAATGCTTCTTCTCACCACACTACTAACGCCTAATTATAGCAGATCTTAGGACATGAGGTCCAACTATTAAGAAACAATTACAAGACATACTAAAAGCCAGAAACACAGTTGAAGAAATAGAACAAGCATCAAAACCCAGACATGGCAGGGATGTTGGAATTATCAAATTGGGAATTTAGAACAACTATGATTAATATGTTAAAAATTACAATGGATAAAGTAAATAGCATGTAAGAACAGAGAGGTAACATAAGCAGAGAGAAATTCTTAAAAAGTACCAAAAAGAATTGCTAGAGATCAAAAACACTGTAACAGAAATCAAGAATGCCTTTGATGGACTTATTAGTAGACTGGACATAACTGAAGAAAAAGCCCTGAGCCTATATTTCAACAGAAACCTTTAAAACTGAAAAGCCAAAATAAAAAAGATAAAACAAAAAAAACAACAATAACACAGGGTGCCCGGGTGGCTCAGTTGGTTAAGCATCTGCTTTTGGCTCAGGTCATGATCCCAGGGTCCTGGGATCAAGCCTGGGTTTTGGCTCCCTGCTCAGCAGGAAGTCAGCTTCACCCTCTCCCTCTGCCCCTCCCCCACCTCATGCTCATGCACATGCTCTCTCTTTCAGATAAATAAAATCTTTAAAAACAAACAAACAATAACAACAAAAAAACCCTAGAATATTCAAGAACCATGGGACAATTAAAGATGTACCATACACATAATGGGAATACCAGAAGGAGAAGAAAGAAAGGGACAGAAGAAATATTTGAAAGGACTCAGGAGTCCCTCAAATTGATGTCAGATACCCAACACAGATCCAGGAAGCTCAGAGAACACCAAGCATGATAAATGCCAAAAAATAAAACCAAAGCATGTCAAGCTACAGAAAATCAAAGATTTAAAAAAAAAAAAATTCTGAAAGAAGCCAGAAAAAAAAGAGACACCTTACTTATATGGGAGTAAAAATAAGAATTACATCTGACTTCTCCTCAGAAACCATTCAAACAGGAAGAAACTGGGCTGCTATATTTAAAGTGCTGAGAGAAAAAACCAACTTCGAATTCTGTATCACATGAAATTATTCTTTAACAGTGAAGGATTAATAAAGATTTTTTCAAACAGAAATTGAGGGACTTTGTAAAAAAGTTCTTTAGAGGCGATAAAAAAAAGATACAGATCAGAAACTTGAATCTACATAAAGAAAAAAGAGCATCAAAAAAGAAAAGTGAGGATAAAATAAAAACTTTCCTTTTTATTATTCTTAACTGATCTAACATATAAGCTTTGTTCAAAATGGTAATAGCAACAACGTATTCAAGTATGTATAATTATGAATGTGTGTATGCTTGTGTATAGGTGACATGAATAACAAAAAGGATTCAGGGGTTGGGATGGAGGAATTACAATTATTTTGTTATCATAAGGTACTGACATTACCCAGGAAGTGGTTTAATGTTATTTGAAAGAGGTTTTGGATTAGTCATAAATGTATATTGTAAACTCTAGGGCAACCACAAAGTGTAAAAAAGAATTATAATTGATATCCTAAAAAAGGAAAGAAAATGCAATGATAGCTCAATTAAAACCACAAAAAGCATAGAAAGAATGGAAGTCAAAATAGTAAAAAGAACAAAGGCCACAAATAGAAATGAGTAACAAATATAGTAGATATCAACCAACTTTATCAATTATCACTTTGAATGTTAATGATCTGAATGTACCAATCAACAGACAGAAATCATCAGAGTGGATCAGAAAACAAGACCCAACCACATGTTATCTAAAAGAAACCAACTTTAAAAATAAAGACACATATACATTAAAAGTAAATGAATGGAGAAAGATATACTATACTAAAATTAATTAAAAGAAAGTGGGAGCAACTATACTAATTCCAAACAGAGCAGACTTTACAGTAAGAAAAGTTATCAAGAGTAGAGAGTGGTATTACATAATAATAAAGGGGTCAATTCTACATGACATAATCCTTAATGTGCATGCATGTAGCTAACAACAAAGCATCAATAAAATTGATAAATCTTTAGGCAGCCTGAGGGAAAGAGAGAGAGGACATGAATTACTAATATCAGAAATGAAAGACAGGACATCACTACAGATCCCATGGACATTAAGCAGATAATAAGGGAATAACGAAAAACCCATTGTCCATAAATTTCACAATTTGATGACCCAATGCCTTGAAGGACACACTCTTGCCAAAATTCACATAAAAAGAAACAATCTGAATAGGGCTATCTCTATTAAATAAATTTAATAATTAATAACCTTCCATTCAGAAAGCACCAGGCCCAGATGCAGTCACCAGGGAATTGTACCAAAGAAAGTATACCAGTTCTCTAGAATCTTTTCCAGAACATACAGCAGAGGGAACACTTACAAACTCATTTGTTGAGGCCAGCATTATGCTAATACTGAACAAGGTAAAGATATTTTAAGAAAACTACACACAATATCTTTCATGAACACAGATCTTCAAAAAAAATTAGCAAATCAAATCCAACAGTGTATAAAAATTATACACCCTGACCAACTGGGATTTACGGCAGGTATGTAAAGCAGGTTCAAAATTTGAAAATCAATTAATATAATCATCATATCAACAGGCTAAAGAAGAAAAAATACAAGATCATATCAACAGATGCAGAAAAGGCAATTGATGAAATTTAACACCTATTCAAGATCTTAAAAAAACTCTCACTAAACCATGAACACAGGGAGCTTCCTTAACTTGATAAAGACTATCTACAAAAAACTTGCAGCTAAAATCATACTTAATGATGAGAAACTTGAAGCTTTCCCACTAAGATCAGGAACAAAGCAAGGATATCCCATCTCACCACACCCGTGATGAAACAGCTCAATGGAGGACAGGCTAGTTACCACAAAGGAGCATATGGAAACTTCTCAGAATTATGAAAATGTTGTATAACTCAATTGTTGTGGTTATGCAGTTTTACACACGTGTCAAACTCAAAGAACTGTACATTAAAACAGGTCTATTTTATTGCATGTAAGCTATACCTCAACAGAAATTAAATAAACAAAAAGGAGCCAGAGACAAGATATGTTCAGCACATATTACTAAGGATTACTCTACAAAATACATACATTTTGCCAACAAGTCAATAAGAAAACAACTACCAAGTGGTGATAAAGATTTATACAGTTTATTGATAGAAGAAAAATCCAAATGACTATTAAACATGAAAATATTCTTAGCTCCACAAATAAGGAAGTACAAATTAAAATAAATAGCGCATCACACCCATTAGAAGAGCAAAACCAGAAATTTTGATAAACTGAAATCTAATAAGGTTATGAGGGAAAGAAAATACTCCTACACAGCAGTGTGAACGGCTACATTTGCTTCAGAGAGCAAGTCAGCAATATCTGATAAAGTCAGCCAAATATACACTCTATAACACAAAAATTCTACTTTTAGAATATCCTACAAAACATCTTGCACATATATACAATTAGAAAACACATACAAGAACATATATTTTGGAACTCTTTATAATTTAAAGACTGGAAACAAAATCCACGAGGAGGGTAATGTATGAATAATCCTGGAATTCATAAAATGGTTAAAATTAAAGAAAAAAGACACACATACACAGCGTTCAAAAATGTAACACTGAGGAAAAAGTTATGGGGTGCTTTATTCAGTATGGGAGCATTTATGTGGATTTACAAAAACACATAAAACAATCCTTGAAAATAAGGAAAAATAGAAACACATTACATTCATGATGATGATATTTGTGGGAATGGGAAAGGAGAAAATTCAACTGGGAAGCAGAACAAAGACGACTCTGACTGTATATATGATGCTTTAAGATACCTGAAGCAAAAATTACAAGAGTAGCATTTATTTATTCTAAGTGGTTGATCACACCTTTGCTTATTTTCTCTAAGTTTCTGTAATTTTCAACATTTCAAAATAAAAAAAAGGTAATTTTTAAAGCTATAAAATATGAAGAAATGTCTAAGCAACACTAATTTTTAACAAATGTTCTGGATTCTGAGATAACTCAAAAGCAATGCATACCATGACATCAAATTAGCATTTATCTTAACAGTTCAAAAATTGAACTTACTAATTTTTTTGTTGTCATTCTTCCAATTTCTAGAATCTGCAAACTACCATAAAATCCATACTCTTTTAGGCTAAGCATTGGAAGATATTCATAGACCTCTGAGTATGTGACTAAATAAATCTTGCTCTATTAATGTAACTCCAAGGCCACTGTTCTGCTCATAACTTTCAGTGTTCCTTCATGAGACCAGTGTGCCCACTCACAGGGTCTCCAAAGCCAACAGACCATCTCAATTTAGAACACGTCTTGCTTGTTCCCATTTGGTTCCTCTAATTATGCTGGTCATTACTTCCACACTAAGATTCGTTTCTTTGACTTTATCTAAGTATAGTTTCTGGGGTCTTTAAAATTTAGGAGAGGAATTTTTGATACTCTGCTCAATTATAAGGACACATAGAATCAATAAACCTTAAAGGTTCCATCCTTTTTATAACATCATTGTACTTACTCTTTTTATCTGATAAAAAAGGATCATTCTACAAGTATTTTCCCCCAAATAGTACTCACCTCTGGATAAAGATGGAAGCGTTTCACTGTATTAATTACAAGGGGATATTCAGTGAGCCTGTCATTCATTATCATCCACAGTCCTTCCAAAAACGAAGGTGCTTCGATAATGGTCTTGAAGTAGGAATAATAAAGTCCCTTAAAAATGTACAAATTGTTGATGTAATTAAATATAAAAAATTTTAGAACAATTTCTTCTGAATAAAAGGAAAAGGTCAATAATAAGACTTGCTACTGCATTCTTGGGCTCAAAAAAAGGCATGCCTTTTCACGTTATCACTGCACTATTCTTTCATATTTTCTGTACATTTGAAAAAGCGTGAGAGGGGTGGTTAAATGTTTCAAGGAGTTTTTCTGACCATGGCTTAACAGATGAATACAATATATTTTTAATTCCACATGACTGATTTTGCCACATTACAAAATGCCTAGAGGTTGAGATCTGATGGATTCCGGCATAAACAGAGATGCCTTCATGTCCTTGTTTGTACATAATTGTTTGTTTGCATATAATTACTTTTTTTCCACCTCTTAAGAAATAACATGCAATGATAATAAGCAAAAATGAGACAGAACTTAACACTTGCAACTTTCTTCCTAGCTCCATCTAACAGCTCTGCACATGTCAAATGTTATGTCAAAATAAATGTCAATTGACTACTGTTGTTCATGACACAGACGCAGTCCTGAAAAAGGGATTAACTTAGTGTATTATTCCAACACAGGAAATAATGACTTTATTAGGCCATCACAAGTGCTGTTTAGTTAAAATTCAGAGATTAACAAGAGCCTGTTGTTTCATATTACTTTATCAATTTCCTGCTCTTCTTCCTAAAATCTAAAAGCAAACAAAGGGCCACATTGTAATACGTGCTCCCAAAAACATTAGAAATAATCTTTAACTCGACCCTCACGCATGCCTATACAACTACTTCGTTACTAACAGATGAAGCAACGGCAGCGGCTACTACACTGAAGTTCTGCTTTGGCTGATGTCTGATGTCAGCATCTCCTCATAGTTTTGATTGGTAAAATATGAGTTCACATAAGGATTGTTCCTTTCTGCTTAGAAGGACAAGACACTACTACAGTGAAAGGATATTGAGTATGTATGTCTATATTTAGAAAAATAGGAAATTACACAAATACTCTTTTATTAATAGCATCTATTGTTTTTGTGCCAGGTACTGTGTTAATGTGCTTCATTCATTACCTCCTTCATAGTCAATAAAATCCTGTAAAGCTGGCCTTATTTCTAGGCAACAAATGAGATTACTGGGAATCAGAGAGGTTAACTGACTAGCCATCACAAGAGGAAGCACAGACCTGCTATCTGAATCCAGTCGTCTGTCATCCAAGCCCAGACTCTGCCACAGCCACACAATTTATTTAAGAATATCTTATATCCTCTCTTCGGAAATAATACCTACAAAATTCTAAAAATTTAAATGTCATGCAAATGCTAACGTATCCCATTTTTCAAAGGATTAAGTGGGATATTAGGGTGAGATTTAAAAAGCAGTGGGTGAGGTACCTCCATTAGACAAATCTGCAGAGATACAAAGTAGAACAGAGGTTACAAGGGGCTGGGGAGAGTGGCATGGGGAGTTGACGTTTAATGGGTATAGTTTCTGTTCGGGACAATAAAAAAGTTCTGGAGATGAATGGTGGTGAGGACAAGCAGTTTCTGATAACATTCGGGCCCCTATATCATTTCTTAAATGTTGTATTTGTTCTCCTTCTTCCCCAGTTATTCTGATTGATCTTTTTTATATTTAAAAGAAGTCTGCATTAGAAAAGTAGGGTAATGAGGTAAGTAAAAGATTCCTAATACATTTTCTATTTACATAATAAACCTAGGTTATAGCTTGAGAAACAGTGCAGTTGAACAAAAATTCATTTCAGTTCCTAATAAATGTCTATCTTAGTCTTACTATACTTAAACTACAAATTAATTTATTATAAGAAACTAACCATTTCAGTTCGAAAAGTCATCTCCCGTTCTAAAGATGATAGGTGGGAAAAATGACGATCATTTTCAAAAAGTGTTACTAAATGTATCCTAGAAAAAAAATGAAGCATCATATTCTAAGAATAAGAACATTTCAAAACCGATACTGAAATAGTTAACTAAGTATTAAAGTACAAAAACCATAAAAAGAAAAAATAAATTTTATAATAAATGAGATAATTTTATAATTTGCTCAGTACTTTGTATATTTTTAGGCATTTATAATTTAGTGTAGTACACAGCTGAAATTCCTTAACTCCTTGGTTCTTAATCATAATTGTTTATCTAAAACTCCTGTGGTTGGTTTCTCTGCCCCCTTCCTCTCCATCCCTCTAAATCAGAACAGAGGCAAGTTTCTGTTTAAGTTTCACAAGTGATTCTATTTTAACAGGTTGGAGAAATGCCTCTGTGACTGCTGAAAGCATTTGGAATATAATTTTAAATAAAATTACTTCCAATTAAAGCAGTTTAAAAATAAATAGAATACCATATAAGGGATCAGCTTGCGAGTGCCAAAGAACACAGAACTGTACTTCAAGATACCTGATTAGTGCAACTCAAGAACACAGCTGCAGGCAGTGAAAATGGGAGCATATGTGATAAGTAAAATTAGTCAGCAATTATGCTACCCTTGATTTACATAGTAGATGTTTTTCAAATAATTAGAAAGCAAAATTCCAAATATCAACCTTGTCTTCCACTCACCTCGATTCCCATGTGAGATATATGTCAGGGTACCAACAGCTTTGGGAAATGTTTTTTCCCAGTACAGCCTTAGTTCTAAAATCAAAATCTTCCTGCAGACTAAATGGCCAGAATAGCACTGTCCCAAAAGGATATCATCCCACTCTTCCCAAAAGTAAAAATTTCTGATCTCAGGTAGAAATGAAAATACATCAGAGGAAAAATATTATTTTACTTATAATTTTTACATATAAATGACTTGCGTAAAGTAAGGTACGTGTACACACACACTGAAAGGCCCATTTAATCTGCATTACTACAGCAGAGTCTTTCATTTCTACCTGATTTCTAATTGACGGGTGTTACTAAAACTTTATCTCTAAGCTTAGGTCACTAAGACCACACAATTACTGTAAAATAAGAGTTTAAGATGAAATAAACATGCAAAGAACACTAGAAAAGCTAGCAATTTAAGAAATAAAGTGGTGAATCCTTTGGTAACACAAAAATATCTGAATTCCTAAGTACTATTCCTCTAACACATCCATTTTGTAAATTCTGCTTCACATATGGTTTTTTAAAAAATTGTATGTGCAAACTGGTGCACACATTCTATACATACAGCGAGTGGCTATTGTTTTATTGTACCCAAACAGCGAGGTCAACTTTTAATCCAAATGCTTTTATTTATTTAAAACTGAAACAAATCTTACCAGTGCAAAACTCCCACAAAGGCAGCTGGAAAAACAAAAACAAAAAGTCATTAAAAGCTGCTTTATTATAACATACCTTTAAAACAACCATTTCAAATGCATTCCCTTCTATGCCTAAAGAGAGAGCACACACAAGGAAGATGGCTAGCTAATTCTGTCTGTATGAAATAGGAAAAATTTACAAACGGACATAAAACAAATTGTGAATAGTACTTACCTCTGCAGGGGCGGGGGGAGGGGTTCAAGGAGCAAAGGGAAGCTTGGAAGATTACATAACTTGCAAAAAAGTCATGAAATTATTAATGACTTTGACCTTTTTGGGGATTTTCAGTTTACTCTCTCTTCTCCCTCTTATTCTCTATTTCTTTACATAATTTTTTTTAAAACAGGCTCATACATACACTGCTCAGCTCAATCCTTTCAGAAGTGACTCTAGCCTGCAGGAGCCACTCTAAAGCGCCTTCCCTGTGCTCATCAGAAACTATTAAATGCAGGAAATCGCTTCCTCAGCAGCACACCTGAAAGCCCCTATTTATGGAATTTTGATTGCTCCCAGTGGCTTGGGAGATTCATCTAGTCGCCCAGTCTGCACCCTGTGCGTGAGGCTTTATCAGAGGTTGTGGAGACGGGTCAAACAGGAACACTACTGTGGGTATGGGTCTTTCTGAGGAGCTCCAAACACTGTCCGTTCTGGTGGCTGGGATGCTGCTTGTTTACAAGAATACCATAAAACTGGGGAGGGGGCACAGGATGCTGCCAAATTAAAACGCCACAAACCCTGCTGTTCTTACACAATTGCAGTAGTGTTTTGAAAACATGCTCTTTAGAGTGTTGTAAACCTTTCGTTAATTTATAAAGTTTTGAAAAGTTGATTCTGACAATTTTTCAAGCATTTTTGTTACTATCACAGAGGAGTGAATTTACTCAGCTATTCCTAAAGTCCTGCCTCCCCCCGAGATTTTATAATCATACTTACGTCTTATGGTTGTCCCAAATACACTTGGCAAGTCATTTTAACAAACCACCAACTTTAGCCTCTTAAAAATTCAAGAAGTTACCTTGACTAGCAAAATAAATGTAAATCAATAAAGAAATTAATAATAACAAATTATAATTTTGAGAAAAAAAATTCCCAATCATGCTTCTCCAGCTCTCGTTCTCCATATTCCTAACCATCCTGGGCTCATTCCTACCACTCTTCAATACTTCTCAGATTTGCTTGTTATATACCATGATCAGCAAACTACAGCCCATGGCCCGTTTCTGTACTGTCCACAAGCTAAAAATGCTTGTCACATTTTTAACGGGTTGTACAAATATGGGAGAAGAAGAATAAACAATAGAAACCGTATGTGTCCTGTGAAGCCTAAAATATTTACTACCTGGCTCTTTATAGAAAAAGTCCATACTCACTACATATGTTAGCTCTTTCTAATATGTAATATACTCTGAACCACTTTGAAATTAAACCTATACCTTCTTTCTCAACTTGAAACAGATGCCCCTTTGATAAGGCTTCATTAGCTTTAAGTCACATACGCTATCCTATTTCAACCATATTTCTACTCTCTAGACAATTACATGCACTGGCAAAAACTCTTAAAAATGATGTTTAAGGAAAGGGAAAAGATTAAATATCCTATTAAATCCATCTAGCCTTCCAAAAATCCTCAAAATACTCTTGCCTTTCATTCACTCCCCGACCCCACACTCCACGCCGGAAAAAAATGATAAAGTGTAACGATTCCAATATTCTAAATGCACAAAGTGCTTATCACAGCCTCTTCCAAAGATGTACTAAAACGCATGTCTCCGGACCCCTGTATCCTGTCAATCTCACCTCTGAAAGTGACCTAGTCTCATAGTTCACTGAAACAGAGATCATTTGATGCAAGCACTCCCAACTTCTCTTATATCCACTTTAACATTTCTCTACATACTAATCCTCGTTTTCTATTCCCTACCATCTCAGCAAAGGGAGTATCTCTTCTCTTTTCCAGTTAGCTTCTCAAATTTGTGCCTCTAATTCCACCCTTCTCAAATATTCCAAGACTTTGCTCCATCAACTATTTCCTGTCTTGGAACCTGAATCTCACCCTCTTCCCAAGATCTTTCTCTACAGCCTCCAATTCTCCTAGGCCTTAAAACATTTCCATCGATCTAAAAGCCCTTCAAACTTTGATATATTCTCTCCCCTCACCCATAACCCCATTTGCTGACAAGATTCTTAGCCAATTTCTTTCTTCTAAGTTCCTATAACTTAAAAAAAAAAACAAAAAAACGACCAACAACATTTTAGTTAGCAACATCAATAGCCTCTTTAAACTCTTATGTTTTTCAAACCTTTCTAGCATCTGAGCAGATTCTTGAATTTCTTCATCTTTCATCACATCAACTCTTCCAGTTCTTCCAAGCTTCTGACCTGTTTTTATATGCTTTTTCTGGCTTTTCCTTTTCCGCTCATCTCTTAAAACTAAGTATAAGGGGTGTTCCCAAATATTTCTGCTTTGCCCACTTTTCTCTCATTGCGAGTCTCAATCTTCAAGTTTCAACTCACTTCTACGTGGATAATTCCCAAATTTACAGTCCTCATTGCTAAACTTTCTCTGTCCCTGTCCTTCCACCTCACCACCTACCCAACCCTCACAAGATGCTTCCATTGACTCTCACTTTTGTCCTCTCTTCTCTATTCCTGTTGCTGCTACCCTCACTAAGACCACTATTGCCTGGATTCCAGTATTCAATTATTTTTTCTGCTTCTTTTTTCCATCCATCTCCAGTCTATTTTACAAACCACTGTTTGGTTAATGATGTCACCCGATTTAAAAACTATTCAATGCTAACATTGTGAATGTACTAAATGCCACAAAATTATTCACTTTAAAATGGTTAATTTTATATGATGTGCATTTCAACTCCTTAATTTTTTTTTTCTTAAAGAATCAATCAGTGCCTTCTACAGAATGAAATTCAAATTCCTTAAACCAAGTTTTTAATTAGACTCTCCACTGCTGGTCCCAGCCAACCTTTTGAACTTACTTTCCACTTCCTCTTCCTTATGGATCCTTCCTTTCCACCTTACTTCGCCTTCATGTTTTCTCACTTCTTTGACTTCAATTACACCGTTCTACGGGCCTCTAATACTTCTCCTCTGCCTCACACATCCAAATGTTATCCATAATGTCAACAATTCTAATCCCACCTTTTCCTAAAAGTCTTCTCTGATCTCATTTCCCACCTCCCATCCTGAAGTATTAGTCTGCTCTTCTGAACTCTCTTAGCACTTAATATACTCAGTCATTATTTCACCCAGCACTCACTGAGTGCCTTGGGTGTGCCAGACATGGGTGCTCAGGAGCTTGTGTTTGGGACAGCAAAACGCAGGGTATTCAAGACCATTCTGATTCTGGATGTGGGATGTTATCTGTTGCCACAATTAGACATCAGATAAAATGTAAGTGTGAATTCCCATCTATTATTCCTCTAGTACTTGTAACACCCCGAATGCGGAGCTTCATTCTTCTTTAACATCAACAGTCAACTTGCGATGAAAAGAAATCACAACTTACATTAGCAGACATTTCTCTACGTTTCAACGTATATCAGTAGCCAGTCCCACCAAGGACTAGGCTCAAATCTGATTCTAACGAAACAGCAGCAACATTTAAATTAACTCTTTAGCAACAGAAAACAAAGATAGTAAGTAAAGAAAAACTCTTTCAAGTGCTTAAGTTAGAAGAAAATTCCCCAAATCTAGGCAGTGAAGTTCCACAGCAAAATGAAAGTAAATGAGTACTGACGCGAAGCAATGTATTGTCTAACTCGATCTTATTTCCCCTATTAAAGATTCTCAACTAATTAAACCAACACTTTATTTTTGCTTTATTTAAGGTGCAAGAGGGACATCTCTGCCCCCGAAGAACTAGCCTATCATTTTTACAACCTGCGATAAATGGCTGCCCTGATTAAAATGACTTTTTTTTTTTTTTTTTTGCTGACACAGGGGTGATCACTATGCCCCAAAACCCTGGAAAATGTTTTAAAACAAGAACGAAGGGGGCTGGCACTCTTGTCGGCGATTTTCCCGAGCTGGGACCTTGTCATTAGGACTGCTAAGCTTGTTTGTTAAACTGATCTTTAAGACTCACCCAAACCCCTTGAAACCCGAGGCTCAGAGCGCATCTTCCGGCCTTGCCTCGGGCTCTCCCGGGCTGTTCTGCTCACCTATGCCGAAGGAGGTCCTGCTGTTGACCTGACGTCTCCGCAACTGCTGCACCTTGTCGCGGAGCTGCTCCAGCAAACAATTGAGAAACTGGAAGCGGCCGAGAAGAAGGGTCTTCGAGACCACCTCCATTTGCATGCAATTCTGCGCGTTCAGATTTCGGGTCCTCCGCGACGGGGAGCCCCGGGCGCCCCCTGGCAGGTTCCCCCCGCCTACAGGCAAAGGAGGCTGCGGCTTTTCCACCTGCGTCTGCGGCTCCTCCATCTCCGGCTCCCCAGCTCCGGTGGCCCGGCGCCGCCGCCTGGACGGCATGGAGCGGGAGGAGTGCGCCGGCTCTGAAGCCGCATCTTTGAGCTTACTCCTCGTTTGCCCGACCATTTTCTCATAGTCCCTGTTCGGATGGAGCTGGGTCTCTCTCTGGCGCCAGCCCAGCCCGGTCGGGCGGGGTCCGCAGGGGCCTAACTCGGCTCACAGCCTCAACGACTCGTCCCAGCCGCCGTTGCGGGCCGCCCGGTCGTCATGACGACCGGGAAACCTGGAGGGCGGGGCGTGAGGTCCAGGCCGCCCTGCTCCGCTCGTGCGTCCTCCACGTGCACCGCGCACGGTCTCAGCGTGCAGCCCACGCGCAGCGCTCCAGCGCTCTGCATCACTGGCATCCCCCCAGGCGCATCGTCTCCGCTGGGCCGGCGCACTGCCCCACGCAAACCTCGCGCGCTTCCTCGCACGCCCGTCGCATTGTGCCCCGTTGGGCTCCGTGGTCCGGTTGTCGTGGAATTTCGAGGAACTCTCTCTGATTTACTTCTTTTTTTCGAGTTCAGGCTTAGTTTTGTTATTTTTACCAAAAAATTGCAGGTGTCTGCCAGTAATTAAAAGAGAAAGAGATCTTAGTTGAAAGAACCATAGAAAGAGAACGAGGGAAGAAAGGTGCGCCTCCCACTTGGGGAGCATCTCTCGCCCCTCTTATGAACACCTTGCATTGGACATTAAGTGTCTCCTACATAGAGGATTGGCCCAAGGCCATAGGCAACATGTGGCAGAGCAGGCTGAGCCAGGTGAGTCTAACCTCAAGGCCTCTCAGGTTGGCACTAGAGTTAATTGATACCGCCTTTTTCCTTGGAGGGCGGCATTTATAAATCCATTCTTGAAGTATATGCACCTTGAAATTGAAAGTTATGTTATCAGGAAAAAAATGTGTTTATTAAGGAATAGCAGAGAAATGGAATTCAGGACAAGCAAGCTATGGGCAAAACGATAGGCAAATACAACAAACAAAGGAGAGAAACTTACAGGAGAAGCAGACAGTTGGGAGGGGTTATTTTGAACAAAAATCCCACTGGAGAACTTTAGGAGTGCAGGGTGATGAGGATTTCTCATTGGCGGAGTTGCTGGCTTAGCGAAGTTCTTGTGGAAGATAAAATGTACGTCTTTTTCTGTTAGGGCTGGTAATTGATGGTTCTTTGTAGTTGATGAGTCTTGGGGGGGGGGGGTGTCTGTAATTCACGACCAGCGGTACAGTGAGGGAGCTCCCCCTTCTGGCCTATAGACTCCATTTGAAATGATGTTCCCTTTATTAATTTTCACAAGTGAAAGTATGTGTCCCAACAATGTTGTGAAAACAGAACTCCTTGGGCATAGAATCATTGTGCTCAGTGCTCTCACTTTCCTAAACCAGACCCTACCCAGCCCCATAGTCACTACATAGACAAACATGACGCCATCGCAGCTGGCAAAGACGGACAGGGTTCGTTGACATTTTCTATGTCCTCTGGCACCGCTGGAGTCCACACTGCTTCACTTATCATTTGTTTTGAATTCCCTAATCCCCACCTCCCCCATCTAATAATCCATGTCTCATTATGGTCAGATTAATTTTCCTGATACAACATCCCTCAAAAATATTCATGGTCCCATAGCCCACAAATGAAATGTAAACTCCTCGGCTTGCTTATCAGTGCCTTCAATAATCTGCCCCAATCTGCCTTTTCAACTTCGATTTTCCACTTCTCTGAACAGAGATCTTCCAGTAATTTTTAGTGAGGTCCAGAGCGTGAGACTCCATAACTTATATCCCTTTACTCATACCAGAAAACTATTCCCTAGTCCCCTAGCTTTTTCATTCATTTCTCCCTGCTCATCTGAATTCTTTCACCTTCCAAGCGCCAGTCCACCTCAATTCCCCCTTCTCTAAAGGTCTAACTATTGACCATCCTATTTATCTTGTCACTTACTTAAATTCAGTAAGTGTTGTTATTAATATGTTGTTTCTTCAGTTTTTTTCAAGGAGCATTTCTACATTCCTGGCATTGTGTTTGGTGCTTAAAATATTTTCTCATTTAATTCATAGAATAATTTTGTACAAATTAGAAAACTGAGGATCAGGGCTATAGTAATTTGCCCAAGTTTTAACAGCTAATAAATTGTCCAATAATACCTTTAAAATGAAAGGTATTTATGGGTAGTTGATAAAAACATGTTATTGAATAAATATGCAGCCTCAAAATACCTTATTTTGAGAGAACAGTAAGTGGAATGCTATTATTTTTTATTAGAATTATATTAGATTCATAAAATGAACTGGGTAGATTTGCACCTTTTTATATTAGAATATCCAGTTTGGGAGCCTTTATTTTTCTTTAATCTTTTAGTTTCCTTCATGATTATTGGTCTATTTACATTGTTTACCTCTTCTGGGGTCAATTTGATAAAATTATATTTTCCCATAGACATTTCAAGTTGGCTGAATTCTACACCCTACTCTACCTGAGATTAATATGGCTATGGGTGCTTAAAAAAAAAATAATGATTACCTGATGGAGCTGTTTATCCTTCAGCTCTCTGTGATTTTGATAGATGTGTTTGTCTTAAGCTGTATGTTGTTGAATATTTTTAAGATAATCTGAGGGTCCTTATTATAAGATTATTCATTTAAGTGATTTTATACACTTTATATTTTTTTCATGAGGGGTGGGCATTTTTGTGGGAAGGGAGGAGTGGCTGCTACTGGAATGTTGACCAGATGTCATTTTCAGTGCCATTTTCCTGTACTGTTATGAACTGAACTTTCTGATTTTGGTGTCCTACCCTTCAGTTTATTTTGCCTATTTCCTATGTTACAGTTTTTGGTCAATTTGTTTGTTTCCTGGAATTTCTAGTCACCTCTTAAATCTCGCAATGTACTAACAGAATAAAGTATATTCTTACCCTTGGTTTAGCCCTTGAAAGTGCTAATCTGGTCACTTTTTCCATTTAAAAAATAATTTTTATAAGAATGTTCATTGTATTATTTCTATTGGTGAAAACTACAAATAATCTCAACATCAAATAATAAATTGTAGAACACTCATGCAGTGAAGCATCCCTAAATTGACTAAAGTCATTTGAATGAACATTTAATAATATAGAAAAATACTCATGGTATAGTATTTAAGGTATATGAAGCAGGATGTATATGATTCAGGCATATAGTAAACACATAATTAACTCTATGCCAGGTTCCCTTTTAAATCTTTCACTTAGTGGACTCATACATGGAAGATTACTGTGGTGTGACCTTGAGCTAGTAACTTAGCCACTCTACTATTTCTCATCTGAAAAATGCTAAAGTACCTAAAACAAAATACATGCTTAATTTAAAAAAATGTTCCTATCTCTTACCCTAGATTGACCATATTAAAAGTATATTGGTCAGTATTACTTACAATTAATATTTTGCTAACCTGGATTTTTTCATTAAATTATATTTTTGTATAGTTCTATTATTAGACAATAATATGAGTTCTAGGTTCATTAGTTAAACTAGAGACAGTTGCATAAATAATTATGCATTTTCTTACTAAGAAGAGGAATAGATTTGTACCTGTGAGGGAAAACAAGGAACTTAGTTTTATTCAGCTGAATAGAATCATGGCACATTTTCATCTTTCTATAACTTCCAACAGCAGTCACTTATTTTACTTAGTCATTTTGAACAGACGGTTATTTGAGTTGTATTTTAGCTACATGCTTATTAATGACAATAACTTAAACCAGTATGCTTGATAGTTATTCTATAATGAACTGACATTTAAAATAATAGATTGTAATTTGATATAATATAGTCTTGCATAGTGTATCCTATTTAAAGTGAATATGCCTCGTGATTTAGCAAATTATTTCTCTTACATAGAGATTTCTAATTCAGTCTGGATCTAAAACTGATCTGTTTTCTCTTTCTCTTAGTAAAGCAATTGGTAATTTTTACCCAAAAAATGCAGTGAAACAAAATAACCAGCAGATGGCAATAATGACTTGTAAATCAGAATCTTAAACATTCAGGCAGTTTAAAATTTATTTTTAAAAACAAAAAAATCACTGTTCTTGTAATAAATCAGTTTACTAAATATGACATGTGGGGAAACTCCAAGTTTAATCCCACATAAAAATAATCATGTTGCATATTTCACATATCAAGTAACTAAGATACTCACGGCCAACATTCAGTTTTCGAAATAATAATGACTGCTTAAATTGATTCATGTAATCTTTTTATCAATTTTAAATGTTTTAACTTTACACAAATAGATATAGATTGAAGTGGATATATTAAGTTACAACTACATCTAGCTTGGTTATGTGGATCAGAAAAGAGAGGTAGTTCAATGAACATCATTTTGAAAAGGTTAAATTTTCCACTATAATTTGACAACTTAACATATTAATTTCACTTTAATTGATACTCTTCTGCATAAAAAGATGGTTCTTTATCTGTGCTGTTTCACAGTTTCTTATACATTAAAGTACTTTTTTTCCCTTCGATGGTACAAGGAGTCTTTGAATTGACATCAAAGGGTGTACCTCTAGCCTGTCACCATTAGATAGTTCCAAAGATGGTAGCAAAGTTTTTAGGATCTCATAATTATGTCAACTGTAATTGAACTGCATATCCAAGATTCTTTTAGAACCATTTTATTTCGTAATTTTCTTCATTTCAATTAAGAAGTTTTAAAAGGGTGAACCAAATGGGACTCATTTTTTATATTTTTGTAGGACTTCCTATAAATTTGCAAAGATGAAAAAACTTTTTTATTTAATCATGTATCTCTGTTTTTGTCTCCAAAAAATAGGATAACTTTAGGTATGTGCTTCTTGGTGACTGTGTGTTTTCTAATTGTCTGTTTCTATATGTTAAAAGATCTTTTAAAATTCTTCTTCCGCAACTTGCCTCCACTGAAAGAAAAGTTTTTGCACATGTGTATTTTATAAAACATACTTCAGTCTAAAATCATTACACACCTTGGATCGATTCATTTTTAAATAGTATATATGCTGCTATTGAATTACTTTATGGATCCTGCTTTAATTCTATTTGGATGCAGGTGCTTCTTCATAGGAGAAAATGGAAAGTCACCAGGTTGTGGCGAAGCATACAGCTTGAACGTAAATGCACCTGTATGTACTGCTTGGCATGAGGCTGCCTTTTCATTCACATAAGAAAGGTACCTATGGGGGCGCCTGGGTGGCACAGCGGTTAAGCGTCTGCCTTCGGCTCAGGGCGTGATCCCAGCGTTATGGGATCGAGCCCCACATCAGGCTCCTCTGCCATGAGCCTGCTTCTTCCTCTCCCACTCCTCCTGCTTGTGTTCCCTCTCTCGCTGGCTGTCTCTATCTCTGTCAAATAAATAAATAAAATCTTTAAAAAAAAAAAAAAAAAGAAAGGTACCTATGGTAAGCTGGAATTTCTAGGAGTTCTGGTCTACTTTCTGTGTCCATAAGGAGCTTATTTTAAAATTGGAGCTCCTTCCGCCACCCATACTCTGGTCAGTTGTTACCCAAGCCTATACTAGATGAAGTGAGATCTTTTTGCTGTTGATAGCTTTATGTAGGCATAGTTCATTCAAAGGAAGGGGATAATCCACGAGTTAATTGAGAAAATTCCTTCACCCACCCCCCACACCACATGGGGAGACTGCCTAATTGCATAGTATGTACACACTAATTTGAGCAGAAAGGTATTCAGTAATCGTTAAGCAACTTAAAGCAATATATACACAACCACATACATATATACATATACCACACCCCCAAAATCTATTTTTCCATGAAACCAATGATGATAGTTCCATGTACAAACCCAAAATTACCAAGATTAGTTTTATTTACCACCAAAGTAACAATTACAAGAATTACTACATTCAATATTAATAAAGTCTTAGAATATATTAAAGAGTGAATTGTAGACTATGTGTGGGCAGATTAAATGCAAAACATAACGAAACAGCAATGATACATAAGGTACCTGTGTGCTGTTTTATATCCCATAATATCTTAGACTGATTTAAGATTTAACTTTGATTATGACATAGTAGTCTAGAAATATCACTATACTGGGCCCAGTATGTTTTGGGCAATTTACTTCTCCAGCTTTTATTTCCCTGACTATGGAATAAACACTTTGGACTACATGGCCTTATTCAAGTCTTTTATTTGATTCTGATTAGTATTTGTACATATACTTAAATAGCAAGAAAAATATGCTTCTTGAGTCATACAGTGCCCTGTACCCAACTCCCTTCTTACCACTGTTTCCCTCCTCTCCTCATTTGCATCCAGCTGCATTTGGATTCCACCCTGAGGGTCTTCCTCTCTGCAGTCTACCCCACAGTTTATCCCCATCCTGTACTCCAGTTGCTACACTTCACTGGCAATCAGATGAGCTAAGCTAAGTCTCTCTCCAACCTGGCCTCCACTCCATCCCTGGTCTCTGTTCTGGTTCCTCCCTGACTTTACTTGCTGTCCAGTCTTTTAGTGTAGTTGGCTTCATTGTTCCTATTTTCTAATTATTTCTATGCTTTAGCAGAACTAAGTTGGAACCAGAGTATAAGGGAGAAGGAAAAATATCCCTAAAGGAGTAATAAGCATTTACCTCAAGACCACCAGACTCTTGCTTTGGACAGCAGAGTCCCGCTTTCCCATAGATATTGACCCATCCCCAAAAGATAAATTTCCTCCTGTTCTTTGCCATGATCTAAAACTCTTCTTGAGACATTTACCAGTGACAATTATATAATCTACTAAGAGAAAATTTGTTGGGTTATGCAGCTTTTATATTTCTTGATTAAGGTTGTTTACATGGGTTCAGTAAAGGCAATGTAGACTTTCAAAAAAATCTCTTAAAAATTTAGAAATATTTCAGGGGTTAGCACAATATCTCAGGAGTACAGACAGGATTTGAATCCTGGCTATCTCACCAATCTAGGTTCTGAGCACTAATTTTCTCTACACCTTAGCTTTTTCATACTCAAATGGAAATAATACTATCTCCTACCTCAGAGAGCTGTTGCATAGATTAAATAAGATAATGTATATAAAGTGCATAGATACAGCAAATGTTCTATAAAAGGTAGCAATTAATGCCATATCAAGGCTCAGGGTAGAGAGGGAATTATTTATATCATCTTTTCTCCCCCTTAGGGAGTCCAAAGAACTAGTACGATTCTTTCTAGGAAAAAAACCCCGGAGTGGATAAAAATAAATTAATATAAATGGAGGGCCCAAGGCCATGCAATGCTATCAAATAGGCAGTATTATCTTCCTTTTACAGATTAAAAAAATAAATGAGGCAGGGAGAAGATTCTAGAATGCCCACTCAACTCACAAGTATGTAAGATTTACTCCCCTGGAAATCCTCAACATTGACAAGTTGGGCACTAAAAATGGAAATAAAAGATTTGCTGCATAGCTTTTTCTTTTATGTTTTAAAATAACAGCTATAATTCACATACCATAGAAGACATTCTTTTAAAGTATAGAATTCAGTGACTTTAGTATATTCACAAGGTTTTGCAACCATCACTACTAGTTTCATGTTTTCACTACCCCCAAAAGAGACCCCCATATCCATTGGCAGTAATTCTCATTCCTCCTTCCTTCCAGCCTCTGGTAACTACTAATCTGCCTTCTATCTCTATGACTATACCTATGCTAGATATTTCATATAAATGGAATCATACAATACGTGGTTCTTTGTGTCTGGCTTCTTTTACCAGATTTTGAAGGTTCGTGTTGTAATATTTATCAGTACTTCATTTCTTTCTATACCTAAATATTTCATTGTATAGATAAGCCAAATGTTATCCATTCGCCAGTTGATGAATGTTTGAGTTGTTTCCACTTTTTGGCTATTATGAAAAATGCTGCCATGACTATTCATGTACAAGTTTCTGTGTGGACATATCTTCTCATTTCTCCTAGGTGTATACCTAGCAGTGGAATTCCTGGGCCATATGGTCACTCTACATTTAACCTGTTGATGAACTGCCAGGCTGTTTTCCAAAGCGGTGCACCGTTTTCCCAACACCAAGGTACAATGTTTATTTTCTGGACTCTCTATTGTTTATCTACTTGTCTATTATTTCACCAATACCGTGCTGCCTTTATTGCTTTAGCTTTATAGTAGGCTCTGAAGTCAGGTATTGTCACCCTCCAAATTTGTTCTTCAGTATTTTGTTGGTTGCTCTGGGTCTCTTGCCTTTCCATATAGAGTCAGTTTGTTGATAGCCACAAAAGTTGCTGGGATTTTGATTGGGATTATGTTGAATCTATAGATCAAGTGGAAAAGAACTGACATCTTGACAATATTGAGTCTACCTACCCACAAACATGGAGTATCTATTTATTTAGATCTTCTTTGATTTCTTTCAACGGTTTTATAGTTTTCCTCAAATAGATCTTGTACGTATTATATTTATAACTCAGGATTTTCTTTTCCCTTTTTGGGTGCTGATATAAATGCTGTTATGTTTTGAATTTCAAATTTCAATTGTTCATTGCTTATATATGGGAAAGCAATTTACTTGTTTATATTAATCTTGAATTCCACAACCTTGATATAATTTCTTATTAGTTCTATGAGGTTTTTGTTGGCAACATGTTAATGTTCTATGTTTTTTTTAAAAATCAGTAAGAATGAAAAGGAAAAAAATCCTTAAAATTGTAAGCAACTGGCTGGCTTGGTTGGTAGAGCATGTGACTCTTGATCCTGTGGCCATGAGTTCAAGCCCCATGTTGGGTGTAGAGCTTACTTACTTACTTACTATTTTTTAAAAAAACTGAAACAAAGACAAAACCTGTAAGAAACTGAGCAAGTGAACCCAGTTGTATTGTGAATGAGTGACAAAACCAATACAGGAGGAAAAAAGAAACTAATCTAAGTAGCTACTAAACATGTGATTTGACTCTATTCCCTTAGCCGGGGGTGGGATAGCAGGAAATAACTACAAACAGAATCTGAACTCTTTTTAGAAAGTTTGTTTATTGCAGTTTTATGAGTGAAACAGTATGAAATTATATGGGGTATACTATAGAATTGAGTAAACATGTTGATGTTGGGAGCCAGCGTTCTCACTGTGGAAAAAGACACATACAGATATGGAACGGGGCAAAGCAAGGGAAAAAAGTCCCCTATGAGAGTGCACTGCAATTGGAGATAGCAGCATAAACTCAGGAGGTCTTATACACCCTGTACACACACACACACACAGTGTGTGTGTGCTTATATACATATATATTCCCAATTCTGTTGGCTGAGAGGGCCTAGACACAAATATACCCCAATGAGCACATCTGGCACCCAGATTTTGGTTTCTAATATAGTTCCTCAACGAAAAGGAATCTGGATTCCTTGGAAAAATGGCTAGTTCCAGAAAAGGTACAAGATGAGCCTCAAACAATGTCTAATTCCAGAAACTGAAGTACCAAAAAAAAAAAAAAAATCAATTACACAGGAGCCAACTTAAGGGGCTTCTGATGACCAAATCCAAGGTGATTTGAGCATTAAGATAACTAAGAATGGTAATAAATTATAAAACATTGAAGAACAGGAATTCTTTTGCCATGGTTGAGACAGAAAGGCAGAAGAACTGTAGCAACTTAAACGACTGAAGCAGCATGATAAGTACATGCAAGACAAGCTCCTTCACTGGATCTGCATTGAAGGAATATGCCACAAAGGACATCACTGGGTCATTTGACAAATTGGAATACAGATGGCAGATCACAGCATTTTACCACTGTTAAATTTCCCCAAATTGCTAACTTCCTGTGGCTATTTAATGGAATCATCTTGGTTTTCGGACGTGCACTTTGAATTACTTAGGGATAGTGAGGCATGATATGTGAAGCTTACTCTCAAATGGAGATAAACAATTTGTATATGTTATGTGTGTGTAGGGGGGGTGGTACGTGCACTACTCCTCGGTGTGAATGCAAATATGATAAATCAAATGGGGCAAAAAAGTTCACAATAGGTGAATCTGGGTAAAGAGTATACAGTGTTTCTTTATACTATCCTTGCGACTTTTCTTTCAGCTTGGAATTATTCCAAATAAAAGATTTTTAAAAGGTTGGTGTTTGGCATGCACAAAAAATTAAGGATAATAGAGCTGACTTCTGAAAGCAGAAGGTATGATAACATCAAATATTCTGAAAGACTGTCATGTGGAAGGATTAAGGCTCTGAATTTGGCTGATCTTACTTGTATCAGCCTGCTTTGTGTAAAAGCATTACAGCACAACCAAGAGTTCATGGCTGGAATGAGAGGTAGTTCTTTAAGCTTTATGGAGCCTTGCACAGTATCATTCTGTACAGAGAGGTGCAAAGTCCCATGATTCTAAGAGTTCATCAGGTGGAGTAGATGAGTGAAGGGGATTAGGTGAAAGAAAATGGGAACCAGTGGGGACTTGAGAGCAATGTCTTCTCTATAGGCTTCCAAATACAATTAAAAACAAAAAACAAACTCTGTATAGTAATCCCGTTGGCTGTGTCTGGCCTGGGAGTGGCCAGCTATGACCCCTAATCTTACCTAATCCTTTCTTTTTTTTTTTTTCCAGGTGAGCAAACAGGTACCAAAAGTCAGGAAGCAAGTGTGTAAGATAATGAAAGGTGTAAATGTGTGCATAAATATCAAAACACACCATTTTTAATGAAAGAAATTAATATCCACACATTTGTACTTCTGTACAATTTTGGGTAATATATAATTTTAAGCTGTTTACAAATAACATGTAATGCTTCAAATATTACATAATGTTGATAATACATTTCTAGCAGAAATAAATATATTGCACTTAAAAAGAACTTCATTAGATGTTACTTCATAGTATTAGGCTTATAACTTCTTTTTTCATAAAACATTTCCCATGCCCTTCCCCCCACCCCCAACACACACACTTCATTACAGTGACTGTTCTCACGCAATTCATTAAGCAAATGAACACAGCAAACGATAGAACTGTGATAGAGTCTACTAAAGAGGCTATATCCAATGTTATCCTTTAGGAAATAAAAAACGTTCTTTTTGGTTTTTGAAAATAAGGAAAAAACTGAATATACATTTTAATGTATCAAAAGTAAAATACAACAAATTGTATTTTTTGTCCAGATGTGTTATTTTACCAATGTTTTTATTTATTATCAGGGGAGGGGATTAGAATTGAGGAAGGAACAGAGAAAGAAGGGCCAGAAAATATTATGGATTATTTGCCTATCAAATATTTATAAATGAACCTTGCATATTTAAGCATGCTGAAGGAAGATAAATATTAGAATATTTTATAACTGGCATGGAATATTAGTGAAGAAATTATTTTATGGTTTTCTAAAGATTTAAGAATTTGTATCCTTCCCTTTGCTTGTTTACGTAAAATCCTTGCATTGTGAAATAATATAAAAACATGTAAAATCCATTCCTCCACTCAAGCTGTCTAAAGGAGCCAGCTGAAAATCTTTTCTGTCCAGTGCTTTCTTTCTTTCTAGTCTAGATTTGGGTATAATACTGTTTTGTTTGTAATAATTATCAGTTCCATACATGTTTAATAATGTAAATAGTTTCCTTACTTACTCAATGGAAGACTGAGTAAAAATATTGTTTTTCTTGCAATATGTGACCCTGGCACATTACATAACTGAATTTTTTGAACTTTAGTTGCTGAGTCATGGCTGAGCTTGACTGCATATTTAATGGGGTGATAAAGTCATTCTAAAGCTCATTTTTGTCAATATAATTCAGCTTAAATATTAGCAAGACAGCCTGAAAAGCTAACATGAAATTTAGAAATGGGTTAAATATCTTAACATCTCTCTAAAAAAATTCATAGGCAGTATGGGAATGGGGATACTTTTCTTCTAAAAATACTTTTTTCTTGGGCTTTTGGAAGGCGTCCTTTTTCTTTTTTTGCACAGGGTGTTGGGGATGTTGTGGCTGGAGAAGTGTAATAACAGAGATGTGGATGAGAGTGAGGGAGGGGAGAGCCTGGAATATCCCAGAAGTTAACGTGACTCCTGTAGTATAGCTCTATACAGGGTTTTTCTTAGTATTCTTTTAATACCTCCCATTTCATGCCCCTATACTAGGAATAACAACAAACTTTTGTCATCAACTCAAAAGGACCAGCAGTTTAACCTAAATTCATTAATATAGACTTATAATCTAATAATTTGTGACATATTAGACACAAGATGGAAATACTTTACTATATATTGTTGAGAGTGGACAGAGGAGGGGAAGATTTGAAAAAGCAGTAAAAGAAATAACTGAACTTAGCATTATTGATAAATGTTTTAAAAACAAATCAGCTCTGCAGAACCTACTAAGATATGAATCAATCCCTTCAGGTAAGATAAACCAGTTCTGGAAGGGCCTCTTTTAGCAGCACTGCACGCTAGCCATGCATTTTGATACTGGAATATACCTTGGGGGGAAGCCCTGAATTTATTCCAAATAAACTGTAACTCATGCTCTTAACGACTCAATTGGCTTTCCCACTATCTAGTTCTTGCAATTACTTTTGGTAGGGTAGACTTTTGACTTTAAAATCTTAAAACACCCAAAGAATTAAGAATCAACAACCAGAAAAGCCTAGAAAGATCCAGGTTGGAATAAATTTCTACCCTTGGTTCTCATGGCTAGGGTAACTTTGATCAGGTTAAGCTCCGTGTACCTTGTGCTTTTTATTTCTGGTTCAAATAATGCCAGATACTTCAAGAATATATCCAATTTAGAATTTCAGATATTATTTCTGAAGAGCATGCTTTGGTATCTTAGTCTTTGCTTTTCTCTAAGCACTCTACTTATTTTTAGCCTTATATTGCTTAATTACAAAATCAAGCTATGAAGTCCGCAAATACTGGGGTAAAACCGTATTTAACAAAAACATACAAACCTACTTTAAGACACGTCATTGGGAAAAATGTCTAAATAGTATTAAAATGATCCTTTCATTCTCACCGAAAAGAAATTTCAGATACAGATTCATTTTAGCAGACCAGTAATTTACCAGAGTATCATGTAGCATCATGTTAAACAGCATCTAGTTTTGTTATTCCTGCCACAAGTGGCAGTACTGTGTATTAAAAGGAGCACTGGCGACAGGCCAGCTATTAAGTGTCAAATCCCTGTCCTAAGCTCTAAGGATATTTAAACATTACTCATAGCTGCTTTTTAAAAGAAATGCATTATTTATTCTGTGTCTGAAAACAAACTACCTGTGGGTACTATAGCGTAACATGCAAGAAGTTAGAAATTAGCCTACAGTGTCTGCTGTAGGACTTTGAGATGCTTGGTTAGCACAGCCCATGCTTCTCTGTAACTACGGGACACGGTGGAGAAAAACAATTGCAAAGTCCAACAATAATGGCATCACATAGATAGGCTACACCATTACGCCTTGTCTCATAGAATAGAAATGCCCCAGAAAAGCATTTGATATGGAAAAGCCTAATAGAACAACCAAATAAAATCCCATGCAGTCTGATGTGGTAAGTATATTGCATTTACTCCCACCTCTACTCTCAGCAGTGATATTTCCCATCGATTTTAACAGATTCAATACTTTTACAGTCAGAAGAAAGTAGATACAAAATTCAAATTATGTTAAATAGAGTTTTAGGGAACATTATAAAGAAAACAGGTTATATCTCATAGCTAGAATGCATTATAACTAAAGTTGAAGGACTATAAACTTTACTAAATTTCTGTTGTTAGGTAAACAAACTGTTGCAAAATGCCAAATATACTACCCTGACTGTAAATGCTTAGATATATGTTGCTCCCCAAATATAGTGATTATATATAGTTAAAATATAATTAATTACTAAACACTAAAGGAAGGCTTAAGAAGACATTAAGAATGCAAAAAAAAAAGAGGATAAAAGCTTTAGATTGATTTACGAGTGCTGCCAGTGTTTAAGTCAAGGGGTTGTTGAGCGATTTCATATAATGGACTAGAAAAATGGTAAAAGAGTCACTGAATGGAACAGTAAGAAAGTAGGACAAACCAGATATATGGACACATAATTCCTTGTAAGCATAGGTTAAATGGTGGCTATATGGGCATTCAGAAGGGTCACTGACAAATCCCTGTCAGTCAGTGGTAACAGTTAATCTAATTAACAAAGCAGATTTACCAAAAATGAGAATTTGGCCCAGTGCATTTTGCCATCCAAAAGGTCTCCCAAAGCTGAAGTAAAAATGAAGGGGCCTTTGGTACCCATGGCAGAGAATTCCCTTCAGAACGGCAACCGTCCTGTTATTGCAGACTGAGAGAAAGTCTCACGGGTCATCACGTAGAGGCTTTAGAAGTCAGTAGTGCACTTAGGATGGAGACCAGAAAAATAAAACCTCAGTTTTTACATTGTAAAATGTAACACATAGAGCCTCTTGCTTCAGAACTGTATATAGAAGATTTTTCCTACATAAATGGCAAGTAATTGCAAGAAAGAGAATTAGGAAGAAAGACAAGACTGGAAAAACGCTTGTCAGGTACTGGCCCCTCAGTATTACAAAAAGAACTTTGTAAATTCATTACCGCCTATTCATCCACAAAATAGGATGCTTCAGCATTATCTCAGCCCCTTCCCCAGCCAACTAATATGAAGGAAAACTAAACATGCTTAAGCTACGGCACTACAAATATTCCTCTATGGGCTCTCATTTTCTACAGGGAGAAATGGACTTAAGTTAGTCATTATGCATTACGGTTGGTATGTTATATATATTGCCTCTTTGAAAATTCTTTTAACCTGTGGAAAGCAGAAGGAAAACCTCTACACATTGATTTTATACATTACTGCATTGACACAGCATTTTTAACCGCTAGGTATAATGCACCGTAAGATTCATCTGCCTTGTGTTATTAAATTTCCTGGGTTAGTATACTATTGGTTGCAGGAGTCAGGCTGGCTAAGAACTTTATGCTGATTCTCTCTCAAGCCCAAGAGCTGTCCCCAAACTACACCTGACTCCTGGTCTGTGGTGCACTCCCTCAGCGGTAGGTTTTATTGTGAGATCAGCTCTCCTCTTTAATAGGTCCCATGTCTCCTGGAGAGCTCCTGCTTTAACACCCCACATCCCACCCACCCAACCCTGTCCCATCTTTCCATACCCATTTGCACATTCTGGATCTGAATTCTCCTAGGTTTACATGAGTCATACAAATGGTGTCATCACAGCAGAGGAATGGCGCAGTCCTTGGATAGCAGCGTAGGGCCCCTGCTGAAAGTAGTGATGGTACCGGGGCATGTGGAATGAGGGGAATGTCGGGCCACTCCCCTGCATAGAGCTGGCAATAGCTGATGGTGTCAGAGGCATCCCAAGCCGGCTATAGGGCGGCAATGAACCTTGTATAGGGTGAGGAATGGGTGTTGCTATGGATGCTGTGCTGGTGCCAAGAGCAGTCAGGGACTGGGGGTGCTGAAATCCAGGAAAACTGGATGAAGATGATACCCAGGAGCTGAGAGACAAATTATCAGACGTTGTAAAGGCTGACCCTGAAAGGAGAAACAGCTCATTAGACTAGAAACTCTATTTCAGTGTGCAAATCAAGAATTACATTATCTGTAAGGATTGATTTATTTTTTAAAATATATAACAGAACTGCAATTTAAAAAGACAGGCATGTCAACCATGAGTCACAGCTACCTTTCCAGGTAAGATATCATTTATACCATACATGGAAGAGAGAATTTACTAAATAGAAAAAAGACTTAACTCAGTAGATGGCCTACATACTTCCAGAGAATGGCAAAACACTAGTATCTTGCCTGAAAGGAATAACAGGATTCCCTTTAAAGGAGTTCCAGATAGCTGGTGTCTGTCCTGACCTCTACAACATCCCTGTAAGGAAGGCTGGACATATGAGCCTCCACAAAGTTACTGGGTTTCTAAAGGCATTATAAAAACCCACAAGAACATTTTTCTTTTTCTAGCTTCTATAATTATTAAATATTTGACAAGTTGTATGGGTAAGTTTTTCTTATATCACAGCATCCACAAGTTTAAACAAATTTGACACTGAATTTTCCAATGGTATAATTAGTTACTAGTAGTCCATTTGGATTTAGTTCTAAGAGATGTCCTATATTTTGACAGATTATGCTATTCCATATAAAGGACATAAAAATATGACAGAGAGCTCTCTCCCCACACGAATATCCCTGTGCCCACGGTTAGGCACCCTCTGGACTCCCAGGTGCAAAATGCTCCTCTGTGAGCCTTTGGGACGGAGGAACTTTTCAGTATTCCCTGGCTGTCACCACTGGGGCCACTGCCTGTACATAATGCCCTTTATGAGGAAAATCTTCTCTTAAAAAGTATTTTACGGGGCGCCTGGGTGGCTCAGTTGGTTCTGAATTCTCCTAGGTTTACAAGAGTCATACAAATGGTGTCATCACAGCAGAGGAATGACGCAGTCCTTGGATAGCAGCATAGGACCCCTGCTGAAAGTAGTGATGGTACCTGCCTTCGGCTCGGGTCATGATCCCAGGGTCCTGGATTGAGCCCTGTGTTGGGCTCCCTGCTCAGTGGGGGAGTTTGCTTCTCCCTCTCCCTGTGCTGTGTGCCCCCCCTCCCGCTCATGGATGTGTGAGCTCTCTCTCAAATAAATAAAATCTTTTAAAAAGTAAAGTAAAATAAAATAAAGTGTTTTCCATTTTAGTCATCAATCCCGGTAAGATATTTTTGGAATATCTTATAAGAGGAACAGATATAGTCCCTGATTTTCAGATTATAAAATTGGGGTTCAGAAAGACTAAAGGATTGCCCCCAGGGTCCAACAGCTCTTTGGTGATAGATAACAGACAAGTAACTCCTGAGTCCTGACTCAGAGGCCTGATGCCCTTTCACTAGAAAACCACAGGAAACAATCAGGCAGAATAATCACTAAAGACTTCGAAGCAAAATAATGAGCTGTACGAAAATTAGCCTCATGAGCTGTCCTTCCTCAAGAGACTCCTGAAATACTTTTGGGGCAGACTGCACCCTGAGGACTACAAGTTTCACCGCCTACTTTTCTTTCTTCTTCTGGCTGCTCTGGCTCCCAGGAGTTCCGTAGCCCGGAAGCTGTCTTACCTCGATTCTGTGTTGTCTGAACCTCATCCCCCAGCACATCCTCTTCTCCTCCGTAGGTACGGATGGGTGAGCGGGCATAGGAATGCTTCTGGATCAGGCTCTCCACACTTTCCCTAGGTGAGAGAAGACATCCTGAATAAACCAAAAAGTACTTGGAGATGGAGATGGGTCTGAAAGAGAATTTACTAGTCAGTAAAACCATGTTCTCAGCCAAAAGACCCCCACTTCAGGGAAAGATGACATTCCAAACGTGTACATTTATGCCACCGCAGACTCCTCAGAAACATGACCTCAGGCATGAAAATACAAACAAACATAACTGGATAGGATAGGGGCAATCCCCGGAAATCCTACAACATGCAGGACAAAGAGGCGAACAAGGAGCTGTGAAACAAGACTATAGGAATGTGGAGTTTAATGACTGGAAAAATGAGTGAGTGGAAATCCTGAGGAGCTGCAATGACTCTTCTGACTTCATCGGTTAGTGAACATAAAACAAATACTTGACTGATATGAACTGCATTTACTCAACATCTGATGAAATGCTGGCCAGTTCAGAATATCAGTCATAAAAAGATTCAAAGTTCACTAGTAAACCTAGTAAGTGCACAGAGTATATGACAATATGAGTAGTTGGGATGATGCACACTTTGAGATTCCTGTTGCTTTGAGAATGAAAATTACAGAAAACCTGTAAAGGACACATAAAATGGCCATTAGGAAATTGAGGCCCCCAAATAAATTGGTCCATTGACTTTGAAAATGGTCTTCCTGTTGAAACATAGTCTAACAACTAAAGAATGCAGTTAACTTTAAAAACAAGAATTATTTTGGTATTGGCCCATTTGACCAGCTGCTGTTTAAAAAAAAAAAAAAAAGCCAGTAAGAGTTTAGGCAAAGAATTCTTTGTCAAACATGCAAGTTGATAGCATGTTGGCTTACACAATATACATCTCTAGGATAGCTGTGGCTAAAGATCAACATCGAATTAACCACCAAAGGACAAAAAAAAGAAACAACTGAAAAAAATTGCATGTTGAATGAAGAACAAATCAAACACCACATTTCACATGGAGGGGACAAGGAAAGCAAACAAAATGTCATAATAGCTTTTCAAAAATGTAACACTTGTCAACATTTCACATAGATATATAGACTTTACTGGTGAAAAAATACTAACTTATAGTGAATCTGGCCTTCTAGAAAACTTATATACTCACATAAATGAAAGCATTTTGTCATATTATGTAGCTTACAAGTGAGGATTTAAGGGTAAGCGTAAAAGAAAAATTAATTGTAGCAACTATTCAAGTTACGTCTCCATTCCCAGGGGGTTTTAAAATAAGCATACAGTACCAACTTCATGTAGTCAAAATGACTGGGATCCATATCCAATAGATTAATATACAGCTAGCTCAAAAAGTGAAACCATTCCATATTTATTGATATGGAATGAATTCTAAGATACAGTAGGTGAAAAAAGTACATAAGATATATAGTTATAAAGTATGCTACCATTTGTGAATTTAAAACAAGGAATATATATGTTTGTATATGCATAATATTTCTGGAATATTCCAGTTTCAGAACAGGAAACTGCCTAGAATAGGTCATCTCTGTACAGTGGAGCCAGAGATTTGAGGGACAGGAGCAATGGCTCCCCACTTTGTCTTGACTCTTAAATTTGTCCCAAATCCACTTGAGTTCCCTGGGGCTCTTAACAAAGAAAAACTAAATTGAGGTATAATTAATACTCAACAAATGCTACATATTTAAAGTGTACAATTGACCAGTTTGTGCTTATGTGACCAGTGACACCACCACCACAAGTGAGATAACAAACATACTTAACACTGACAAAAAGTTCCCCTGTGCTTCCTGGTTCCCACCCCAACAGGTTTGATCAAGGAAACCACTAATATGATTTCTGTTCCTACAGATTAGTTTGCATTTTCTAAAATTGTATAAAAATGAAATCATATCTTAGGTTTTCTTTCTTTCATGTTGTCCTATTTAATCTGGCTTCTTCCCACTCAGCATAATTGAGATCCATCATGTTGGAGCATATATCAATAGTTAAATCTTACTCTAAGTAGCATTGTTGTCCAAACTATAGTACATACTATAGTTAACCTATTCACCTGTTGATCGACATTTGCCTTGTTTCTAATTTCTGACTGTTACACAGGAAGCTGCTACCCATATTCATGTATACTTTTTTCTAAATCGACGCATGCTTTCAAATCTCGTTTTCTTTGCAGAAAGGTTTTTAGTTACAAATTCAAAACTATCAGATTGCTTCTTCTTGAATGAGTTTTGGTAGTTTGTGTCTACAAGGAATTTGTCCATTTCATCCAAATTATTCAAATTATAAGCTAAGTATTCATAATATTGCTTTACTATCCTTCCTTTCAGTATCTGTAGATTCTGTAGTGATATTACTCCTCTTATTCCTGGCTATGGTAGTTTGTGTCTTGTCCCTTTTTTTCTTAATCAGTTTGGCTAGAGGATTGTCAATCTTAATAATCTTCTTTGCTTTTGGTCCTACTGAGTTTCTCTATTTTTTTTTTGTTTGTTTTCTATTCCACTTATTTCCATTCTGATATTTATTATTTCCTTTCTTCCACTTATTTTGGGTTCAACTTGTTCTTTTTTCCTAGTTTCTTGAGATGAAGCTGAAGTCATTGACTTGAGAGCTCTGTTCATTTCTAAAGTAGGAATGTAGGGGTGCCTGGGTGGCTCAGTCAGTTAAGCGTCCGACTCTTGATTTCAGCTCAGGTCATGATCTCGGTGTTGTGGGATTGAATCCAGCATTGGGCTTAAGATTCTCTCTCCCTGACCCTCCCCCCTGCTCGCTCTCACTCTCAAATAAATAATCTCTAAAAAAATAAATGAAAATAAAGTGGGAATGTAGCCTGTAAATTTCCTCTATGTTTTAGCAGCATCTTACAAGTTTTTATGGGCTGTATTTTCATTTTCATTCAGTTCAAGATATTTTCAGATTTCCTTTTTGATATCTCCCATGACCCTCGGGTTATTTAGACATATGTTATTTAGTTTCCAAATGTTTGGAAATTTTCCAGTTATCTTCCTGTTGTTACTACTGCTTTCTAATATAATTCCATTGTGGTCAGAGAACATACTTTGTATGACTCGAATGCCTTTAAGTTTATTGGGACCTGTTTTTTGGCACAGGATATGGTCTATCTTAGTAAATCTTCCGTGTGCACTCCAAAGTACAGTCTGCTGATGTAGGACAGAGCATTTTATAAATGTCAATTGGGTCAAGTTGGTTAACAGAGTTGCTTAAATCTGTATCTTTACTCATTTTCTGTCTACTTGTTCTATCAGTTTTTGAGAGAGGAATAGTGAAATCTCCAACTATAATTGTTTATTTTTTCTATTTCTCCTTACAGTTCTGTCAGTTTCCTTCATGTACTGTATTCTGAAGGTCTATTAGGCACATAAATATGTAGGACTGTATGTTCTCCTGATGAATTAAACCCTTCACAGGCATACCTCAGAGATATTGTGGATTCAGTTCAAGACCACCACAATAACATAAATATTGCAATGAAGCAAGTCAAATGAATTTTTTGGTTTCCGGGTGCATATAAAAGTTATGTTTACACTACACTGCAGTCTATTAAGTATACAATAGTATTATGTCTAAAGAAAACAATATATACCTAAATTAAAAAATATTTCATTGTTAAAAAAAATGCTAACCCCATCTGAGCTTTCAGCAAGTGGTAATCTTTTTGCTAGTAGAGGGTGTTGCCTCATTGTTGATGGCTGCTGACTGATCAGGGTGGAGGTGCTAAAGGTTGGGATGATTGTGATAATTTCTTAAAATAAAACAACAATGAAATTTGCCACATAGATTGACTCTTCCTTTCACAAGTGATTTCTCTGGAGCATGTGATGTTATTTGATAGCATTTTACCTACAGAACTTATTTCAAAATTGGAATCAATACTCTCAAACCATTACTGCTGCTTTACCAACTAAGTTTATGTAATATTCTAAATCCTTTGTTGTCATTTCAACAACCTTCATAGTATTTTCACCAGGAGTAGATTCCATCTCAAGAAACCACTTTCTTTGATCATCCATAGGAAGCACCTGCTCATCATGATTAAAGTTTTATCATGAGCTTGCAGCAATTCAATCATATCTTCAGGCTCGGTTCTCTTGGAATTTCTGCCACATCTGCAGTTACATCCTCCACTGAAGTCTGGAATCTTCAATTTGTAAAAAATGCAGTATCTACAAATCACAAAGTGATGTGCAATATAATGCAGTATGACTGTATCAGTGTGAAATGATCTACTTTATCCATGGTAAGTTCTTTGCTCTGAAATCTGTGATATTAATATAGTTATTCCAGTTTTTCTTTTGACTAGTGTTAATGTGGTGTATTTTTTCCATTGCTTTACTTCGAACTTTCTGCCTTTATATATAAAGTGCATTTATATATATAAAGGCAGTATATATTTGGATTGTGCTTTTTAATCCAAACTGACAATCTCTCCCCTTTAATTGGGGTATTTAGTGCATTTATATTTAATGTGATTATTAATATGGCTAGGTTGAAGTCTATCTTCTATTTGCTTCTTACCTTCTCATCTGCTATTTACCTTTTTCTTTCTTTTTTTTCCCCCTTCTTTTAGGTTGTTTTATTATTTCATTTCATCCCCCTTGTTGGTTTATTAGCTATAACTTACTTTTGTTATTTTAATGGTTTAGTATTATACTAAATATTTTCAACTTACTATAATCTACTAGGCAAATGATATGATACCACTTCAAGTATATTTAAGACTTATAATAATATATTTCCATTTCTCCACTCCATCCTTTGTGCCATTCTCATCAAACATTTTACTTTTACCTAAACCCAACAGTACATTGTTGCTGTTAATTTTATCTAAACAGTTAATTATTTTCTTTAAAAGATGTAAATAGGGGTGCCTTGGTGGCTCAGTCGGTTAAGAGTCTGCCTTTGGCTCAAGTTGTAATGGGATCGAGCCCCGCATGGGGCTCCCTGCTCAGCAGGGAGTCTGCTTCTCCCTCTCACTCTTCCTGTGCCCCTCCCTCTGCTCATGCTTGCTCTAATAAAAAAAACCTTTAAAAAAATTTTAAAAATTAGATTTTTTTTAAAACATAAATAATATGAGAAAATGTGATCTACTTATCCTTGTATTTACCATTCCCACTGCTCTTCATACCTTTGTGTAGATCCAGACTGACATCTAATCTTCTATCTACCCAAAGGACTTCCTTTAACATATCTGTAGTACAGTTTGCTGATGGTGAATTCTTTCAGCTTTCATATCGGAAAAATGTCTTCATTTTACTTTTTTTTTTAAAGATATTTTTGCTGACTATAGAATTCTAGGTTGACAGACATTTCTTTCCGTACTTCAAAAATGGTGCTCTGTTGTCTCATTTACTTTCCTCTTTTTTCTATTTACCTTGTTTCTAATAAGAAATCTGCTGTGGTCCTTATTTTTGTTTCTTTTATGTGACGTCTTTACTTCCCTGGTTGCTTTCAATATTTTCATCATACCTTTGAGCATGTGATTATGTTGTGCCTTGATGTTATTTCTTCAGGCTTCTTGAGGCTCTGGATTGTGTGTTTTCAGTTGTCATTAAATTAGGAAATATTTTGGATATTACTACTTAAATATAATCCATCCCGCATCCCCCACTTCCCATCTACCTTTCGGAGACTCCCATTACACAATATTAGACTGCTTCATGTTTTCTCATAACTCACCAATATGCTTCATTTTTAAAAATTTCTCTTTGTTCTCTGTTTCATTTTGGATAGTTTCTATTGTGTGTCTTCAAGTTTTACCAGTCTTTTCATCTACAATGCCTACTCTGCCATTAACCCCATCCAGTGTACCTTTCATTTTATACATTGTAGTTTTCATCTTTAGAATTTTGATTTGAATCTTTTGCACATCTTCCATGTCTCTATTTAATTTTTTAAATATATAACATAGCTATAATAATTATTTTAATGTCCTTGTCCTGTAATTGTGATATTTGTGTCATTTTATTTTCAGTTGATAAATTTATCACATTATTGGCCATATTTTCCTACTTCTTTGAGCTTCTGTTAATTTTTGATTAGATACCAGACTGTGAATTTTATCTTATTGGGTGCTGGATGTTTTTGTATTCCTATAAATATTCTTGAGCCTTGTTCTGGGATATAATTAAATTATTTGGAAATAATTTGATCCTTTTAGGTCTTGCTTTCAAGATATCTGAGGGAAAATTGAAACACTATTTAGTCTAGCAATAATTTTCCTCAGCACTGAAGCAAAAACCTTCTGAGAATTCTTTCAAATGCCCTGCAAATCACAAGGTTTTCCAGTCCATCTGTTAGATGTCAGAAGGAACTATTCCCACTACTGTATAAATAGTAGACCCTGTTTCCTCTAAGGCCCTGGTAGTTTCCTTGGATACATGTGATAATCAGATCTCTGCTGAACAGTCAAGAGGGATCCCCTAAAGATCTTTGGAGTTCTCCTACCCTATAGTCTGTCCTGTGGATTCGGTTTTGGTCTCATCAGACTCTTAGCTCTGATTATTAAACTTAGGAAATTTGCCAGGCTCTGCCTGTATTCTCTGCCCTTGTGCCATGGCCTAGATACACTCTCAGACTTGCTGGTGCCATCACAGGGCTCACCTCATTTGATTCCCATCCCTTGGGAATTACTGTCTTTTGTTGCCTAATGTCCAATATAATTTTAAAAAAATGTTTTGTATACTTCGTGTGTTTCTTAATTATTTAAGGCAATAGAGTATACTTGGTCCTTGCTACTTTACCTTTACCTGAAGCAAAGTCCCTCCTGGAGATCTAAAAATTTGAAAACCCAGGCCACACCAACAGACCAAGTAAACCACAATCTCTGGGGGTGAGACACAGGCTTCAGTAATTGCTAAAGGTCCCCAAGTGACTCCAATGGGAATGCAAGTTTAGGAACAGAGGAGAGGTATGTGATGGATGTTTTTCACCATATACTCCCCTGTACCATTTGAACTTTGGACACATGTACTGTTTATTCAAAATTAATTAGAAATTAGAAAAATGTCATGAAAATAATACCTACCAATTAACAAAAAGAAAAGAACTGCGGAACTAACACCAATACTTGGTAAATTTCTTATAATGAATTGATAAAAATTGTCGCTATCATGCTGATTTTTTATATAGTAAATGCATTGGAGGTAGAGTATTGTATTGGAAATATCATGGGCTTTAAAGTCATTTATCGAATGGATGAATGTCTAGATGAGTACGTGGACCACCTAGAACCATTTTCACATTCTAATTCTGTTATTTCCTTAATCTCTCTTCATCTGTAAATTGAGGAGAATACCAGCCTCACAGGGCCATTAATTCATCCGAAAAATATGTACTGAGTACTTATGAACAAGACACTATTCTAGGAATTGTGACTATAGCAATAAACAAAACATAAAAATCCCTGTCTAACAGAGGAGGAGGGTAGAGGGAAGAGAGAAAGAGACATTAAGAAAAAAATATGAAGCATATTAGATGATAACACTAGTGCTATGGAAAAATAAAAATAAGGCTGGGACTAGTAATAAGAACTGTAACTGTGAGGAATAACTATGATAAGACATCTGAACTGGCCAAAACAGTGTCTGGCACATAGGAGGTACTTAGTAACCTATAAAAGTATATCAAAAGCAGGTAAAAATATTTTATTCTCTTAGATTATATTTGTCTCCAATTTATTCTACCCACTTGAATAGTCCTAATTCGAAATGATGAGTTCCAAAGAGGAGGACTTTTCTTGATGATAGAATACTAAAGTCAGTTGAGAACCTGACTACAGTGTTAGTCGAAGTTCTACTATAAAATTTTATCTACCATAAAAGATAAAATGTTAAGCTTAAGCGAGTCCATATCACTTGTTTAAAAGTGTAACCTATTTTTAAAAATCTCTTGAACAGACTTCAATCTTCTGAGTTAAACTTGTTGAAAGTATTTTATCATTTACTAAGCCACATAGTAAATATTAAATGCAGAAATTAATGGAAAGAATAATTTGGCATGACATGGACGCTAATTAATCAATTTGCCAACTGCCTTATATTTTAACCTTTATATGCCCACACTCTAGTAATGTTGGACCCCAGCCTTAACAGCAGATATCACCTCCTTAAGGACTTAATTCTCTACAACATTAGGGAGTGACTGTCTTTTTGGGTAACTCAGGTCATTAAGGAAAAAGTCAAGGAAGCTTAACAACCCTTACTAAAATGAAAACTGTAACATACATTCAAGCTGATGTCCTTTTAGTCTGAGCGTGTGTCATACTGTTAAAATTTAAAATGAACTTAGGTAGTTATTTTCACATGAGAAAGGAACCTCCTTCAAATACCCTAGGAAACATTTTCTCTTTGTGTAGTTATAAAGGAATGGCCATCAATTAACCCATTGTGGATGGTCTATTTCTGAGGTACACTCCTCTTCCCATCCTATGTACATAAGCTGCTCAATCCAAGCATTTAAATTCAAAACGAAAATGTAGTATGTGCTTCTCTAAAAGTACCCTAATATAAAATCACTAAAACATCTTTCACATACACACCTAGATAAATCATTTCCCAAATAACATAATGAGTCACTGCCTTGTGAAATACCTTGCTTCGTCTAAGAAGCACATTACATTCATTTTGTCCTTGGTAGACCACTGGTATCGTTACTTATTCTCGTCTCTAGGAGGGAGAAAAAAAGGATTTTATCGAAGTGATTTACTTGTGTCAGGCCGGAAGTGAACTCAAAGCAATGGCAGTTCTTATATAAAGGATAGCATAATTGAATTATTGCCTTTTAAGTGATTGAAAACAGTGGTGCAATATCAGGGCCATCTCTTTGAAGATGCTGCAAAGAGTAGACAGCCCACATCGTTCACTTAGTGTCTAATCCCTGTTTCTAGCAGAATGAAAAGTGCAAAGAATTTATTTAGCCTAGAAGCCCTATTGCAAGGACTTCTAAAATGTTGTACCCTGAAAAATAAGGGATGAGATTCACCTAATGGGTTAAGTGATTTAGGTATCACAAGCTATGACAGTGTCTTGTAATGCTCAATTCTCTTATATCCCAAAGCAAGAGACTGTAGCTTTAGTAGGCTTCCTTTGGATTTAATAGATAAATAAAATGGTACTATTATTGAAGTACCATTATTGGCCTTTCTAAATATCTAACACTAAATTATTTTTCTAGGCTTTAGGTATCTTTAAAAGAGCTATTCGATTACTAGGTAACCATCAATTCCAAGAATAATATACACGTGAGAGATAGTATCATAGCCAGAAGGTGGACAAGATAAAGGACAGCTACAATGATTGTGTTGATCCTGCCAAAATGTTCAGACCTATTTGAAGTCGCTGTTTGTTCAAACTCTAGATAAGCAAAACCAACATAGTCTGTCAGCATTGGGACGATCACCCGTTGTCTGTCTCTGGAACTAGAATGCGAATTTCTCAGCATTCAAAAAGCAAAACCTTCCTTTTCTCCTCACTTTTTCCTTTGCATCACCACTATCCCTATTATATTCCTCTTTTACGGGACTTACTAGATTGATCACAATCATGTGTTTGCATGATCGTCCCTACGACTACGTTGTTTGGCCTTTGAACAAGGAGAGAACAATACTTAATCTAGGCAGTGATTCTCAAACTTTAGTGTGTGTTATAGACTGAATGTCTGTGTCTCCCACAAAATGCACATGTTGACATCTTAACTCCCAATGTGATGGAATTAGGAGGTGGGGCCTTGGGTAGACAATTAGGTCTTGAGGGTAGAGCCCCAATAAATGGGATTAGTCCCCTTATAAGAACAGACAGGAGAGCTTGCTTTGGCTTTCTGCTTTTCAGCCACGTGAGGACACACTGAGAAGATGGCTGACTATGAACCAGGAAGCAGGCTCTTATAAAACACTGAATCCACCAGCTTCCAGAACCGTGAGAAATAAAGGTCTGTTGTTTAAGCCACTCAGTCTGTGGCGTTATTGTGATAGCAGCCCAAACAGACTAAGACAGTGTGCATCAGAATTACCTGGTGGACTCGTCAAAACAGAGACTGTTGAGCCCTACCCTCGAGTTTCTGATTCAGGTCTGAGGTATGGCCTGAGAACGTGATTTCCTGTGTGTTTCCAGGGGATGCTGATGCTGCTGACACAGAGACAACACCTGGAGAACCACTGCCCTAGTGTCATGGTTACAAGTATGTTTGCTGGCACCTGCTTAGCGTGAATCCTAGCTCTGCCACTTGCTAGGTGGGTGCTTGTGGGCAAATTACTTCACCTCTCCATGCCTCAGTTTCTTCATCTGTAAAATGAGAATATTAATATGGTCTAGCTCTTAAGGTTATTATTAAGATTCAATGAATTAATACAGAGAGCTTATATTGGTACCTGGGATATAATAAGCATTCGATAAATGTTTATAGACAAAATTAAATTCTTGCTGTTATCATTAAGTATCAGGAAAATGTGTTCCTAGGGGCGCCTGGGTGGCACAGCGATTAAGCATCTGCCTTCGGCTCAGGGCGTGATCCCGGCGTTGTGGGATCGAGCCCCACATCAGGCTCCTCCGCTATGAGCCTGCTTCTTCCTCTCCCACTCCCCCTGCTTGTGATCCCTCTCTTGCTGGCTGTCTCTATCTCTGTCAAATAAATAAATAAAATCTTAAAAAAAAAAAAAAAGAAAAGAAAATGTGTTCCTAAAGCTGGTTATAGAATCATGACCATTTTAGATGAAATTAGGACTTCCAGTTGCTATTACTCGCCATGCTTCATTTAAACCATCCTACACTATACATGTCAGGGAGAAAATTAAATAGGATTTCAATTTACATTCTAACTTTCTCTCCTAAATACAGGCCTAGAAAAAAACTGTTTAGGGAGAAAATGTCAAATCCATTAAAATCAATTCTAATTTATAAGAAACAAAAATTTAAAGTTGTTCTTACTCATCAATTTGTTCAAGTTTACATCGTTTTCCTGGGCGTTTGTAAATAATTCCTTGTCACAATATTTGCCCAAAGATTTATGCAGATAATGTTATAAATTACTGAAAGACAATATATCAATATGTGTAGCTTCCACAAAGTACTTAATAAATGAAAACTTTAGATAATATAATTTGAGATGTATTATAAATCATTAATTTTAATTTGAGAACTGAAATATATAATACAATCCATTTTGGAAAGGCAAAATAACTCTAATTTTTTTAAAAGCTTTTAGACTTCAGTTTTATTATTATTTATTTCACTTAATCCTACCGGTTTTTCTTTTCAGTAGTAACATATATTTCTGGTTTTCTATTATCATTAGCAACTTAAATAGGTAACCTGTACCACTGGGGGCGGGGGAAGCTATTACGTTTAGTTTCTAAGTCTTACAACTGTGGCAACTAAAAGAAAGCTCTCAAGCAAAGTACAGATCACTCAGCCTCTAAATAAACTTTAGTAAATTGTGAGGTATTTACTAAAGATGGATAGAAAGACACAAGCAGGAAAAAAAAAGACGACAATTTACAAGTGTCAGCCAATTGTGAATAACTCTGCTACTCTACCTACCTTACTCCCTGGTTTGTTTAACACTACTTTGTAAAATAAATGCTTCCTCTTATAAGCTGTGGATAAATGAGTTAACATTTTTAGTGCAGAAACACAGCTTGTTAGTTAAAGGAATATTGCAGTGACTGCAAATTGAAAAGAAAATTGTCAACAGATTATTTTACTTTATTCAACTAATAGATTTCATTTAAAAGCAGACTTTAATCCAGTTACCAAACAAAACTGGTTTCCTTTTATGCATGTAGGCTCTTATACTAAGTCTCTTCTTTGGGATGGTTTTAAAAACTGGTTCTTTCCTACGAAGCTGTGTGATCGGATTCCTTGTCTGGATCTGGGTTTTGATTTCTTCCATAAAATGAGGGTGTGGTAGGCAGCTGGTGGGCTAGATTAGATGATCTCCAAGATTCATATGGTGCTAATGATTTATGAATTCTTAAATATATTAAAAGGAAAAATGAAAAATAGCTATTTTGAAAAAGTCCAGTACCAGTTGTAAAGAACCCTAGGCTCTAACCCCCACATCTTCTACTAACAGTGACCTGAGGAAATCGCTTGCAGTCTCTGGGCCCTCGTTGCTTCACTGGTATAACGATAGATAAATTAGATGGTTCCCCAAGTCATTAGAGTCTCAAAATACATACTTCCTAGAAAGCTTGGCTTCAGTGTTTTTTTGGAAGTTTAACCACAAAATGTCAAGGCACACTTAAGTATGAACAATATAACTTAAAATGTTTTTCTTATGTTTTAATCTGTACTTAAGAAAGAAAGAACTATATACCAATAACTTAAAATAAAGTCATTTTCATTTAAACAAGATTGGAGTATCATATGTCACTCAATAATCTCATAGATAAAATCCAGTTTTTAACTCTTTGATTCCTGTCTCCATTCGGAGCAACATCACATTCCTGGGGTATGTCCCTGCAAGCAGAGGTGATACAGAGGTCTTCTGTCCTCCCCTATCACAGAAGCCCTGGCCTGCTCTGTGGCTCCCAAGGGAACACTGTGGGTCCACTGGGAGCAGGGTCAGATCCAAAGGGCAGAGACTGTTATTAGCTTTTGCCATTTGCTATCTTTAGTACATGTATTTGCAAGTAGCTTGCTTCTCCTATTGTTGCTGCCTTTAATACCCAAGGAGGGGGGTTTGGTTTGGTTTGGTTTTAGCAGACTTCATTGAAATTATGTTTCAATTTTTCATCATTACAGACACTGCATTATCTACTTTATAAGAGTTTCTGTAATGCTTAAGTATCATTGTATTCATGAAAGATTAAGGGAATTAACAAGCTTTATGAGCCATAACTATTTCTCTACTCACTCGGCTGAAGTTTAATCTATTTTTTCAGCTAGTATAGTCTCCTCCTCCCAATATACATCCTTCTCTCCTTTGCCTAAATCTATTCTGCTGGTTTTTCTCCAAAGATAGGATGTAAGAGTGATAAGAGAGCTTATGTTGTTGGCTCTCTGGACAGCAACTATTAGGTTGGACTAACCACTTCACGAAATGCATGACTTCGGGAACTCTGAGTGTCAGAGTTTTCTTTCTTCAAAAGCTAGCCCAAACGCTTAGAAGAAAGCCCACATATCAGCAGATATCCTGAGAAGGGGAGAGTGAAGATGGAGAGGAAAGGAAAGATGAGCTAAGTGCACAAAGAAGTCTCGGTCTAGACCAAACCTCAAGAAAAAGATAACTATTATGTCCAACAAGATGTCCTTCAACAGATGAATGGATAAAGAAGATGTGGTTCATATATACAATGGAATATTACTCAGCTATCAGAAAGGATGAATACCTAGCATTTACATCAACATGAATGGAACTGGAGGGGATTATGCTAAGTGAAATAAGTCAAGCAGAGAAAGACAATTATCATATTATTTACCCAGATGTGGAACATGAGGAATAGCACAGATGACCATAGGTGAAAGGAGGGAAAACTGAATGGGAGGAAATCAGAGAGGGAGACAAACCATGAGAGACTCTGGATTCTGGGGAAACAAACTGACGGTTACAGAAGGGAGGAGGGGGTGGGCGGATGGGGTAACCGGGTGATGGGTATTAAGGAGGGCACTTAATGAGCACTGGGTGTTATACACAATTAAAGAATCGTTGAACGCTGTATCAAAAACTAATTATGTACTATATGTTGGCTAATTGAACATAATAAAAAGAAAAAAATGTAGAGGAGAATTTTTAAAGAAATACCTGTACTATCAGACATCTGGAGAGGGTATTGAGCATGCCATCCTATCCGCTCTACCACGGAGTCCATCAAAATGGTGCAAGTGTCAGGTGTCTCAAGGGGACCCATGATGTAGAGAAGGGAAATCCATATAATCCTTACATTTCACTTCACCCATGAATTTCCACCTCTCTGCCTCTAAAGTTATTAGCAGAGCTTCTGACAATTCAAAAATGATTCCACTGGGAAGCTTACTAGGATTTAGTGCAGGGAGAGTCTTAGACTGTACTTCAATGACTATTCATTATAGGGAAGCATGAGGTACAGGGGGAGGAAATGAGTAACGTTTCAGAGGACTGACGCCACCTTCTTTTGTCCCTTAATGACACCTGTGAGTGAAGGAAACAAGGACACAACAAGTCCAGGTAATCCTCTTATGGGAACTAGGGATCCCCTTTTGTCCTTTGATCAAGGACAATAAGAACAAATGAAAAACAAGGAAATCTTTTGGTCATTCCAGAAAAAAAGACTACATCCCTTATATGGGAAAGAATATTAGACTGCCATCAGAGCGTGACAGCCACACTTTACATCAGGAAACAGTAACAACATAGTTAAGATACGGCAGGAAACAAAATGTGAACCAAGGATTGTCTATCAAGTCAAACTGACTTTTGCGAATAAAAGCCACAAACTGTCATGTTCATGCAAAAGGCAAGGAAAATTGGCCCCACGAAACTTTCTTGAGCCTTTCTGCATCTAGCAGAAAATGAGCTTCAGAAAACCAAAATAACTGGGGAGACAATGACATAAGATGCATCTGTGGCCATTAAATCTCTGTTTACTTGAAGAATTAAGATTAAACCATGGTGATAAGAAAGTACATGTGGGGGCACCTGGGTGGCTCAGGCAGTTAAGTGTCTGCCTTCCGCTCAGGTCATGATCTTGGGATCTTGGGATCCTGGGATCGAGCCCCTCATCAGGCTCCCTGCTCAGCGGGGAGTCTGCTTCTCCCCCTCCCCCTGCCCTCCCTCTTTCTCTCTCAAATAAGCAAATAAAATCTTTAAAAAGAAAAGAAAGAAAGAGTATGTGTGTGATGAGTCTATACTCTGACAAGGTAAATCAAGTACAATTCTCAAGAATGAGAGGAGGATGGGGAGGGAAGATGATAAATAGAATAAGGTCAGTTGGTCATCTGTATTTATTAACTGAGATTAAAGGGTTATGACTTCAAATGCTTAAAAACAGGGAAAGCGGGGGGAAGAAAAAAAGAAGTTACTAGTTAATTTCAATTCTGCTCATAGAAATTAGAAATGGGGGTCTAGGCATTTTTAAAAGACATTAGTGTAAAGGAAAACAGAGTAAGAGTACAAACCTCCCTAGATACCAAAAAATGATAGTACCAAAAAAAAAGGTTGCTAATAAGATAGACCACATAGTAAGAGATTATTTACATAAAAGACTTATTTATATGTTTAAATATAACAATACAACTGAACAACTGAATTCAAACATATTAATGTGTACATTATATATATATACTTTATATATATTGTATACTTATGTAGTATATATGTACAACACGTAATATTAATGTACACTGTCATGTGAAAAAAAACAAGGTAGAAAATGTATAGAGTATGTTAACATTTAAGAAAAAGGAAAAAGAATATATAATTATGTATCTGCTTATATTAAAAAATAGACTGGAAGGATAAGCAGTCCTTTTTTTTTTTTTTTTAATGGTTACTTATCGGAGAAGGAAGAAATAGGGTAGAGGGGATTGGGAGAGAATCTGACATCTTTGAATAAGCCATGTTCTGTAGATCTGTCTTGAAACCATGTAAACCATTAATTAAATGATCATGTAAGAAAATTATATTTTTAATTTAAAAAAAACCCAGAAAATACAATAAAACAAATGAACCTAAGTGTATATCATTGAGTAATAAGCATAACTACATCGAGAAATGCTTCCAAATGGCTTTAGAATACTCAAGTAGTGAAATAAGGAAAAGAAACTCAATGAACTAAAAACAAACACCCTAGTAGAATCTACACTAAGGACAAAAAGAACCACAAAAGGACTTTCAGCTATTTTTAGTTGCCACATTGTTGGAGGTATGTGATTTACATATCGTGAGATTGCTGTGTATCTATGCGGTGGGAGATAAAGCAAAGGAGTAATGACAGAAGGGGCTGTCATTCCCGTATTAGTGAGAGCTGGATTCTCAGCATGACAGAAGAGATACAGGTGTGAGGTCTAAGAGGTGACATAAAAGCCTAATCGCCCTGAATTTAAATGGAAAGTATTAGTCTGAACTCCTGTTGGATTTTATCTTTAAAGTTTACCCGGCACGCGCGCACACCCCCTTCAAACTGAAAGCTTGGGTGGAGAGGGGGTGGCTCACATTTTACTCATTTGCAGTTTGAGTATCTGATTCTTATGCATTTCAAGTATGTCACTTTGCCATTTTAAAATGCAAATCTGAAAAATATTAGAAAAAGTATTTTCTAATTCCCTCACAATAATCCGGATGATGTTTTAGGAGTCTTTCTAACACCTGCTTTCCCAAAAGCCTTTCATACTGTTCTCTGAAGACGCTGAAAGTTTCTAGTGCTCAGAGAGGGGAAAAAAAAAAAAAGGGCAGCCTATTTTCCAATTATTCATCATAGTTAAGGTAAAAGACTAGAAAATGGATAAAAACAACATAGATCATTGAAATCTGCAGTCTGGGTTGTGTGCATGCCTGGTTGTTCCTTTGTTGCCCTACTCTGTCATCTTTCTTTGGCTTGAACTACAGGTGCTAAAATGACCCTGTGAGCATGCCTCAGTTACCACTCTAAAGACACGAAGGATAAGGTTGTTGGCAGAGATCACATCTCGCCAGCTTTGTCAACAAGCTCAAAATGAAATTCTGAGTTTCTTCATTTTAACCCAGAAAGAGGAAAAATCATCCTGTGGACGTAAAATTGCTGGATGGGAGTTTACCTTGCTCTCAGTGTTTCCACAGCCCCTTAAAGCTCTAAGCTAGGAATCAGCAAACTTTTTCTAAAAAGGCCAGACAGTAAACGTTTAAAGCTTCACACGTTTTATGGTCTCTGTCAGATACACTGTATTCTATCATGAAAAGTGTCATAAAAGCAGCCCCATGCAATACGTGAACTGAAAAAACGTGCCTGTCGTCCAATAAACTTTTATTTATAGGCAATAAAATTTAATTTCATATTATTTTTGCATGTCACAAAGCATTATTTTTATATTTTCTTCAACCATTTAAAAATGTAAAAGACCATTCTTACCTTGTGGACTCTACCAAACAGGTGGCAGACAGTCATTTGCCAACCCCTGCTCTAAGCTATTTACCTGATTAGAGATGGGCCCACGGACCCTGCACTGTTCCCCATGAACACCTTACTGCCTCAGCAACTCCATGAACAAGCTAAGAGCAGTGTTAGAACCAAACACTACTGTCTTTTTAGCACTGTAAGTCATTACGAAAGATCTAGAAATTATCCATAAACTATGAACCTCCTTGGCAAAGTTGCCAAAACATGTGCTGCTCCATGGCTTGATGCAGATAAAACTTCTATCAATTCCCAGAATATGAGATTTGCAACTTTCCTGAAGTTTCCTTCCTCATCTAAATTAATAGTGGCTTTGAGCTCTGAGCAAAAAGACCGGATTCCTACTGGGCTTATGTCCAAATTTCATGTGTCTGAAAGTTTTATTCAATGCCAGGGGATTTTAAACTTATTTTATTGAGACTTTCAGTACGAATCCTGAATGAATAAGGTGAGATAAGCCTATGTATCTAATTCTCTGCCCCAATGACATGACTGAGAAAACGAGGGAAACTCAGGAAATAGGTACAATGCCAACTGCACACTTAGACATTCTGGCCACAAACAGGAGAGGAGGGAGGGAGGTGTGCTTAGTCATCACTGTACAGGGAGAAAAGCTAGCTGGGGAGGGAGTAAACGAAAAGGCCTCTGTCGGAGCTCTACCTAAACCCCACCTTGGAGCTACGGAGATTCATAAGAAAGGCAGGTCTGCGAGCAGCTGACTGGGAGCAGATTCTCAGGCTGCTGGCCAGGACTATGGAATCCCGCTGCAGCGCTCTCAGCTAGCACAGGGTGGTTATGGCATACTGAAGGCTGTGGGTCCGTGCCTTCGGCGAGCTCTGCAGCAGGGCTGCGAGGCTGCTGAGCCTGGCTGGAGGGAAGTGTGGTGTAGCTGATTTCTAGGTGCTGAGGCAGACTGAGAGAAGAGGTCGGTCGCTGCACTGTGAAAACTCCCTTTCCAAGGCTTGTCCACCCACCTGCCACAACTCCCTACCCCAAACAGAGTAATTATACTTCCACAGTGGCAAATTACAATAAATTTAAATTATCACCCCATTCTTGGGTCTGCCGCTGAAAGATTTAACAAAGATCCACATGCTTTTATTCAAAATTAATCTCAACTTTGAACACTAAGCAGACATCCCATCCTATAGATGACCTAGGGAAAAGGAATTGGACATTAACAAAACATTCAGCACTTCAAAAGAAGAAAACTAATTTTAAAAAGCAGAACAAGTGCTCTCTTTTGACACAGACTTGTTTCAAGAAACAAGGAGAGATGTTTTAAGTCTCTAATTTATATTTTCAAATTTGCAGCAAGATTTAATACCCTGTATTAACAGAGCAGGCACTAACAGGCATGAACAGGAAACCATCTGGATGGGAAAGTATACTCAGAAATGACCAAGTAATAGTCACAGCATCCTAAAAGAATTCAGTACCCAGAACACTGGATGCCACAGGGAGCAAAATCAACAAGTTAGAAGTCTTATGCAAGAAATTCTCCCAACGCCAGAGTAAAAAGTTAAGAAGATGAAAATTATTAAATAGATAAGTGAAACAGGGAATAGATTGGGGAGATTTAACATATATATGAGTTTTAGAAAGTCTGACTAGAGCAGACCACTTAGCAGCAAAAAGAGAAGGAGATAAAGAAGAACGAGAAGAAAATTTGAGCTGAAAATCAACTAGAGTTTCCAATTTAAAGCATTTAATTACAAAATAAATACTAATTTTTACAAATCTACAACTGGACAGACCCTGGCACAATTTCTCAATTTCAAAGAAAATTTTCTAAAAGCATTTTATCCAGACAGGAAAAAGGTAAGTTTCCAACAAAGGGAAGGCAGTGGCACCAGCTTTTATTCCATAGCATTTAAAAGCCAGATGGCAAAGCACAGTTGAAAGAGTTCTGAGGGAAAAGACTGTGACCATAATGGCAGCAGATCCTCTCGGATAAGCAAGAACTCATAAAGAGAAAGAGCCATATATCCTTCCCTGGCCAATTACTACAACCGAGAGTAAAGTAGGAACACAATTCCAAACATTGGGGAGACTACAGAAATGAGCAGTACACAATGAAATGACTAGAATTCAATTTAAATGATTGTAGTTGATGTACTGTGATCCCTACAAAAAAATTTTGAAAAAGATAAAGAAGATACATGAATAAAAATCTGGATTTAAAATCCCAGATTATTTAAACCAAAATTATGGGTTGAAAGAAGAATCATATACTAAGTATCTCCTATTTTACAAGAAAAGAAAGTGTACAGTTTCTGACAATAACAGAGATATCAATTTTACAATTATGTCTTTTTGAATTTGAACGCATAGTTATTTAAAAAATACAATTAACATTAGAGAAAGGACATTGGTTTCAGACAAACTAAAGTGAGTGTGAGGCTCAGCTCACACACAAATTGTGTGAATAAAGTATGAGTCCTTCTAAACTTTGCTATCTCTTCTATCAAATAGGGACAGTAATGGTTCTTTATTATAGGATTATTTTGATGAGTGACTAAAATCAAGTGTGTAAAGCATACAGCCCATTGCCTGACAAAAACTTGATAAATATAACAAGACAAGAAGAGAAAATCAAATGTAAAGTGACTAGCTGAATTAAACAGAGAGCAGAAATACCAAACATATCAGTTATTACAATACTGGGAGATGGATTACATTTCTCTATTAAAACACAAAGACCGTCAGACAAAATTTTTAAAACTACAGATACTCTGTAGATACACATCATTATTTACTCAACAAATATGTGAGTGTTTACTATGTACCAGCCACTACTCTAGGATCTAGGGATATAGTAGGAAACAAAAGACAAAGTGCACCTGAGTGGCTCAGTTGGTTAAGCTCCTGCCTTTGGTTCAGGTCATGATCCCAGGGTCCTGGGATTGAGCCCTGCATTTGGCTCCTTGCTCAGCAGGAAGTCTGCTTCTCCTTCTCCCTCTACCCCTCCTACTCCTGTGTTCTCTCGCACTCTCTCTCTCTCTCTCTCAAATAAATAAAATCTTTAAAAAAAAAAAAAGACAAAGCCTCACCCATTCAGATTTGAGGGCAGCACATTCTTGGCAGAGGGTAAAAGTAAGTACAAAGGCCCTAAGGCGAACATGGGCCTTGGTATGCTGAGAGAAAAGTGAACAAGAGAAAGAAAGGTCCATGAGTTCAGAGACAGAACTGAAAAGGCTGGGTCAGATTCCATAGGGCCTTTCAAGCCATGTCTGAACCGGGATTTTACCATCATTGAGAATGTGAGTCATTAGGGAGCTCTGAGCAAGAGTAATGCCTTCCAACTTCGTTTTTTTGACAAGATCATTCTGACTGGTGTACTAGAAATGGATTTAAGGGCAGTAAGAATAGAGGTAGAAAGATCAATTAGGAAATTAACGCAACAATCTAGGAAAGAGATGACAGTATTACAGATAAGGGTGGTAGCAGTGGAGATAAGAAGTAGTTGCATTCCACCGAACAGTCTGAAGGATTGGCTGACTGTTTGGATGTGGGAAATGAAAGAAAGAGAGGAGCCAAGGATGACTGCCAGCCTTTTGGCCAGAGCAATGGGAAGGATGCAGCTGTCTGCAGCACAGATGGGAAAAGTAAGGAAAGGGCAGGCATGGAAGAGTATGACTGGGCATCCTTGTTTCAGATATGTGAAATCTGAGGTACCCTAGGGGGAGAGGGAAGAGTAGATGAAACAGCCAGTCAGATCTTTGAGAGGCCAGAAGCAGAGATGTAAATCTGATAGTGATCAGCATATAATGGCATGAAACTGGGTCCAATTACCCAGGAAGTAGGTGCAGACTGAGAAAAAGAGGCCCCAGGACTAAGGCCCAGAACACATCACTCTCTAAAAATGGAGGGCAAGAGGAAGAACCAACTGGGGTGGGGGAGGATAGAATGGCCAATGGAGTAGAAAAAAAATCAGAAGAGTGAGAGGTCTTGGAAGCGAGGAGGAAAGCAGGAGAGAATAAACAACAGTGTCAAACCTGACTGACAGGCCAAGGCGGACGAAGACTGAGACTGACCATTGGATTTAGCAATGCAGAGGTCACCAGTGACCCGGACAAGGATGGAATGGTGGCGACAGGGGTGAAAGTCTGAAAGGCAGGGTAGGAAAGACAAAGGGAAGAGAATACACACAACTCTTACGCAGCTTTACTATGAGAAGGAGCAGAAAACTGGAAGAGTCAGTAATTGAAGAGACAAGTAGGATCAAGAGAAGGTTGTTTTGTCCTTCATGAAAGAAAAGTCAGGATATTTGTTTGATGATGCAAGAGAGAGGGTAGTGACAGATTTTTAAAAATCAAAAGGCAAATAAAGCAAAAATTTAAAAACCATATCAATATAAGACTAGGAAAAGTAGAATCCAAGACAAAGAGCATTAAATGGGATAGAAGTTAACATATATTTACTGATAAACTATGGAACTTAAGTAGTTAAATAAGTCTGCCCCATAAGAGTACTACACCCAGATGAATTTATGGGCAAGACTGTAAAATCACTTCCTTGCTATTTAAACTGATCCAGACAATAAAAAGAAGGAACATATTTCAACTCATTTGAACAAACTAGCAGAAACCTGATACCAAAACTGACTTTTAGAAAACGAAAGAAGAAACAAAGTCAAATCTGTTACAAAGATCGACAAAAAGTCTTAATAAAATATGAATAAATTGGGGCGCCTGGGTGGCACAGCGGTTAAGCGTCTGCCTTTGGCTCAGGGTGTGATCCCGGCGTTATGGGATCGAGCCCCACATCAGGCTCTTCCTCTATGAGCCTGGTTCTTCCTTTCCCACTCCCCCTGCTTGTGTCCCTTCTCTCGCTGGCTGTCTCTATCTCTGTCAAATAAAGAAATTAAAAAAAAAAAAAAAATATGAATAAATTAAGTTCAGCAATGTATTATAAGAAAACCAGATAAAATCCAGACAGGATTTATTCCAGGAATAAATGGATAGTTCAACATAGACACTATGAGTATAATTAATAATATTATTTTAAAGTAGAAAAATAATTAAAATTGTCTCATGTTAAAAGAGCATTAAATATCAATTCAATACTATTCAGGATAACAAAAAATTCTTTGGGCATAGAAGGGCATTGCCTCAATATGATAAAGAATACCCTCCTGAAACCCATCACCACGGAAAATCATATATGATGGCCAAGCATGAGAGGCATTGTTAAATAGTCAAGAACAAGAGAAAAATGCCAACTATCATCATTACTTTTCAATAGGGTCCTGGTAAATTTTAGTCAGTGTAAAAGACAAGGAAAAGACATTTTTAAAAGCATAGCTATTAGAAAGAAAAAGATAAAATTATCATTTTTTGCAAATTACATAGCAATCTAACTGGAAAACTCAAGAGACTAAAAGGAAGAATTATTAAAACTATTGTTTTTGAAGTTCAGTAAAATGGCAGTATGCCAAAGCCATATAGGAATCAATAGCTTTTTATAGACTAAACTAGGTAGATTTCAAATTAAAAATTCTACTTTCAAAAGCAAGCTCTCTCCTCCCAAAAAACTCTCTAGTACAATACTATACAATACAAAGGTATGAACCACATATGTAATTTTAAATAGTCTAGATGACACATTTTTAAAAAAGAGGTGATAGTAATTTTAATATATTTTATTTAACCCCACATATGTCCGAAATATTATTTTTTTTAAAGATTTTATTTACTTATGAGACAGCCAGCGAGAGAGGGAACACAAGCAGGGGGAGTGGGAGAGGAAGAAGCAGGCTCCCAGCGGAGGAGCCCGATGTGGGACTCGATCCCAGAATGCCAGGATCACGCCCTGAGCCGAAGGCAGCCGCCTAAAAACTGCGCTACCCAGGAGCCCCCCGAAATATTATTTTAACATCAAACGATATTTTAAAACTATTCTTGAGATGTTTTCATTCTTTTCTCAAGGAGCCTTCAAAATCATGGGGTTTGTTTTTTGTACTCACAGCACATCTCAATGCAGAAAAGCCACATTTCATTTCCTCGCTAGCCAGCTGTGGGCAATGGCTATTGATCAAATTGGACAGTGTAGCTCTAGTAGACTTAGCTATGAGCCTAAGAAAATACGGGCAAGACTTACAGACTTGAAAATATCAAAACTGCTAAAGAACATAAGAAGACACTTAAGTAGAAGGACAAACATATGACATATTCCTAGAAGGAAGTTCCAATACTCTGAAGATACCAATTTTCTTCCCCAAATTACTGTTTAAGTACAGTCAAAATTTCAATGTCTTCTTTGGGAAGACCTGGCAAAATGACTCCAAAGACTGGAAGCATAAATGTCAACGAATACCGAGAAAATTGGAAAATGACACGTAAAAAGGCTTGGAGTTTGCCATATCAGATATCTAAGTATCATCAAATATTTATATAAGTATCATCAAATATTTATATATTTTATCAGTTTACAAAAATTAATACTATACTGGAAGATCAATAAACAGACTACAAAAACTACTACAGGCAAAAATTTAGTATATGATAGGGGGAATTATAAATAAGAAGGAAAGGAATATATTAGTAAATACATGGTATTGGAACCACTTATAAAAAATCTACAGTGACATGTCTGTTTTATATCTTACACCACAATAAATACTGTATGAGTTTTTAAATAAAAAACTAGAAAGCAGTAAAGTGACAGATATCTGTACTTGAATATTTACATATTTATCGAGTTTTGGAGTAGGGAACCTCTTCTTAAGATAGAAATCATAAAGTAAGAGGAAAACAGATTTGGTGATAAAATATTCTATTTATCAAAAAAACATACATAAAAAGCTAATTTCAAACTGATAAAATGGTTCCAATATATACAAACAATAAAAATACTAATTAATATATAAGTAGCTTATATAGATCAGTGAAAGAAAAGATGAACAATCCAAAAGAAAAAAAAAAGAGCTAATGACATAAACAGGCCAATTTACAAAAGAAAGTACAAATTTTCACCTATCAAATTGGCAAAGATGAAAAGATGGTGATTATGTTTGACAAGGGTACAAGAAATGCGCACCATTGACCATGACATGGACAATCATTCTTGAGGGAAACTTGGCAGTTTGTTCAAAAAGCCTTAAAAACATGTATTATCTTTCCCTTTATATGAAGTATCTAAACTAGGCAAATTCAAAGAGACAGAAAGTAGAACAGACATTACCAGGGGCTGGGGGAGGAGGAATGGGGAGTTACTATTTAATGAGTACAGATTTTTCTATTTAGGATGTTGGAAACATTCTGGAAATGTAAAATGGTGATGGTTGCACAACATTGTGAATATGTACTTAATGTCACTGAATTAAAAAATGATTAAAATGGTAAACTTTATGTTGTTTACATTACCATGATTTTTTAAAATTCCATTGCATGGCCATACACATTTATCAAATCATTTTTCTATTAGGGAATATTTAAGTCTTTCCCAAATTTTTAACAATAAAAAAACCCATTATGATTAAAAAAAAGTATATCCCTTTCTGCCCATGGGTCCTGTCCTTGTACTTTAATAAAACCACTATTTGACACCAAAAAATTAAAAATTAAAATTAAAAAAGTATATCCCTAGACCCAGCATTTTTATTTGTTAGTATTTATCCTATGGTAATAATGAAGAATATGGGTAAAAAGATATATATTTTCCTCCTAGCACTGTTTGTAATAATAAAAAGTAGGAAACCTAAATAACTAATATATAGGATTGGTCAAATAAATGATCATACACAGTGGAAAATTAGGCAGCCATTAAAAAGTATACTACAGACATATATCTACTGATATTAAGGAGAAATGATTAAAGAAAGTATGTGTGTAAACTTTAAAGGAAGTAAATGTTCGTACATGCATAAGAAAGTACCTGGACGAATATATAAGTCTTTGCCAGTGGCTATCTCTGAGTGAATGTGATTTGTTATTTATTTATGTTCTTTTTCTTACTTGTTAGTATTTTTCTGCAATGAGCATGAACTCTCTTTGGGAAAAAAAGGAACCTAACAAAAGAAACTTAATTTTGAAAAAATCATTAATAAACCCTCCTAGTTATTTTTCCTTTCTCAAAAGTAATACTGTGCTTTCACTTACTGTACAAAGTGCCCTGCCCCCCCCCCAAAAAAAACACCGACTGACATTCTGTTTATTATCTGACAGACCAACAGATAATTCTTTCCCTGAACTCAATAATTATGAATTCGGTGATACTAAGAAATCCCTTTGGGCTTTTGGTTTCCTTCTAAGCTGTCTGTTATAGGTATATGTGCAAAGCATCCGATGAAAATGCTTTCCACTTTTGCTAATGAGATGGGTTTCCTTTTACAAATGAAGGGGATGCTCTCACCGAAGAGGAAGGGTACACGCGGAGCATGCGAGACAGTCAAGTGTCTGAACAGAACCTAGTAAAATGAGAGCAGGAAAACTGTTATGCTTTATACAGTATCCCAAAAGCTTGAGCAATTGTAGAAGAAATAATACAATGAGTTTGGAGGTATAAGGCAAACAGATCCAGCCCCAAAGGCATTTTTGTTTAGGTGTCCCACACAGAAGCCGTAAATCTGGAACAGGAAACTTGAAATCATTAAGGTCACATATTTATAACATCAATTCAATTAGGTTAGAAAAGTGCAATTTCTGTCATCATGTCATAAAAAGATGTGTTTTTGTCTCAGAACTCTTATAAGGAAAAGTCCCCTATATTGTTACAGATAGGGCTGTTTTCAATCAGTTACAAGGAGCAATTCAATTACTAGATGGTTTAGTGCAGTAACTGACTCCAGACTAATTTAATTTCTTTAGGTCTCTAAAGATCAATTGATCTGATTCGACCCATCCCCAAAGGCTGTTTAGGGAAAATTCAGACTTAAATACCTGGAAGTGAAATCCAAAACCTTGGCCAATTTCACACTACTTAGGTCATCCTGCAAACTTTCAGCTGGTCACAGAAGATGCTCTCTTCGCCCTCAGACCATTGAAAGCTACTCAGCTTCATGGACATGTGAGTGCTCCCCACATCGGGATGCTTATTCAATAAGTGGAAAATGTGCCTGCATGCATTATCAAATCTGCTGTTCTAAAGGGCAGTCAGTCTGGGGACTCGTATCTCGTGAGCACACGTGCAAATAAGGGGCTATTTTTACCCTAGGAGTAGTTTATTAAGACTATTAGAAGTACACTTAGTTGGGGCAAAAAAAATATAATTATTTCACATTTTTAGATTTAAAAAGTGTTTCTTAAATGTCACCTTACTTAGTTCTCATAATAAATCTTTGAATGAGCAGGGTTATTTGTCCCATCTCCTAGATGAGGGGACAGAGGCTAGGAGACTTCTCCAGGGTCACTCAGCCAGTAGAAGGCAGAGCTGGGACTCTAACCCATGAGTCTGTCTTCCAGTATATCATGCTCACCCCTTGATCAGAGACAGAAGATAAGGTACACACTATAAAAACCCACCACTACTGTCTCATTGAGCCACTGTCTTCATTCTTACCTGCTACCTGACTGAAATGGAGAAGTTCACCTTTAATCCAACCTGTATAGATCCAGTTGGAATCATTGCTTCTGGCTCTCCAGAAATAAGAGATGAAAAAGGTCATGCCTGAATGACAGCAGCCTTTGTCAGTGGACTTGCGTGTCACCCACACTGCTGGCGCCACATTCTCGCTGACTTGGGTGTCAAGGCCTATCTGCATGCTGTGTCCCACCTCATTGGAGAGCTATCCATTTGGTGTCTCTCTGCAGTCTGCAGTTGACTTTCAACCACAAGCTCAAGTTTCCTTCCCTGATTTCAGCACCCTCAACCATTTGTCAAGCTCTCCAATGACTTCATTTCTCTCTTCTACTCAAATCCCACAGCACCTGCTCCACTTTCAGCCTCTCCTACTGGCTTCTCTGCCTCCCCACTGAGCCTCTATATCTTTTCCTCCAAATCAAAACCACCCCGCTACACTCTGCTACTTGGGAGGGCAGAGGGAAGGATCAGATAGCTATTGCTAAAACAGGCAATGACCCCTTCCTCTGCATTTCCTGGACGGGTTGGAGAGAAGTGCCGAGGTCAGGAGATGTGACCATGCATCAGGTAACAAAGGGTGCAACAGAAATGCAGCCGTTGGTGGGGAGGAAATCACACAAAGATTTGGAGGTAAACTACACCAGAGGGCTGGTGGCTAGAGTGTACCACCTGTCAAAGACTGTGGGCCACATGAAAGAAGAAGTACAGAAGATGAACAAGGTCTAAAGATCTAATGTATAACACAGTGACCAGACTTGATAATGCTATATTGTATAACTGAAATCTGCCAAGAGAGGAGAACTTAAATGTTCTCCCACAAAAGAGAAGTACAGAAAGTTACACAGTATGTGTAAGGGATACAAATAATCAGGTTGAAAAACCTTCTCCCTAAAAAAACACATCATTTTTTTTTTGACATTCCCATGGGCAAGCTATGGATCTCAACATAGTCATTCCTCGCCACATAGATGACCTCACATTGTGTAAACCATTTTAATAAAGTAAAAAGTGGAGGAAGTTACAGGCACATGATTGTCACTTGTCTTCTTAAAGGTCCCNTTTGTTCCCTCTCTCGCTGGCTGTCTCTATCTCTGTCAAAAAAAAAAAAAAAAAAAACTTTAAAAAAAAAAAAAAAAAAAAAAAAAAGGTCCCGAGACCTGATGTCTCTCCTATTAAATAAAAGGAGACTCTGTCACACGTAAAACACGTGCCTTGAATTAAATGACATCTCCTTGCTTCAAAGTTCCAAACTACTCATGTTTTTCATGCCAGCAAAGATGTCTACTTCAGAAGGCAAGGGTTATCAAGATTCCATTTCTCTGCGGAGAAATTTCTCCCCAGCCACTCAAGAGATGAAGCTTAATATCATCAAAAGGATTGAGTCTTTGATAAGGAAGAAACCCTATTTTTTACAGTTGAGTCAATGTCCTGACCAAAGAAACCACTTCCTCGGAAACAGCACAGAGCAGACGCAGGTGCAGCAGCTTTCAGAGCTTAAGCAGCTGCATATCTACAGGGCTTCTCGGTGGAAGGGAAGGTGGGCTGGGGATCGGACACTAGCTACAGTAAAGTTATGGCACTTTGGCGTTGAAAGGAGTGTGTTCTTACAAACTCACTCTTCTCTTTATCTTATCTGGACAAAAAAGTAAACAAAATTCTCATTACCTCTCAATGTCAGTGAGCCTGGAGGAGTCCCGGAATCCTTTGGCAAAAGGGTTGCTATCTATTTTCAGCTTGGTTATCTGCAAAGGAATGAATGGGTAACAGAACAATATCATTTTCGAGGTCAAGGAAGTAAAATCAGAAATAAAGAGTCTGTTCATTTTCCACACCGCCCCAAGAATACTTAATGTTTCTCAGGATCATGAGAAGGGTGGAAAGTGATAGAGAAGTTCACAGGAGGGATGATTCACAGCTGGGTGGGACAGTTGGTCAAGGAGGGCCTCAGAGGTGAGGGATTTGAGGACTGGCTGGTCCTAGAAAACAGCCTGAAGGTCAACAGATAGAGACAATTAGGGAAGGGGACTTTTGTGAACAGTGTGGTTGCATGGTGAAGAATTTAAGAGAGCAGTGAAAGGCTAGGGCTCCCCTGGGGAAAGGGAGAGCTGTCTATCAGGCCAGCATTGGTGGGTAATGGGGAATACAAACAAAAATGTTGCCTCCTGCTAACTTGGCAGCATCATTTGTGAGTCCTATGCACACACATATGTAACATAATGGAGAAAAAGATAAAATGGCCAGTAACAGCTTCACATTCAATACTGTGCTGAAATACGTGACAGAAATACATGATATAAAGCTTTCAGAATATAAATTTACCCCTGCTCCCCTTTCCATCTGACTAAATTAGAATCAACCAGTCTTTTGTTATCCTCCCATACAATGCTATTTATAGACTGTGCTTATATAAAAGAAAATATTCCCTAATAAGAATCAGTCTGAAGTATTAAGTATCTAAACTGTGCTAGTCATAATTCCCACAGTATTAATATTAATGTAAAAAGATCCATTAAATCATATGCACTGTGCCTCCAAAGACACAGACATTAGGTTGTGATGCAAAAAAATAAACACCGATTAAAAGATATTCAACTTGTAAAATTCCTGATTAGAGCCAAAAAGAATCCAGGAGGACCAAGACACAGGTAATCACTCTCTGATTTAGAACCATAGACACTTTTAAAGAGAGTCATAGCCCATTGGTATCAGAACAAGAACCCACATTAATCTTTAGAGAGAGATGCACAAAACAGTCTTAACCTGGAGAAAAAGTTATAGGTTAAGGCATGTCCTCCTCATAAGCACTAAACACAATCAAAAGAGATAGCCTGAAATACTCTTTCACCAAAACACAACTTTTTCTCTGATCAGAGTGTACCTGCTACTCATTTTAAATCATTAACACCTAAAGAATTGCCTTTTTCATTACAAAAGAAAGGCATTATTTCCCTTTTTGAATTTTCTAAATATGAGCTAAACAATGTACAAGCTGTAAAAAAGCTACTTACCTCACTTAAAATAGAACTTCCCACACTACCCTATCCAGAGACTGCCCTTCTCTGTCATGAACACTGGCCAGTTCTAAGACTGATTATTTGATAGTATTAATTTTTAAGAGTGCATGACAGTGTCTCACAAATGCTCGTTAGCCTTTTCACTCCAGTGCAGCCAAAAAAAAATTTTTTACTAATTTCCTTTTCGGCTTAGTTAATGAATATGGTAAACAAGGAAGGAAGGAAGAAAACTGTTCTTAGTGAATAACAACAGCTAATTTAATTTGCATATAAAGAAATACACAGGAACCTCTGAGGTGGCCTCTAACGTGTGGCCATACAGAGTTTGCAGAGAACCCACTGCCACCACTTTGATAGCCATGGATTTCTCAAGGGTGAAGTCTGTTTCAGTCATCTTTCAGACTACGATTTAGTTTTGCAGGTCCATTTTCAGGATGCAGGAGAAAACTTTTATTTGTTTCATATAAACTGTAAGCATCTTCTAAAGCACAAGCAATTATAGTATGTTCTATGACTATAAAACACCAACCAGAGTTTTAAATCCTCAGACAGGAGCTGCGTCCCTTTCTATTGAATAATTAGAAGTTAAAATGCCTTATGTTTCTAAAGCGCTTTATAGTTCATGAAAATGCTTTCAAATTAATTCATCGACAGATATTTAATGAGGACTGATTACTTATCATGCACTATGCTAAGTGTTGGATGGTGCAAAGATAAAGAACACGTGGGCCCTGCCCTAATGGAGCTTCAAAAGGCAAGGCACAAGCAGAGGGACACGTAGCTTACCAGAACTGAAGGTGATTTACATGCCACTGAAAGAGGGGGGGTGACAGCATGCCCACTGCAGGGTTAGTGACTTAAGGGTGAACCAAACCCAGATGAAAATTTCAAACGGAAACTGTGAGATGGAACAATAAAGTCAAGTCATCTTTGAAGTCAATTCTTATGAGCTAATTAATAAAATTTAAAAGTGAGTAGACAACATTTCACGGAGACAGTGGCAGATATCTGATGGAAGAAGTAATTTTGAAAGAAGTCCTTTAACACCCATTCCTCTAAGATGTGAACCGTATGAAGCTTTGCTGGAGTCTTTACACACTAAAAGAATACAGAGTATTCTCTCTCTGCTGTCATGATGAAAGGACTTTTGATCTGCTTTGTCCCTGTAAAGGATTTTGAAAATTGTATGTGCTTTTCTTCATTATTTCCAAAAGGTAAAAGACTATTGGCTCAGAACATGACGATTGTCATAGAGAATAAATACTCTTAGCATGTGTGTTATTCAAGCGGTATGTCACCAGATCTAATATTACTGTCACAACTCTGAGAAGTGAATTACATTCAACAAATGTTCAGATTTCTTTGGAATTTTCTTTCATTATTAGAATTTTCTATTTCTAAAATCTTATTAGTCTCTCTTTCATAATACCCAGGCAGATCACTAGTAACTTTTTTCTTTTCTTCACATTCTGGTATAATTTCAAACTATAGGAAAGTTTCGAGAATAGAATGAGGTACTATCATACACCTAGATTCACCAATTAGTTACAGCAATGATTTGACTTCAGTGTGCTAATTAGAAATGGAGTTTAAGACAGTAACAGGTATTTACTTTCTCTATAGATCATTTTATCTAATTCCAGGGAAAATAACTGCTTTTGGAAGTTAAAGGGAAAAAAGCTGAATGCATGTCTTATTACTAAAATTGTAGGGGGGCCCTGGAGTAACACTACAATTTCAAACAGGTTTAATGGAGTACTGATAAGCAGCACAAGGACTGTGAGTTAAACTTCTTAATGTACCCACTGCGTTCACTGTGCCATCACTAGTCTCTGGGTTTACTGGGGTGTCAACCATAAGCACCCCAGAAATGTTTGTTGAAATTTGCTTCAAGGACAAGCAATCAGAAATAGGATTTCATCTTTTTACTAGTTATAGACTAGCAAAACTCTTCCTGAATTTACCTAAATAGCATTTTATTTTGTTTTCTAACTTTAAAATAAAATAATTTTTAAACGGCAAAATTTTAACGTTGTAGGTAATCAGGTAATCATACAGTCATAGATTTTATTCCATGGATATTTCAATAAAAACTAGTAGCAACATAGAAAGAAATTCATTTCTAAAGATACAGTTTCATATCCCTTTATGCTATTTGGGAGAACTAAAAAAGTTGTACATCTGTGAATTGATGAGAGAAAGGACCCAAGTTACAGTGATCTCGGCTGGACTTCATTTCATTTGTTCCCTAATACAGAAGCCCTGCCACTATGTGTAACGCTGTCAAACGATATCAACCATGTCAACGGGGATACTGCAAAAGATCCCCAAATAGCCAATATGTTAAAAAAAAAAAAAATACGAAACTACAAGTACAGCTTATAACTCAAAAGCAAAATTTAAAAGCAGCAATGTTTTTTGTGAGGAAAAAGCGTTATAGGGCAGCTTGCATGCTTATGAAATCCCGCAGTTTTGTGTGTGCTGCGTATATGCAAATCACAGACTAATTCAGGCCAGAACACGCCACTGTTTTTTCACCTGTTATCTCAATAATATAGGACTTCACTCTTAACATCTCCTTTATCTACAGATAACAAATGTGTGCAAAACTAGAGAGCAAATTTTGACACCTCCAGCTGTACTGAGGAGAAGGAGACCTTTCCCGGTGGTTATTATTCCCAATGATATCACTGGACTCTGAATCCAGCTGCGGTTCCCAGCCACAAGGTGAAATTGGCCCTCAGAGACCATTTCTCCAATTATCAGGAAAAGATCTGTCCAAAGGCATTTAAAAATGAAACCTGACCTACACTTCAACTCTACAGCAACAGTCTGCCTGCTCAAAAACAATGTATGACCTTTAAATTTTAAATTATAAAATAGTTTGTTGAAAGTGTAATGTATTTAGGTTTTATCTAATAATGTAAAGAAATGCAATCATTTCCTTGCAAAAAAAAAAAAAAAGAGAGAAAAAATAGCAAAATATGCCCCATTTTCATTACTTACAAATAAAACTACCAGCCACAATAAATGAGAAGCTTTTTCACAAATTCTGTTGGAAACTGATTTTGCTTTTAATAGATATAAAAACAACAGTCCTGCCCAAAGTTTAAGGGATATGAAGGTGATCCTAAATGTGAACTTTTAAATCTTCCTCTCTTTTCTTTCTGTTCTTTGTGCATGGAAAAATTCTAACACTTAAGCTAAGTACATGTTTATTTCCTATACATTTATTTTATTATATATCTGGTATAGGAAAATAGTACACAAGCATGGGTACAGCTGTGAAAAAGTGGTATATGTGGGGAGGCTTGAGAAAGAATCAAGGGTAAGTTTAGAAAATTGCTTAAGACTAATGAAAATACTAGCCCCCAAATTGATTTATTCATCCCACATATGTTTATTGAATGTGAATTTTCATTGGTCTTATGCGATTTTAAACCATTTGCAAAGCTGGCTTTTTAGTATACCAAAGGAAATCTTTATTACCTGAATTGAAATATATACATGGCATGGGAATTATGGTTTAAAGGTGGATGTAAAGAAATAAACTCAGACATTGCAGGATCTATTGAGAAAAATTAGTTCTGAATCTAATCACTTCTATTGTAGGTTATTTAGCAATGAAATGATATGCTAATCCTATTAATCTTCATACTTAATGATGCAGTGAATGAGAGCTAGGAACTGGTAACTAGATTTTGAGCCCATTTATAATCTCAATTAGAAATAAACGTTTGCAAGAAGAACAACTAATGTTAGGATGTGTGTTTATTAGTACCTTAGTCTGTTTTAATTTAGCAACATTTTCAAATTCATTTTCTAAACCTTGACACTGTCAGTGGTCACTTCCGTGGGCCTGCAGTCTAGTTAGGTCATCAAAAAAGACCCAGAAGACGGTTCTGTCACTTACCAGATTCGTTACCTTGGGAAAATGTATTAACCACTCTGAACCTGCCTTTTCATCTACAAAATGTGGCTTCTGGGGCCTTCTTCAGGAGAGTAGTGTCAGAATTAAATGAGATACTGAGAAAAAATCTAGAGAGATCTTTTCTCAATTAAAAGTAATAAACCCAGGCCATGAATATTAGTTGGATCCTAGTTCAAAAGGGGGAAATGAAAGGCTATAAAAAACATTTGTTGGTCCCTCCTGGAAATGTTAATATGAACTGAATTTTAGAAGATATCAAGGAATAACTCATTAATTTTTTAGCAGTGAAAAAGACATTGTGCTTACAAAAGTAATATTCTTATTGTCAGTATATACTTGTAGAAGTATTAACAGGTAAAGTATTATGATGTATGTTACTTAGTTTCAAATGATTCAGGGAAGGAGAAAAGTATATATACAGAGAAACAGGGCAGGCGAGGTCCAGCAAGGTCACCTTGGATGAGTTATTTAACCCCATGCCTCAGTTTTCCCAGCTGTAAATGCAACATACAAATACTGTTTGTTCCTATTTCATAATATCCTTGTGAAGATTAAATAAGACAATGCACTTTAAATGGTGCCCAGCACACAGTAAGTGCCCAAATATTAGCTATTATTACAATTATGTAGATAAAACCTCCTATTCCAATGTACCATGATCTGAGAGGTCCTGCCAACATTTATTCAGGATTGCTCCTTCACCTATTAAACTAAATCTAAGTTTCTAATTCTTAGAAACTTTCCTTCAGTTTTCTTCAGTCTGTAATTTTCACTAAAAAAACCAATTTACCTATTCTTGCTTTGGTTTTCTTTATAGAGAATTCTGGTAAAAGCAATGAAATTTTCACATGACAAGTTTGGTTTATTCTCAAACATCAACAGACTTCTTGCAGAAGTACAAATCTAATGTCTTATAGTATAAAAGCTATAAATTCAATTCGTGTAAAATGAATGTTTCAGGAATGTTCTCTGAATCTCTGTGTTACATGTGTCCTCAGATAAAAACTGGGATATGTTTCAGATTCTCGGTGAAACAATATTAGGGTTTTACACCCCTATAGACGTCAATCTACACCCCACTTTTTAGCTTGGGCATTCTCTGAGAGTTTCTACTCTTGTGTTGTAACCTTGGAGATAACCAAAAAGTTTTAATACTCGGCTTTTACTTTAAGATGATTAGTATGATAACGTTTGTGCCTTCATTTATCTCATTAAAAAAATGTGCCACTAACATTTTAAAATCCAAGAAAGTGACAGATCCTCTTTGAACACTCCAGAGACAGTCCGATAGTAGCCATATGCCTTATTTATAGGGTGCCTGACAGTTTCCAAAGACATGTTTACACAGCACCACATCTGATCCTCACAGGAATTCCCAAGATGTTCTGGGCAGTTCTTAGCTCCAGTTAACAGGTAAGGAAAATGGCAGCCACAGTGGTGAAGTAAAGTCTACTCCAAGTCATACAGAAATGATAGGCGCTTATGCCTTACAGACACACATCCACGCCTACCTTCTTCTCATATCCCTTCCCTGTGCTCCCATTTCCTCATTTGCGTAGGGTTATCTAGGCCGTCACCTTCACCTTCTTACTTTTCTCGAGACACACAACACCATATCTCCTCTGGCTGACCTATCCCACTCTGGCCTCTGAAACATCTATCAGACATCACCTTACAATTACTCACTCAGAACCAAAATATAACAACGGCAAAACAAGAAGAGGGCAACAGTCCTGGCTACCTTAAAAGTGACCAAATAAAAGCAAGCTACAAAGACCTAGAGAGGCCGCAAACAACCAAATTTGTCAAGTAAACTGAATGAGTTCCTTTTACTGAAGTATATCGGAGGAGTTCTATTTCTGGTCCTTCCTGACCGTGAAAAGTTACTATCCTCTCTTAGCCTCAGCTTCCTCACCACAGAATGTTCTTGTTACCCCCAGCATTCAAGGTTATGCTGACCAGGAAAGAAGAAAATATATGGGGAAGTATCTACCAGCACCCAGCCCTCAGTAAGACTTTGATAGTTATTTACTGAGTTGGACTGAACCTTATGGATGAAGAAATGCATAAACTTGAACTGTGATCTGTAACAAAGAGTAGAAACTATAAAACTCAATATTATAAATTAGTGATCTTGAAGTTAATTAAACACACACTGCTTACATGCTACAGTTTGTTATCTAAAGAGACATTTAAAATCCTCTTACTAGAATTACCTTAAATCACAGCTGAATAAGCTGCCCAAAATTTCTGAAGTATCGACAGTTTGTGTGGTTGGCTGGAATACGTGTGTTAATTTAGCAGAAAAACTGCACCTGTAAATTTTGTGGACCAGTGAGTGTATGGTTATATTCATCAAGAGGCTCTAAGAGAACGAGAAAAAGGAAGCAGGTGATTTGCTCAAGAAGAAAATTTGAGAAGTCAGATGGGGCAGGTCTGGGTGGGAGAGTGGGCAATGAACAAACCGACCAAGGGTATAAAGACTCTAGAAAAGGTGGTATAATACAGACCTCAATAACCTTGACTCATGGTCCCTCAACACGCTTAGAGGTTCTGGGGCTGATACTCAATAGCACTTGCCAGAGTAAACTTCAGCTTTGAGTACTGGGATAGCCCTTCTTGCCAAGAAAATGAAAGCAGCTCCCAAATCTTTCCCTTGTGTAGGAAACAAATGGTGAATGCTGAACTTACCAGTTGATTCTGGTAGGCAGTGACTGCTGTGAAAACGGTCTCTGGGAAGATGAATGTTCTGAATTCTTCAGACTTCAGATTGAGCAATGAGGCTGTGTGGTCTTTCTTCTTAATGATGTGCACCCGCGGCTGGTACTTGTGCATTGAGTTCAAAATTATCTATGATGAAGAGATGGGAAGTACTGAATTTTAAGTATTTATATTGCTAAACAGGCCAAAGTGCAATGAGGCAAAGAAAGAGCCATAAGATCTCAGCTTCAAATTCAAACTGTAAGATCAGGTTTACCCTTTCCATTCATAAAGCAGATCCTTTTCATAATGTGCTGCAGAGTCATAGTTGTGAAATCACATTTTATCAAAACAACTGTACACAATACAGGTTGTTCCAAGGGTCCTTTCTAAAATGATGGGAGGAGGAGGTGCCTGGGATGGAGCCCCACGTCGGGCTCCCTGCTCAGCTCAGCCCGTAGTCTGCTTCTCCCTCTCCCTCTCCCTCTGCCCCCTCCTTGTGCTCTCTCTCTCTCTCAAATTAAAAAAAAAAAAATCTTTAAAATGATGGGGGGCGGGGCGCCTGGGTGGCACAGCGGTGGGGCATCTGCCTTCAGCTCAGGGCGTGATCCCGGCGTTGTGGGATCGAGCCCCACATCAGGCTCCTCCACTATGAGCCTGCTTCTTCCTCTCCCACTCTCCCTGCTTGTGTTCCCTCTCTCACTGGCTGTCTCTATCTCTGTCAAATAAATAAATAAAATCTTTAAAAAAATAAAAAATAAAAAATAAATAAAATGATGGGGGGAAAGTCATCTGAAGGATGTTGATTTTTTTTTTTTAATCGAGTCTTTAAAATATTTTTTGCTAGTCTGGTTAGACCAAAGGATGTACAGTCTAAATTTTCTAAAGTACGAACTTATGTATTCTAGGAGGACAGATTGCTATCTATGGTTGGGGGAGACCCAAAGAATTAAGAAAGGCTGTGTGGTATTAGACCTCAGTTAGAGTGCTAAACCCGTTACTTTCTAGCTCCTTTATTTTGAGCCAACCAATCTCACCTCTCCAACCTTGTTTTCTCCAATGCAAAAACATACCTCACAGAGTTGTAGGGAGGATTAGATGATGTAGCCCTTAAAAATTACATAGCAAATAGGAAGTGCTCAGTAAACATGAACATTATTATTATTATTTGTTGTTATATATATATAATATAACGTTATATTATTGTTATTATTATTACATTGATTCCTGGCTTCCAGTTATAAACCAAACGTGAATGACAGTGATAACCATCTTCCGTTCTATAGCTAGTAAAAGTTGCCCAATACTTAGAAATCATGAGCCTACTATGGTTGTTAACAAGGCAGTATTTTTCATGTATCTTTTCAATAAAATATAATGATTTGCCATTATGAAATCTGAGCAACAGAATTCACTTTTAGATATAAAATTTTTCCATATATTCCCCTCTGCCACTCCGAAAGCTACCTAAACTGGTAAAATTGGGTATGTCCTTCCTGGAATAACAGTGCTGACACTATATGCCCTTCATCCCAAGGGCCTAGCAGAGAGCCTGGCTCTCAGGGGAGGCATGTGATACATCCTGTGGCAGGAGCAGGGTCAATGGCATGCAGTGTCGTTGCAACTAACGGCTCCCCTGTTTTCTTGGCTAACATGGGTGTGGTAGATGAGCATTTTTGCTAGTTGACTTTAACAGAGTTAAATACTAGTCACTGTGGGATGACTAATATAGAATCAGTCTCTCCCTGTGCTGAGATGTAAGCCAACTTAAAGTTACAGGGCATTAACTGGCATTGAATTTTGAACACGCCATCCTTTTATGGTCCCAAACCTGAATAGGAATAACTGAAACAAATGAGAGCTTCAAATGAGTTGAAATAGACTTTAAAAAAAAAAAAGTCATCTCTTTATATAATGTGTTTATTTCAAGGAGTTCAAAATATTTATGGTCACTCATAAAACTGGAATAAACTCAAAGTGACAAAAGTAAACTTCTAACACTGATATAAGAAAAAACCTGGGTATTCATTATATGTGATACTAACAAGTTAGAAAGAATTTTCACACATACACATACATATATACACACAATGGAAAAAGCCCTAAGCTTTACATAATGTCCCCTCTCCCCTACTTACACCATCTCAAGGTCAATTTCCTCTGGGAAAGGGTGCCAAAGAAACTCAAACCTCAGACTGAATCTCAGCCCCCTTGACTCTCTGCTCAAGACCTCATGGGGCTAAGGAACACTAATAGAAATGTCAACTTTGCTTCACTGAATAAATAAATTCCCTGAAGTAAAAAATTTGCTTGTTTTAAAATGAAAAATGCATCCATAAGAAGGGCTTCTCCAGAACTAATTCAAGGAACTTGGGCTGAATGACACAGGATCTAAAAATCTTTCCTTGTAGTTTTCAGAACACATTATTTATGGTGACAAAAGGTTATATTAAAGCTAAAATGGATATTAACAACCACCTAAGACTAAATAATTTGTCAAGGTCTAATCCTGCATAACCAGATGAGAAGTCAGAGCTCCTAAAATACAGCTTGCTGCTATTTCTACCCATGAAGTTGATATTAAAAGGAAAACATATTAATTCTGGACAACTGAGCTCAAAATGAATTCTCAAGTCTTTCTGGAAAGACCCAAAAAGTGCTTCTAAAAGCTTCACGGAAGGGCACCTGGGTGGTTCAGTTCATTAAGCATAGCAGGGAGATCAGTAGAAGAAAGGGAAGAATGAAGGGGGGGTAAACAGAAGGGGGAATGAACCATGAGAGACTATGGACTCTGGGAAACAAACTGAGGGTTTCAGAGGGGAGGGGGGTGGGGGGATGGGCTAGCCTGGTGATGGGTATTAAGGAGAGCATGTATGGCATGGAGCACTGGGTGTTATGTGCAAACAATGAATCATGGAACATTGCATCAAAAACTAATGATGTACTGTATGGTGACTAATATAACATAATAAAAAATTTTTTTTAAAAAAGGCATCTGCCTTCGGCTAAGGTCATGATCTCAGGCTCCTCAGATGGAACCCTGTGTGGGTTCCCTGCTCAGCGGGGAGCCTGCTTCTCCCTCTCCCTCTGCTGCTCCACCTGCTTGTGGTCTCTTGCCCTCTCTCTCTCAAATAAATAAAATCTTAAACAACAACAACAACAACAACAACTATTCCAGGACTTTCTTCAACGTTTTAAAAAATAATAATAAAATTAAAAATAAATAAGTAAAAGCTTCACATATGGAAAATACCACAACCATAAAAAATTTTGTTTCTCCCTGCAAAGATTTCAGTGGCGTCAAGAAATTTTAATATGAATCATAATATGAATTATAATTCATATGAATTTAATATGAATTATAATTCATATGAATTTAATATGAATTAATTTAATATGGCATTAAGAATGATCTGGCCTGCAGAAAATGTCTCCCAGATACTTCATCATTTTTAACCTGAAAAAAAAAATTCTATCAATGAAAACGTCTTTTTAAAAAAGCAGAAAAAGACAATTATCCCAACATTCTTAAAGATAAAAGTCAATTATCTTTTCCAATACATAAAATAACAGCAATCTATTAACCTATTTGCAACATCGCAACAGTACCACTAGCAGAGTCATGAGTTAACCTGGTTACTCTGATTTGGTCATGATAAACAAGGTCTCTTGTGGGCAAATGGGTGGTGGCAACGCCTAAAGTGATTTATTTGGTTCCAGTTTCAATCAAACCATTTGAAACCATTGGCAAGAACTCTCTAATTCACATCTACTTATAACCATTCCTTTTTGAGAAATGTTCTGAACTTCTAAATTGCATAGATCCAATAAAAACTAAAACCTTGAGTAACAAGAGTCTTAATTAAGGGGTAAGAGAGAGAATAATTATATCAAAATATCTAAGCCAAGGGAAGCAACCAATGAAGTGCCAATGTGATTTCTGGCAAATTGAGGCAAAAAAACAAAGAAACAGTCCTCTCCTTATCAAAAAGAAGTATGCAAGTCTAAAGTTTTCTTAGCATAAAATCTAAAACAATTTTTATGTAAATCTTTTAGAGCATGGAATAACATCATTGTGCCTTACAAAGCAGACTTATCAAATGTGTAAAGGCCTGTGTCAATGGCTATTTATGCTGTTCATTATTGATATGGACTCAATTCCAATTTCTCTTTTTCCATATTTTGATGAACTCCTTATGACACAAAATCAAATTGCTTTGTTTTTAATTTCAAGATTTCTCTGTGCTTTAATATTCATAAGACTCTCTACAATAGGGGTACCTAATGAGTAAAGAGCACTTCCCCAAATTTATTTGGACACAAAACCCTTTTGTTCTACCGTGTCTCACATGAACAAGCTCTACAAAACACACTTTGGGAAATCCCCATAGGAGATGTCAGCCCCATTTCCTTTACACTGTGTTACCTAACATACCACGGACAGAAATCAGATGTTTAACCCAAGAACTATCATGGCCTCCAGAATGCACATTCCCTTTGTTTAGCTGGTGCAGGTAGTAAAGTAGTTGCAGTCAGGAAATTCAGTGCCGAAGGTTCCAGACCCTCTTGCACAGAAATGGCATACAGCACCCCCGTAAGTGACTCTTGAGAAGAGCAGTCAGGGTTCCCTGAACAGCACGTGAATGTTCTCACAGAATGACTGAGAGATGGAAGATGGGATGGGGAGAGGGAGGGGAAGCAGAGACTGAGACCGAGGAAGTTCTGAGTGACTTCTCCATTCCATCCCAGGGAATCCACATAACCCAAGGCACTGTACTTACATGGCCATGCTGATCCAGTTCATTGTTGGTGAGTTTCACCTTTTCAAAAGACACCATCTGCTTGAGTAGCTGCTCGCCAGTGAAAGGAGAGTCTGGGTGCACATACAGCCTAAGAAAATTAGGAGAGAATGTTATTGAGACATCTTTCAAAATCTGTTCTCTGGGGGTTGTAAAATATTCTGATTCTAAAGGAACACAAAAACCTCATATAAATGGTGAGTTTTATTTGCCCCAGATAATCTCAAATTTAATAATATAACAGTATCAAAATAACTCTAAAATATCTAAATATGTTTTCTTCATGTACCAATGATCTAGTAAATTTTCTATTGTCTGCTCAGCAAGCCATTTTTAATTTTAAAATTAAAAATTAATTTTAAAAATTAAAAAATTTTTTCCATTTTTCTAATCAACTATTGGCTTGCTTCAGTAAAATATGGAATTTTATTACTGTTGTAGGTATTTTCAAAAGAGAGACTAGTTTCTACTAACTGTATAATGAGTTCCTAGTATAAATACTGCTAAAAAGCAACGAAGGCATAAAGAACTGAAGAGGAAACAATTCTAAAGAATCTACTCATTTACACTTGAAGATGACTCAGTTTGAAGTTCACAAATACCAGACAAAGTAATTTTAATACAGCAACCTGGCTAACTTTTCATAGTCTCCAGATCACAGTCTGTTGCTCCTTCCACTACCTTAAATACTACTACTTTCATCTAGTTAAGTGCCCACTAAAGAACAGTGAAAATAAGCTGGGTAAACCTCAAATTATTCAGTGCATTTATTCATAAACAGCTTATGGGGGGAGAAAAACCTTTGATGGGAAAAAATGTTTTATCAAGTATTTATCATTTATTGATCAGCTGCTATGTGCAAGGCAATCTTTTCCTCACAGTTAAATGCAGGCCATCCGTTCTACCAGCGAGTATTACACAAAGCCCAACTCTTTGTAAATTCTAATCCTGGTATCCATTCGACATAAGCTTTTCTGAAGTCAGGGGAGATTACAGAACTCATGAAAGAGAGCGAAATATCCCTGATTTAATAGGATAAATCCTTTTATCCATTTAACAGGTTATTTATATCTCAATTTTATATAGGATCCTTATAACTTTGATTAAACATAAATATTATGGTTTGGGTTCAAAGTCAGGGGAAAAAGTCACAAAACATTTTCCTGCAATACTTATGGAAAAAAACCGAAGAAGTCTGTGCCATGCTTTGTCACAAAGAGGACTAAGAACAAGGTGCCCATGCTGATGTGCTAAAGCCCACCAGAAGCAAAGCACAGAAAAGGCACTAGAAAGTCTTACTAGACCCATAGAACTTTAAAGGCTTTAGGTGTGTGTTTGTCTTCCTGTTTGTTTTGGAGAAGTGCTCAAGAATGCCTTTCAATTGAAGTATTCCTTGAAGACACAACCATAGTACAGTTTCAAGTACACCACTCCAAGACCAGAATTTTACACGTGCCTACCTACTCCGCCAAAAAAGTTTCAAAAATATTTAAACTCCTAGAAACTCATGAAATGTTCCCTCTTTATCAACTCAACATGTATAATCACATTAATAAATTCTCAGTTACTTTAAAGACAACGAAATGTCCTATATGAAAACACAACATTATTTTAGATAATGTCTTGCCCATTGTTGAGGTCAAATGATATCGTCAAGTATTATTTCTTCTGATTAGGAACAACTTTCGTCTGAAATAAAATGTTGCAACAAGAACCACATCAATACAAAAATGATCACCTCTGGGGAACCTGGGTGGCCCAGTTGGTTAAGCATCTGCCTTCTGCTCAGGTCAAGATTGGGCTCAAGCCTCATCTGGCTCCCTGCTCAGCGGGGAGACTGCTTCTGAACCCTCTCCTCCCAGCTCCTGCTCTCTCTTGCTATCTCTGTCTCTCTCTCTCTCCCTCTCAAATAAATAAAATCTTAAAAAAAAAAAATCACCTCCCGTATTCCTCACCTTTCCCTTATGGAGCTATGAAATATAGTGCTATTTTTTAATAATAATAATAAAGAATATTTGCTTAAATTATCTAGTGTATTTCTATCCTGTAACACACTAAACATTTTTATCTAATATCAATATAAATAAACTGAAGTAAGATGAATGAAAAAGCATACAGGAAACCCCTCCTCTCTCAAGTCCCCCAGGACTTAAAATTCCAGCAATAGCTTAAACATGCTTCAGTTAAGATAGTGTATTGGTACGTGCTTTCCTTCTCCAACCAGGACAGATTAGTAACATAAACAAGGCATGTCATATTTCCAAAGTCCTGCTGGCCTGCACCAGTTCCCCATACCTTCTGATAGGAAGAAAACATATGCTAAATAAGAGCGATTAACTTCTTAAAGGAAAGACTTTGGGGGAGGGGGAGAGGATTTGCTTATAAAAACGGTTAGGAATCTGCTAAAATGCTTGTCTCTCTTCTTTCTCTCTCTCATCTAAAAAGATTTTGGAAAGTTTGGAAGGAAGCTTGAGAGTAATGTGAATCAGCTATTTAACAATAAATAGTAAAGAATACTGATTATAAACTACTATAAACTGGTGAATCTTGCTCAATTTTTAAAAAATGGGTATAACATTTTTTAAAGAAGTTCTTAGCCCTGTTGTTATTTGATATACTGATTTGTAAGGGTTGGGAAGATGTCCTTCCTAGTCTGTTGTGGGAATGGAAAACTCTTGAGAGGCTTCTTTTAATCTCTTCTCCAGTGTATTTAGCATACCGTAAACTCAGTAATGTGATTAACGACTAAGCAAGCTTAATATTCCATCTGAACTAGTATGTGTAAACTGTCGGTGTTGGTTCTGTGTCTTGACTAAAACTCCACACTCAATACTTACAAAGAACCAGCCATAACTTCAAAGTTCCTCAATCTGTACATGTAAATAAATTCTTAATTCTGATAATGAATTTCCGGCCAATTACAAAAATTAGATAGTCATAAAACAACTTAAAAACAGTGAATCTTGGTTTTAGAACCCTAAATGTAGAGCCTGCTAATACCCTTTGTTTGTATTAAAGTACGCAGTTAGGTTCCTATAACTTCAGCTGCTACTTTTTGCATAAACTAATACATGCTCTTTTTTTCCCCTAGAAGGCTAATTTGGGGAAAGCAGCCACAATAAAAAACAGCATGTGATTTTTTTTAAACAGGGTTCTCCTTTTTGAAAGACATTATGACCCATGAATAGCACAAAAATAAACGTATATGAGCCCTAACATATTGAGTAATGCTTCCTGTAAAAGACTATTAACCTGATGTTGAATTACACGCATCTACTGAAGTTACTACGGAGAAGGGGGAAAAAAGAGCTCTTCCTACTTAAAATGTCTGAGTCCTTTGGTCAAAAACAACCACATTCCACCAAAATGACCTTTACTGTGTACAGATATAACCATATTATTTAAAAATATTTACTATAAGCAACCACTTTACTGAAATGCACGCTTCTAAAAAAGGATTTTTAGGGCAACCACTTCAGCGTTAGGTGTATTCAGTCTGGTATTAAGTAACCAACTAGAAATGATGGGTGCCCTATGAAATGGGTCCGGATTTCTAATGAATATTCTAACTGAAATTAGGAAAGTGTGGAAATGAATTATGAGAAAGATAAAATTAAAGACAACATTCTGTCCCTGCAAACTCTGCCTTTCTCAGATAGTTTGCAGAGTCAATCCTGGAGCCTCTGCACTTGGAATGCTTTCTACCAGAAAGCACACCGCTGTGAAAACACATCTGCTTGAAATGCCGGAGACATTCTGCTCTCCGGGTTAAGACGCATTTTGCTCTGCCCAAAAATCTGGAGGCACAAACCTGGCTGGCAGCGGCGGGTCTGCCTTGCCAGCCACCAGCCAGGAGGACCGGTGGTAGGCGTAGCGGTACCTCTTGTTGTCCACGGGGACGATGTCCATCAGGACTATGTACTTGGCCTCAGGATCCACGCCCGAAAATGACACTCGGATGGTGGGAAACATCCTCCTAACACAGGGAAACAAAGAGAATCGGCCAGAGCTCATACTGCCGAAGGAGCCCACCGAATTAAAGAGGGAGGTCCTACTCCCCTCCCTACCTGGCCCCCCAAATCCTTTTTTGTTTCCACCAAGATGTGAATTCGGAGACCTTCCTTCTCTCAAGCATAGATAATTTTAGGTATCACCTTTGCAGGAGTCCTCATTGCTAGGTGAAAAGTTTTGTTTTGTTTTCTAATACCCAAAGGTCTGCGATTAGGGAAAATCCTATCTTCTATTATCAAGCCTGTTAGGCTCCCAGATCAAAGTTTCTGCAGCGGACCGAGTCGCCCAGTCTCCTAGGGTTGCGGAGAGAAAACTCCCTCCAGCCACAGAAATCTAGGGTGGGGCTGGGTTTCTGGAGACCCTGCAGGTATTTCCCAGAGTCCAGAGAGCTGGAGTGACAAGGGATGCCATCTGCCACCGACCTTCAGAGTCTCTGCCCCAGGACTGGGGAGCCGCCTGCACCCCGGGGCTTCTGCCCACCCCCTCCCTGCCTGCCCAGCTACAGCACCAGCGAGCCCGTAGCACCAGCACTCCATCCTACACAAAGTGTGGTCGTTTCAAATATCATCGTGCACAGGTTTTAATTTTAGTTTTTAATAGGAACTGGCGGCTTTTGCAAATTGAGGCCAATAAAGGGAAGGAGCTACCTGCCTCCCTCCAAGCAGCCAGCAGCCCGCCCTGCACTCCCAGCATGAGTTCCCGCTTCCCTCCAGATGCCTGCCCCAAGACCAGAGCCCTCTCAGACTGCAGCGTCCCAAGATCACTGGTCCCTGCAACCCTTTCATCAAGGCCAAGGTGGGGTTTTTCATGGCCAGATTCGGAGAAAGTAGATGCTCAGACAATCTGTTTCAGCAGTTCCTTCTAAAATCAAGCCAGTGGAAAGAAGCCCTCATTAAACGAAGCTTCCTCTCAGTGCTGTGGATTCCTGGGGTTTCAGCCAGTGCCTGGGAACACCCTGGGCCGCCCAGGGCGCCATTCTCACCGCCCCACCCCTCACACAGCAAGGCCCCCCGCTACCTGCCCGACTTGGTGATGATCATCTCTGTCCCCAGCTCGTGGAATTTGTCCCAGAGCTCCTTGGTCTCCAGGCTGCAGGCAATTTTGGCCATCTCCTCACTGGGGATGATGGGGGTGGTGGGGATCAGCGGCTCAGTGCACAGAGAGGAGGAGGATGGGCTGCTGCTGCTGCCCCCACCACCAAACTCCCCGTGAGCATCCAGGCTGGTCAGTTCGCCCAGGGGCTGGGCACACGATGACTTCTCAACAAATTGTTCTGCAGGCAAAGAGAATGGAGGATGACAGCTGACGCTGTCAAGCAAAGATACAGGATGGGGAACAACGCAACTAAAATAGGTTCTGGACTGGACTTTGGAAAAGTTAAGTTCAGAAACTCCAGGAAGGCACTGATAACCCATCAATAATATATATATAGTTTACTGAACCCAATGAGTTCTAAAACTAACAGCTTATTACTACTATTATGAAAGCCACTTTGGGGATTAAAAATGTAAGGAGTGGATAAAGGGAAAGGAGGTGGTCATGAAAGATGAAAAGCAACTATTCCTGTTGTCACCCCTCTCAAGTTCTAGACTTTGCCGCTTGTAGGATCTGGTGCCAGTCCTTCCTGACCACCAGGAGAGACTTTTCTCCAGGGAGACCAAGGGAATGAAGAGATCAGGACCTTCCTTACTTCGACAGAAACTTTCCCTTCCGTCCTGAGCCTTCTCTCCATAAGAAAAACTGAAAAGTGGAGGGGAAGTGGAGAAAAGTGAGGATGTGGTTGAAACAAAAAAATTAAGTTACTTCACTTCTCTGTCTGGCTCTCCGTTTTCTAGGCTTGGTCGATATGAGGTCATTTTTACAATATCCCTCCCAGCCTGAGATCTTATGAAAGGCTCTAACATATCACAGAAGTGAGCTCCCCAGGCCATTTTGGGAACCAGCAGGAAACAATTGCTTGAGGGCAGTGTGTGTATTTTTCTCTCAAAAAGGTCCTGGAAGGACCCCCCATTCCAGGTTAGCAGAGAATTAAAGTAGGAGGAACGCCATCCACCATCAGGCTGGAATACCACTGCCTCTGAACCAAACATTCTCCTCCACAGCTGATAAGGGCCTAGGACTACACCAGTCACTTTGATGGAATACAGGGGGACTTTTGTAATTGTCCCAATTATCTTGCATCCCTTAAAAAAGAAACTACTTGAATCCGCAATGTGAAACTCATCTCTAAACAATTCTGTTCTGAGTGCCCTCAAGGAATTGAAACAAGTTCTAAATGTAGGTATATACATATATATGCTGTACATCATATAAAATATTTTATTTCCCATATTTCTCCTTGACTTGAGGCAGGCAAGCAGGAAACAGGGAATTTTTTTTATGTTTTCTTCTCTTACAATAATCAACTCATTTAAATTAAGGATAACCCAATTAATTATCTCAGCCTTATATTTTCAAATTCAAAGAAAGAGAAGTACGCCATGGCACAATCTTATTTGCAATGAATATTTTCAGAAACACATTCATATAATGTCTTTATAAGGAATCAACAAGTAACCTCAGAAATTTTCTTATTTTCTGACAACTGAAACAGGCAAAGTCCCTAAGCCCCAGACTAATGACCATCAGGGTTGGAAAGTGGAGGAGGAAGAAAATGATACAGAATTGATCTAACACAATGTTACATGTCGACTGTATCTCAATTAAAAAAAAATTTTTTTATAGAAATGTTCTAGTGGTCTAAGGCAGTTCTTGTAAATAGATTCAGTGTGTTTAAATGGGCAAGCATGAGACATTTTCAAGTCCCCACCCCACAGCTGCTTCAACATCTCTCTCGTGTTCCAAAGTACCACATTCTCTCTGTAACAGAACCTCTAGGTGTTTCTCTTGCAGGAGTCCTCGGCTTATTGTGCTCTGTTGCACTGGCCTGTGGAAAGGACGAAAATGCCTTCTGGTTCTTACAGAGCCTGTCTCAAAAAGCCCAGGGGAGGGATGCTCATTTTACAGACTGTGTGTGTTTGCGGTGGGGGAGAGGAGATGGCTTTATAGTTTAGAATTTAGATAGACGGTGAATATTCTCAGGAAAAGAAACAGAAAAGAAAGCAATACTGAAATGAGGTGAAAATGGCATGTTTCCCAGTCTGCTGTCTGTAATTCTGACAGGAATTTTAACCCCAAGTGCTCTCTTCCTACTAGCTACCACTGTGATGGCGGTGTTTATAAAGAATTCAGAGGCCCTCTAAATGGGAGTGGGTAATGTCGGGCAGTCTCACAAATATAACTGAAAGTGATGGTTAATATTTCTGTAAACAGCTGGGCTTTCATTGGTTGTTTCCATATTTTCTTGGCAGGCTTAGATTTCGGCAGGAGGGCAGGTGGGAAGAACCAGGATAAGGGAGTGAAAACCTTGGAGGGGAGAATTTTTGACATTATATTTTCTGGAGATCTGGTTTCCTTTTCCTTGGTTCAAAGCTTGGATTTTAGCTCTTTCTTTCCTCTCTGCCTGGCCCTCTTATTTTTCATCTCTAACACTTTGTCTTTCATACTACCATTGTTGTTTCAGATGTGAGATGTTACAAGTATTAGAAAGGACAGGGAGAAAGAAAGAAAACACTGGGGAGAGTTAAAAAAGAAATATTACCCTAAGTTTGCTATTTGATGTTTCTCACCATTTTTAGGGCATAAGATGATCAGGATGTGGAACAATTATTTCCCTGGGACCCAAGAGGTGATGATAACACTTCTTTCTCTGCCAATTATAAAGGGACTTTGAAACACTCAAGTCCAGCAGTTTCTTTCCCACACAGTTCACTTGTGCTCGGGGAACATAATCCTTAATTTCCCTTTACTCTGAGCCTAGTGTCTTCTATAAATGGTAAAGGTTGTTAAATAAACAGTATAGCTAAAAGTTGAGGAATTTGGAAAATGGTTACTGGCTAATGTTTTTGCCAACCTCCACTGAAAATGATGGCAGCTATAAAACGATGTCTCACTGATAAGTCTGGAGCTTCTGTGAAGACAATAGTTCATGTGGGGAGAAATGGCTTATTCTACAGCACTTGACAGTGTCTTTAAGGAGCTGATTCTGTTTAATCAGTTGAAGTCAGAGGAAAAACAAAATTCAACTAGTTTCTTGTGAATTGGTTAGTCTCCTTGGTGTCAAATGCAGACGCAGGTGTTACACGTATGGTAAATTCTGTTGAGTCTTAAAAGGGGTTAATTATTATTTATCCCTGACTGTTTTTATCCCAACAAAGTTACACACACTCTCCTACGTACAACCTGAGACGGGGATTCTAGAGGAATGGGTAAGGAAAGTGCCTAGCGCATAGAAGAGACTCGAAATCCGCTGTCCGTGAAGCTCCTAAAGAAAATTTGGGAGGAAAAGGAAAGAATCCCCCATCCCTAGCGTCGGGCCCCGAGCCTAGGATCAGAAGCTGCCTCGAGCAGGGAAAAGCCACCCTCGCGAGCCTCCCGCAGGCAGGGGACCGAGGGACAGACAGAGGAGCATCAGCCCCGCCCCTGCCCACGGCGGACAATCAGGCAGCCAGACTTACCCAGAGGTTTGATGGTGTTCTCAGTGGCCTCCTTCTCTTTGGAGCCGCCGCTCGACATGAGCGCGGCGATGGAGAAGGCGTTGGCCCGGGAGGACAGCTGTGGCTTGGGCGACGCCGTGAACTCCATGGCCCCCAGCGCGCGGTCCTGGCCACGGACTGGGCCTGCCGAACTGCCGTCCAGCTTCCCCAAGGGAGACAAAAACCGACACACAGCGCAAAGTTTCCAAGTGCAATCTCAGCGGAGTCGGGAACTCCAGATGAGTCAGCCCCAACCTCCCAAGAGCTCCACACTGGCCTCTGTCCCTCACCGCAAAGCCCTCCAGCCCCAGAGACTTCGAACCAGCCGGAGAGGACAGGAGGGGACCAGCAGCGGGCTCAACCGGGTGCTCGAACACTGGGGCGCTCCGCAGGAACACGGGCTGCGCCGCCGGAAGGTGGAGACGAGCATCGGACGCGCAAAGCCCAGGGGTCTTGCCGCACCTCCTCTGCGTCCTTCCTCCCTCCACGCGCTGGGAACAGCCGGAGCAGCCCAAGCTGCAGGAAGGTGGCGACCGGTGGAGCGCCGCTGCGAGGGAGCGGACGCCAAGGAGCGCGAGTGCAGGCGTGCGGAGCACGGCGCGGCGCGGAGGACAGTGCGCCCGGGCGCTCACAGCCCTGCGCCTTAATTTGCTGGCGGCAGCTATCCCGGCGGCCCGCAGCCAGTCAGCGCCGCCCCACGTCACCGCTTCCTGATTCCGACGCCGGGGGCGGGGCCGCGGGCCGGACAGGGAGGGCGCGTCCCGGGCGCGGTTCCCGCACGGCCTCGCGCCGCTACTGGCCGGGAAGCTGGCGCCGGTTCGGAAAAAGTGTCACCACCACGCTGCCGCAGATGCCCCTAGCCTGGTCTCCAAGTCCCGGGGCGGAAGGACGTGCGTGCGGTCGGGAGCGGGTATTTTTGAAGCGGCTAGGACGCGGGATTCTGGGAGTGGCCCGGTGCGGGAATCTAGACCAGGGGTAGCCTGAGGGAGTTCCTGCTTCTTCCATTCTTTTTCTTCCCAGTGCTCAAAGTTCCAAAAGAAAGTTGGGAAGCTCTAAGTAGAGTGGAAACCGGCGCCACAGACCCAGCACCTAACGGGCCAGATCCTATTCGCGGGACAGCTCCCAGGGCTGGTCCCCTCACTCGTTGGGCTCCAAAATCTGTCTGCTTGTCAGGCGTACTGGAGAGACACAGCCCTGCGAAGGATATGCTAAGGGAGGGCTGCGAGCGTTTGGCAAAGAATGCTGCTTTCAGAACCACGGCTTCTGCTGCACACCAGTGCGCCACTTACCCTGGGTTCTTGTTCCCGAAAGGGACTCCGGAGAGTGGGGCCTCCACGAAGGGAAGGCTTGGGGCGGCGCGGTGCCGGAGTCGCGGCACCCTGCGGGGACCACGCGACGCGCAGTGGGAGAGAGCGAGATTTACAGTGCCTGAGCTTGGTAGACATGGACTCTTCAGCCTTCTTAAACTGGTCTGCACCAGGACTTCCCACGGCCTTATGGGGGTCGACCTGTTGGCCCTGTTCAGCTTGAATAACTCAAATTCTCCGAATTCGCAGGGTAATTCGCAGGGTAATCCGCTTCACTCGGGGCCGTGTAAACTCAGGCTGACACACACGCTCAAGTTGTACATGTAAATATTTGCGCTCCTTTCCAACCAGTCGGTCTGGCGATTAGGAGCCTCTTGGTGGGTCTTAAAATTTAAAAGAAAAAGAAGACAGCTTCCATTTCCCACCAGCCCTTTTCTCCCTTCCCTGCAACTCTGTGCCCCAGCCTCCTGAAATAAACTTACGGGGAAAAAGCTAAAAAGTCAAAAGTTGAGAACTTTTATGAAAGTGAAATGATGACATCTGGGAGAATCGTGATTTAAGCCACTCTTGCCAATACGTATCAATAGTTTCTAACAAGGTGCTGCATGCAGGTGACTAACAAACACATTCTGCTGTCAGTCTCCAGGTACAAAGTGTAGATGTGCATATATTTGCGGAAATTTGTAAAATCATAGGCTTTATTGCTGGAAGGGGTTTACACTGTCCTGTAGCCTATCTCCATTTGCTTTTGAGAGGGAAACACCAGGTACGGCTTGGCAGGGGCATGTCTCCTCTCCAATCGGCCCAGCCAGCTAGAGGCAGACCCCAGCACCAGACCGGCACTCCAGGCCACGGTCTTGGTCACGCCCTGGCCCTGCAATTGTGCCTGGGCTGCGGTACTAGAGCTAACACCGGCTGAGAGCAGCGGGCTCTCAGATTAAACCTCAGGAAGAACAGGGGCTAAACCAACTGGGTGTGCCTAAGGATCAGTTTCCATTCTTGAGCCCTTACTCTTTGCTGTTTTTGGACAACTCAGACCTTCCGTTGTCGTTGAAGACCACGTCGCCGCCCCAACACATACCCCATCTCAATGCAACAGTGACATTTCCCTCTTGAATGTAAGGCGCATACTGGTTCCTTTCTGGTCTCAGAAAGAGATTTCTGACAAGAGGGTTTTTTTGTTTGTTTTTAACTTTATATCGGAGTGAGGGTGATGTCATGGTTAGTCTAGAGCTTAATATATGCTTCAAATGACGAAGATCTTTTTGCTGGTTTTAATTTTCAAAAACTTACAGAATTATACCTCAATTTTTATAAACTTGCCATTACATTTCTACACAGAGGAAACATCGTTTCTTTTCATAATTATCCTAATGGTTTAGAATGGAATTTGAATAATTTCATAACAGGGTCATTTTTGGAAAAATTGGCCCAGCGAGGGGCAAACCGAGTTGCCCCCAATCAGCCTCCACTTCCTTTTCCAATTGTCACCTTGTCACCGCGGTAGCCCGGTTCTGAGTCTCTTGTGGGCAGGAACTCTGACTATTCATCGTATTAAAGGTAAAACAGAAAGCACAAAAAGTTAAATGAACGCGTGGAGGCAGGAGGCAGACCAGAGGAATGGAAAAGGCCACTTTAAACAATTCTGGGCTCTAGAGGTGAGCCGTTTGGGGACCCCTAACAAGCTATGCATCTTGTTGGTGTTGAAACCGTGGCAATAAAATGTATACGACAACATAATTATGGGGGGGGGCACACCGTCCCTTCTCTTAGATTTATTGCCTTTGCAAATCAATATGATGGTATAAAAACGGGGAACCGGTGCTTGGCAGAGAGATTCTGTCAAAGCGTGATTTGAAGCCATCCCGAAGCTGGGAGCGCTGAAGTTCAAAACTTCAGTGTTAGCGCGGGTCAACAGGTAAAGCCACCACGGGGGTTGGAACAAAGCAATCACATTAACACTTCCCTCCAGGCCCTGTTTAGGCTGACGACAGGCGGCGGGCGGGGGCTGCTTTCGGAAGCGGGAACGTGCAACCCGACTTGGAGAAGGGTTTGAATCTTGACTTTAGACCGCTTTAGCCCTAAGACTTTGTGTAGGTTATCTAAACCTCTCAAAGCCTCAGTTTCACCATCTACATTAAAATAGGGCCAATAATTTATTCCTCCCTGGAAGATGGCTCTGTGGATTCATGAGATAACGTGTGTAAAGCCCCTAAGCCATAACTAACCTTAACACCAATGCAAGTAAAACATAAGTACAGAATTTTATTATATTTAAATTTTGAACTGCAGCTTTGAGATCGTAGAGATGTATTTCTCGCACACGCTTGTCGAGTTAACTGTATAGACAGTTTTGGAATGTGCGCAGAAGAGTGGAGTCACATGGTGATAAGGAGCCCTTCCTTACATCGCGTTAGACTTTGGAGCCTAAGAATTAAACTTTTTGGTTATACATCTGAGTTTGGTTATACGGAGTTTGGAGGACTGGAAGTTGTCTCCCTATACATTCCACACTTTCAAATTCCCATTTGTAGTCTCCCGAACTCAGAAGTTAGTGATCCCAGAGAACAGCCCAGGAAGTAATTGGTTTCCCGCTTTTGGCCAACGATCCCTCGCTTAACGAATGCTAACGCACAACTCTCCGCCGACAGCGGCTGGGACCCGTCCGCGGCTGATTTCGCTCACCCGCGGCCAACACCTGGAGCGAGAGCTGCGCCAGGGCTGCGAGACCGGGTGCCAGACCTAGAGGGCCGCCGTGCACCCAAGGGTGACAGAAGGAGAGAAGGTGAGAAAAGAGACCTGTTTCTGGGCACACGGGCAGCTACTCGCGAACTTGGCCCGAGATCCGGTCCCCATCCTCCTTTCCTCTCTTTCTGGTAAATGCGTTAAAAGCGAGAGTAATGGTGCCTTTGGATTCCTAAGTTCGGTTTGCGGAACAGAAAAAGTCCCGAAGCAGCGTGGGGGAGCGCGACCGCAGCCCCGGGAGGCCGCCGCAGCACGTCCCTGGGGAGAGCAGCGCGCGTCCCCGCGCCCAAGAGGGAGCGCGCGGCGAGGCCTCGGATTTCGACCGCTTGGCTGGAGGGCTGCGAGTCCGAGCCTTTCCTGGAGAAGTCCGGGCCTTGGCTCAGACGCACACGCTGGCGGGGTTAAGTTTTCTTGAACCCAAATGGTCCCCTTGAAGCGCCCTTCCAACCCAGGCCCCAAGAACGGGCCTGGAGAGTCCAGGCCTTCGGGCCCACGCCGGAGGCCCCCGGGCCTTGAGCTCGAGGCGCCCTCGTCCACCTCAGGCTTTAAGGGCAAGGCAAAGATCAGCTCCTCAAGGGGTGCGACCGGAGGTTGTCATCTGTTTGGTCCCAGGTGGTGTGCGTGTGCGCGCTTTTGGTTCGGGACTTCACACTCGCTCCCGCCGGTGGGACCCAGGAAAGGGATGTTTTGTGCATCCAGGGAAGGACGTGCCCATCTTTAGGGCCCGTGTTCTCAGGTGGTGAAAGGAAATCCTTAGCGGCCCGTGGTACTGCGACGTTATCCCGCCGGACCCGGCTAGCGGAGGCCTGCCGCTGTGGGTGCCCGCCGCTCTTTACCACCCTGGGCCTCCGCCAACCCGGGTTTTCACCAAGCGGCTCCCCCCACCCTCCCCAGCCTGGGGCCAGAGGTCAGGCGTGGGGCCTCAGAGATTCCTCACAGCATGCTCCCTCAGGGCCTCGACCCTCCGGATCCTTGTCCCCCATAAGCTCGCAACTGCAGGGATGAGCCCTCAGCGCCCCCGCCCCCGACCTCCCCCAGACCAGAGAAGAACCCGTGCACTGGAGTTGGGTGCAAAACTCTCATCTGATCCTAAGACCAGCACAGAAAGATTTCTCCTGACACCGCGGGGGCGAGGAATCCAGACCCACTCTCCACCTCGCCTCCACCTTCTTTTCTCCTCCTCCCCGAATGCTCCCGCCTTCCTCCGCCAATGCTCCTCCGAGGCGGTCGCGGTCTTTCCGCACCCAACCGCCGGACTGCTGACAGATCCTGTCTCTATTTAAAGCTAAGATATGTTGTACATCATGAATTTTTGCATGAATTTTGACGTCTTAAATTGCTGTATTAAAATATTGTTTCTCGATTACTGAGGTTTTTGTCGACCCTTAAATTTGGGGCTTTCACCTTACTCCCAGCCCTGTCAAGAAGGTTAAGAATCTGATCCAAATTACCCTGATTTAAGAGGTAGAATGGGGATTCCGAGGCAAACCTCTAGCTTGGAAAGCGTCGCTCCAGCCATTATGGTGCACTCTGGACTGATTAAGCGGAAACTCCCGCTAGGAGGAGGAATTGTGGACAGAGGGCTCTCCCCTGCTTCAGGATGAAGGTCCTGTTGGCGGGGTGTCCTCGTCTGCCGGCGCAGACTCGTGGGCCTAGAGGGGACAGCCAGACAGGTGGCCCCAGCGAGCTTCCCGAGCTTCGGTCTCTTAGGTGCTTGAAGACAAGCTCAAAACTAAATGAGACAACTTCCACAGAAGAGCGACCCTTGCCAGCGCCCTTCCCCTCGCAAAGTAGCATCAGTTTTGAAGATGTCACCTAATTAAACTTAAAGCAATCGCTGCATTTCAGATGATCCAGCCTTCCAACAACTAACTGCTCCCTGTCCCCTCTGGTGATTCCTGGGGCACATCCTGCCTTCCCTCTTCAGGAACCAGAGCTTACTGTTCGGTGGCAATCTATCTGTGTCTTTGTCAGGAGGTTTGGGAGACCAGGATGCGGGAAGACACAGGCAGGAAATAGTCCTCCAAGGTCTCTGTCACCACCTCCCACTGCAAGTCACCCCAGAAAACATCGATTGAAGCTCCTCTTATTCCTTGCAAAATACACCCAGTAAGATCTGGCTTCCTATTCCCATGTGAGCATGTGCCAGAAGACTTGAAGCATGCATTATGTAACGGAGCAAAGATGTATGCATCTAATACATGATAAAGAATGCAGAATATTTGTTCAGTGATCCAATATTACTTGGTACTTACTCTGGGCTGGGTACTGTGCTAGGTTCCAGGAATTGACCAGTAATCAGAACCCTAATATTCCTGCCTCATGCAACTCACAGTCTGGTGTGAGACACCAATAATAAGCATATAAAAACCACAAGAAATAGAAATTGTAATAAAGACTTGAAACAAGGAACAAAGAGCTAATCCAATCTATTTGTGGGCATTCATTCATTCTGGACCAGGCACTGGCTTGGTGGGCTGAGATTAGCCTTGGACAATTTGCATACCCTCCCTGTCCCTCCAGCTTTCAAAGCTCAGCTAGAGATGTATAAAAAAGCACCAACATGAAGAATATTTATTACATTCTCCTCAACACGGAGCTCCTAGAATGAAGAGGCATAATGGCTTAATGTTAATAAAATAAAGCAGAATAAACAACTTTAATAAAAATCCTGGCAGAAGAAAAGTGTTGAGGTCTGGCATCAGAAACACTGGTTTGGAGCAAGCTGTGCTGACTCCTTTTCCACCTCTCTGAAATGTGATTACTGATGGAAACATCTACATGGAGAGTTTGTTGTGAAGATTAAATGGTGTAATATTGGTGTGAGGGCAAAGGACTTCATAGGCATTCCTACCGGCCAACTCTGAAACTTGGAAAAAGCCTCCATTTCGATTTAGGGATGATACAGACTAAAGTTGATCAAGAAGTGTGTTCGAGAGCCCCAATTTCCACCCTGCACTCAAAGAATGTAAGAAACAGCTTTCTCTGTGGGGTCTCTAGAGGCTCTGGGTCTCCGTTCTATGGTGGAAGAGAAATCCATATATCGCCAGGAGGAAAGCGTCCCTGCAGATGCTCAGACACTCAGCCTTCCTGCTGTGAATGCCTGTGCGAGAAAGGCTGGAGGTCCACAGTAGGCCTATCCGCTGCATTTTCCCCCCATTAACTCACGTAGTTTGAAGGCTTTTTTGCATACAATTCAAGTCCTGGAAGCTAGTTTTTCAATGCATTACAAAGAGCTTTTATTGTGTACTTCATATGTGCCAGGCGCTGCACTAGGCTTCCCAAGAAGCATACAACGTTGATAATATCAGTCGGGTAGCATTATTATGGGCATTTTAAAGTTGCAGAAAATGAGTCTCGGGAGGCTAGCTCAGTTGTTCAAGGGCACACCGATAGTTTCATGTTGGAGCAGGAGGCGACCCCGGGCTGTGTGACCTTATTTCTCCTCAATCTTCACCTCCACCCCATATCGAATTCTATCACTAACTTGGTTGGTTTCCTGTTCTGGAAGCTGAGGCAGTTCGGAGGAGAGGGCTCAATTTTCTTGGTCTGTTTGTAAATAGCAGCCCCGGGGGCCGGAAACACGTGCATGTCTTTGTTCTCCACCTGACGCGCCCGGGAACTTCGTTCCTCCAAACGTGGGCTGATGTGTCTAGCGTGCCCACGGTCCACCCTCAAGGCGCGCAAAGCGTAAGGCAGGCCAGGTAAAGGCCTTTCGGTGTCGCACGTGGACCGCGGGACCAGGCAGCCTTTGTAATTTTCCTTTTCTGGGGGTAATTACCGAGTAATCTGTAGGTTCCCCGGAGACAGCAGAGTTGGCGGCGGGGTGGCGGTGGGGGGTGGCGGGGGTAGAGACGGAGGCGGGGCGGGCCGGGAGATCACGCACTGCTTGGCAGGAGTCTGTACAGGCTTACCGCCCACATACCCCCAACTTTTGGAGGCAGACTGCCACGTTTTGGAGGTTCGAAGCCAGGTTTGTCATTTGCCTGCGGTGTGATCTGGGATACCTGGATTGCTCTGAGCCTTTAATTTCCATACGTATGAAGAGCGAGGTTCGCCCAGTGTCAGGCTCAGGGGGAGCAGAGACCCCAGTTAGGGTGATGCGATGGCAGGAAGCGGATACTTTCCGCAACCGAGCAGCGCCCAGGCGCGCCTACCGAAGGGGCTAGCGAGGCTCACTCCGGCTTCTCGAGTCCGGCATCTTCGGGTTTTCTTCCTCCCACCCACCCCAGCCTTTGCGGCAGTCGTCAGTCCCAGACCTCCCACCTAGGACAGGCCAAGGCAGACCAGAGGACAGGGGACAACGGCGCTGTACGCCCAGTTCTACTTAGTTCCACCACTTGGGTCTAGAAGCGGACTCTAGCTCCTAACGACTCCTCCCAGGGCGACGCTGTCGGGTCACTGCGAACAGTTGGCCCGGACCCGCTTCTCTCCGCTCGCGGCGCTCAGGCCATCCTCCAACACACCCGGTTCCCAGCCAGGACTTGAGGCCAGGACTCGAAGGCGCCCTCGGCTCCAGCCGCCGCAGTTCCCGGGGCTGGGACACAGACGTCCAAGTTGGAGCCCCCGCCGCTGCCGGTCCCCGCTTAGTCGGCGCGGTGACGGTGGCGCTGGCGGCGGCGGGGGCCTTCCCTTGGCTGCCCCGCCGTTTAATCAGGGCTATTATCAGACTCGGCTTGCAGGATGGCGCCGGCGGAGCTTTACCCCCATTAGCGCAGGGCGGGGTGGGGGCTGGGCCCCCAGATCGCTGCCTGTCCGGTCGCAGCTGCAGGGCTTCTGGGGCGCTCAGAGTAAGGCCGAGGCGCGGGGTCTGGCAGCGGCTTGGCCAGTCCTTTGTCAGGCTGACAGCTTTTATTTCCTAGCTCCCAACTCGACCCTCACTAGCTCTGTGACATGGGGGCAAATCACTGCACTTCTAAACCTCGGTCTCTCATCTGTAAAATGGGTCCGGAACGATATTTAACTCGAGGTCGTCGTGAAGATGAACTGTCTCAAGATTTATTAAGATGGTACATCTTAAGTGTTCTGTGCGCGACCTGGCACGCACAAATGGTGTGATTACTATTACGCTAGAAATGTGTCTGCCTTTTTAAAAAGCCCCGCTTCCGTTCGTTCGTTTGTTTGTTTCATTAAAAAGGAGGGGAAGAGAGGGACCGAGCTTGAATGTTTCAAAGAAGTCCAAGATTGCTTACAGGCATGCTGGTTTTATTCACGACTGATGGGTTCCAGTTTCACCTGTGTCACTGGCCAACGGATATAACTTTGGACATTCCGTTTCATCTCTCTGTGCCTCATTTGCCTTAGCTGTGAAATGGAAGAGGTACTGGCACCTGCACTGCTGCACTGTTGTGCACATAAATGAGAGGATGCATGTAGAGTGCTGAGCACGGTGTAGGCTCCTCAAGCACAAGTTATTTGTTATTAACAGCCTGTTTACCTACCTTCCTGCCTTCTGTCCGTCCTTCCTTCCTTCCTTCCACTAAATCTCCCTATAAACAAGCAACCGTCTTCTGATCCTAAGGGATAATTATGGGTGGCATGGGTGGCAGACTCAGGTTCAGAGCTGAAAATCAGGCTGGATATGCCAGGGAAAGGGACTGTGAATCACTGGACAGTGTCTTCTAGCCTCCAGAGTTTCCTCTCTGCATTCCCACCACAATGCCCTATCGACACTGTCCATTTAAGATAAAAGGCAGACAGCAAAATCAGTCACTCTTATTTTCAGATGGCTGCTAAAAAATTAGCACTTGCAGCAAACCCAGTGTTGTCAGAGGTAGTTTCTAATCAGTAAAGGGTAATTAGCAAAGCAAGGCTAATTATTAAAGTGACCTTCCAGGTGGTGAATGTTTGTGAATGGTTCTTAAGTGGGATGTGCTTGGGCACACAGCCCGATCCTTAAGGACTGTACTTAGCTTCAGCCAGTGTTGGCCCCAGCTCTCTTGCTTCCCCCAAAGCCTCATCCGTCCCGCTTTTGGATTGACTTTCTTCCTCTGGCATGTAAACAAATGGCTCATAATGATTAACTTATTTCAAGTGCTTGTATGTGCCTGGCAATATCCGAAGTACCTTACCTGTACTATCTCATTTGATCCTCCCCATTTTACAGATGAGGAAACTAAGGCACAAAGAGGTTTGTAACTTACTATCAATCACACTGCTGATAGGTGGTGATAGGTTGGAATTCTTGTCTGCCTTTTCCCAAGGCTCCTGTGTCCCTGTCTCCCAGCACTTTTAGTCTCTACTCTGCTACAACTCCAAAAACCCTTCAAAGGGGATGACAACTCAGTGAGTCTAGAGGAAAACGAACCAACCAACCAACCTCAAGATGTTCTCTGCTTTTAAGGAGGCACCCATGGGTAGAGGCTGCAATACCTGGTAGGGGTCTGGGGGCTTTTACTAGTCAGAATGACTTTTTGTCCGTCCCTTCTCCTTTGAGCCACCATTACTCTTTTATTAAATGATTGCATGCTTCTTACATTGTATAACTGTTATATTATATAACTAACATTTAGTGAGATCTAATGTATCAAAACCTGTGGTAGATGCTTTTAGGTATATCATTTCATTGTAAAATAAAGTTCATAAATTTTATTTTATAATAAGGACTGTCTACCTCACAGGGCTTTTGTGATGATCCAATGAGCCAAATTATTTGGAAGTGTTAAAAAAAATAAGAGCTTATTAGAACTACTGTTAATTTTAAACATTTTGAAAAAAAAATACATCTTTTGCAACATGTGTTTCAAGGTCTACCTGAATCCAAAGCACTTAAGAATTTTGTGTCTTTCTTGGCTCCACTCAGAGTGACTGGACTCAGGGCCCCTGATGCCTATCAGGGTGAGGTGGGGGGATGATCATGCTTCTGAACCAAGCACTCCAAGAAGCTTCTGAACAACTAGTTATCTTCATGGCACCCCAATCTTCCTGTTGGCCACGTCTAGCTTCAGATTTGACCAGACCACAAGAGAAACAAGGACTTCTCACCTCTTCTGAGAAGCCATCTGTGAATAACCAAAAAGCCCCACATTGAAACCTACAACTTTTATAATTTCCCACCACACTCTTAATCAGAAAGGGTGGCTTCTGGTTCTGATATGTCTGCTGTTTCTTTCAAAGGTGAATACTGGAAAAACATGACTGACTCTGTGCAACTTGGGGAGAGAAAAGCCACCAGCGAGTCCCATCCCTACCACACACAAACACGTGGCAGAGAGAACAGAGCTGGAGGTGAGGTCTTCAGTTTGGATTACTACAACAGGGACCAAGACATTTCAGAATGTTTGAAAAGACAAGCAGGGTCACTAAAATTCCCCTCTTTCCCCATTTATGGATGAGGACATTGCAAATTGAAGCTTCAGCCAGGAAGTGACATGCCCAAAGTCACTTTGCTGGCCTTTATCTTCGAACCCAGGTTGGCTGACTTTGAATTAATACTGACCCCTTTGACGGGAGCTCTCCTTAGGAGTAGGAAAGCCTTCTCATTATCTATCACTGGTTTCCCGATTTATGCAACCACACTCTCTGAGTCATGGCCCACACACATTGGGCTTTTGGGGGGAATCATCATGAAGACCGCACAACTTCTCTAAGAACTGAAGCTGAATTCTACGGCATGGCTTCATTTGGCCGTGAGCAGGGAAGAAAACCTGGGAGTCCTGCCTTTGGCATCAAGGATTTGACTCCCAGAGGAGTTCCTTGTTACCTCGGTTGCACAGTAGTCATCTTTGAATTTTAAGGTTGACTGACCTGTGGGATTGATTTACTCTTTTTTGAGGGGGTGGGGCAGATTTACATATATGACCAGATAGAATGCAAATATTTGAAACAAAATTTTAGGGAGAGGGGGTTGAAATAATGTGCTCATCAGTTAAGATTCTGTTTCAAACAATGGGAAATCCTTATCAATCTAGTTTAAACAGTAAGAGCAATTTGTTACCCCACCCACTTAAATAGTTTCGCTATAGCTCCTGGTGCAATGCCATCCAAGACTCAAAGGAAAACTCCATTTCTCATCTTCGGCTTCTTGCTGTTAGTGCTATTTTTACGCAGGCTCTCTCCTGGGGGGGTCACAAGACGGCTATCAGCAAATCTCCTGGCTACATTTTGACTCCTTTGCACCCATTAGGGACTCTCTCCTTCAGTAGTACCTACAGAGAAATGAGTCCAGGCAGGGTCCTTACCCTCAGTGGAACTGGTTTGGGATCATGAGCCTTGAACACAAAATCATGATCAAAGGATTTGCTTAACCAAATCAGGGGTCCACCCCTGGAGTTTGGGTATGTGGAAGTCCTCGTGAGCCATATAACAGAGACCAGCAAAGGGGTGACTTCATTTAAGGAGAAATGGGGTTACCATTGGCATACTGGAGCTTCAGAAACTTCGCTTGAGAAGGTTTTCTTCTTCTCAGGAAACCTGGATTGTGTTTCCACATGAAGCTTTTGCAGAACACGGGTGGTTTCAGATGTTGCCTGTTTTTGCACATCCCACGAACTAAGAATGGCTTTCACATTTTCAAATGGTTGGGAAGAAAAACCAAAAGAAGAATAGCGTTTTGTGACATGTGAAAATTATATGAATTCAAATTTCAGTGTCCACAAATAAAGTTTTATTGCTGGAGTTGGCAAACTTTTTTTCTGTAAAGGGCCAGATAGTAAACATTAGGCTTGCAGGCCATATGGTGTCTGTCACAATTATTCAACTCTGTCATTGTAACATAATAGCAGCATAGGCACTATGTAAACATATGAACTTGGCTGTGTTCTGATTAAAATTTTATTTATAGACACTGAAATTTGAATTTCGTATCATTTTCACATGTCAAAAAATATTATTCTTCTTTTGATTTTTTTTTCAACCACTTAAAAATGTAAAGACTATTCTTGGCTAGCAGGCTGTGTAAAAACAGGTAACTGGCTAGATTTGGCCCATGGGCCATAATTTGCAGCCCTCTGTTTTATTGGCTGCTTTTGCAGTGCAGTGGCAGAGCTGAGTAGTTGTGACAGAGACCACATGGCCTGCAAAGCCTAAAATATTTACTAGTTGGTCCTTTACAGAAAAAAATATGCTGACCCTTACTGTGGAGTGGTACTTCTCAGGCTTGAATTTGCATACAAAGCACACGGGGAATCTTAGGAAAATGCAGATTCTTTTTTTTTTTTTTTTAATGTAACGCTAGTCTCCATACAGTACATCATTAGTTTTTGATGGAAAATGCAGATTCTGATCCTGTAAGTCTGGGTCAGTCCAAAGATCCTGCATTTCAACAAGTTCAGAGGTGGACCACATTTGGAGGATTTTTCACTCATTCTTCTACAAATATCCTGTATCAAAAACCTGAGAGGGGCTCCTCTCTCACCTACCCCCACTTGTTGAATGAGAAGCTTCTTTGCAGGGGGTGGGAATCTGCATATTAAATAAGTAGAGACTAATCTGTGATTCTTTTTGAGAACCCTTGATGCAGGTCCTTTAACAGGGATTCAATGACAAATTCCTTGAGGGCTGGTGATTAGCCAAACAATTGGTCTCAGGGCTCAGGTGGGATTTGGGTGGCTTTTTGTTCAACAAAGCATTGATACTGTATTTTAAAAATGTCATTAGTTATCTAATTACTTTGGCATAAGGATTATTTGTTGGTTAATTTCCAGAGTGAACACGGCTTAGCACATCTAGATTTCACACAAAGGCAGTGATTTAGGCATATTGATTGCTAGCAAACCCCTTCCATTTTTCCCATTTCAGTTATGCATTTATGACCTGCCAAATCTATTAATGTTCAGATAGGTTTAACGAGCAAGGATTGGGTTTTTCTCTATTCTTCATGTGGTAATAAGGCAAATTTTCTGTAACACCCAATTAAGTCCCTTCTTTATTGACCTGCTTCCTTCTTCCCTCCATTTTTTCCTTTCTTCAGTGTCCATCCATCATGAATTTTTAGTTTTATTTCCAACTTTACTAACTTCTAAAGAATTAAATTTCCCAAACCATGCAGCTATTATATTAGTGTGAAGAAAGAAAAGAGGAATGGAGAACTTGACTAGCCATGGGATTTGGGGTTTACAGAATGTGAATCAAACTCTGGTCCTAGACAGCAAGGAGCAGCCAGCCTGGGGGCCCCGAAGGATGGAGACTGAGCAGCTGTGGAAATAGAACACTCTGGCCCCAAATTGAGTGGGGAATCTGTGTTGTGATATGTGATGTGTCAAACGCACTGTTCAAACAGCGTTTATGACACTGTGGGTCACATGAATGGAAAAGCACTACTTGTTTTCTTCTGTTTTATACTTGCTAATGACTCAAAGCCAGCTTTATAATTCAATCTGTGCATGTGGTCATACAAGCCAGGCCTGTCAGTACTGTCTGCTTCTTCCCGGGGACGGAGAGCACAACGGGCAGTGAGGAGGTGGGTGGAAGCCAACATTGCATTTAAAGGCTGCAGAGAAGCGCAGGGCATCATGAGGGACTACTAATCTCTTATTAAGTTTAGTTGCTTCACACTGGATCCTGATGGGTGTTTTTATTTTTATTTAAATTAGCAGAATTTCATAGGAAAAGAGAAAATCAAGTAGATGAAAGTTAACGATGATTTTCGGAAGGGCTCTCTTGAGCGTTCTTAACTAGTTAAACTCTTATTTAACTAAGCTATGATGATAGATGAAAGCAATATTCTCCTACCAGAAAATAATTATAATAACAATAACCCCCAAACCCATACAACTAAGTTGTCAGGGATGGGGCCTGTGGGCAATGAGAGAATTCCATTCTTGACATGTTNTAACCCCCAAACCCATACAACTAAGTTGTCAGGGATGGGGCCTGTGGGCAATGAGAGAATTCCATTCTTGACTTGTTGCTCACCG
>NC_048218.1:171207011-171330156 GCF_002007445.2 Ailuropoda melanoleuca
GCTCACCGTAATACAGAATGATTAGTCTTCTAGCTTAAAAGGCTACAGAGTAAAAGAAACCTGAAAATGAAAATCCCCTCAGACCTCTTAGAATAAATTATGTGGATTTGCTAAGTACACAGACTGGCCCTCTTAAAAGGGAGATAACCACTTTAACTGTTGCTTTGGAAAGAGAATCCATGAGGCCGATTATGAGTCTAATTTTATGTTAGTGATTTTATACCAGTAAAAATAACCACCTTGGGTCTTTCACAAGGTGTTGTTTTAAAACAAAAACCAAATGAATTTGGAATCCGTTTACATTTCAAAGATAAAGCAGCAATGTGTAGTAAAGAGCCTGCCAGACTAGAAGTCAGAAAACTGAATTCTCCTGACTCCTTCTGAGTAACCTCAGCAGGCCCGTGAGGCTCAGACTTTTTCATCTATGAAAGGTAAAGAAATGTCTACCCCACATTCTTCACAGTATTTTTTTTTCTTTTAGTTAATTGTGGTAACGTTCATGGCAATTTGTGAGGCACAAATGAAATAAAGCTATAAAGGTCCCCTTTGAAAATTATAAATCCTAACAAAAGGTATTTCAGAAGGTTGAGATAGGTTTATTGACACTTTTACAATGTTTTCATAACCATTTTAACATTAAATCATGTTCCATTTTCCTCTTTCCCCTGCTAGCCTCAGCTTCCTTGAAGTAAAAATTAAATATAAAATATCCAAAAGAGAAGGACGCTGATCTTTCTTAATGAGTGATCATAAGTTCTGTGGTAGCCAGCCTCCAAGATGGCCCTCCAAGATGGCCCACCTCCTGATATCACATCCTAGTGTAGTTCCCTCCTATACTGTACCAGGGTTGGCCTGTGTGACCAATAGTATAAAACACTTCTAAGATTAGGTAATGAAATAATGAAGCTTTCCTCTCTCATTCTCTCTCTTTGGGGTAGGTAAGCTGACATGTTATACAAAGCCCCCTACGGAAGCCTGTGTCTAGGACTTAAAGTCTCCCACCAACAGCTAAACTGGGAAGCAGATTCTCCACTCCAAGTCAGGCTTCTAGATGATTTTTTCCCCCAACAGCTTGATTGCAACCCAGAGAAAGATCCTGAATTAGGACCACCCATGCAAGCTGCTCTCAAATTTTTTACCTGTGGGCACAGTGTGAAATAATAAATGTTCATTATTTTAAGATGCTATGCTTTGGGATAATCTGTTAGGCAGCAATAGATAGCTTACATAGGTTTTAACAGGCAGAGATACTGATGAGGAATTCTTTTAACTTCAGAGAACTTGACCAAGAAAGCCTATTGGACACACATTTCCTTATCCGTCAGTTCAGCTTTGATAAGGATTTCAGAGGCAACATTTACATAAACAGTAATTTAATCTATTGGAGGGTGTTTTGGTCTTGATGTTGCCCTCGGCAAATCATAGCACACAGTTGACGCAACAACAGCGTGAGGAGAAGAGGAACTGCTGAGAAGCAACAGGGTTTAGTTGGGCTCTTCTCAGGAAAACAGCCCATGCTGTGTAGCTCAGTAGAGGGAGTTTAAGATGGGGGTCCAGTCACAGAGACTGAGGGAGCTAAAAAGCCAAACAGGAAATGGGGGTGGGCAGGCAACTCAGATTAGCAATATTGAGAATATTCTATTGCCCCTATGACCAGAGAAACCAAGGTCATGTGCCAGGGACTAGAACAACAATGAAAGGAACATGGCGGGAGAAGAAGCAGCTATTTCTGGAGTTGCTACCCTCAGTGGAGGGAAACTGGGAGAAATGCTACGGCTCTGACCCCTCCACTGGTCTTCATTATCAGCCAGTCTCACCATGGGCTAGCCCAACCAGAACCTTGGAAATATAATTTACTGGAATTATCCCCCTTGTGTATCAGAGCAGGGGAAGGGTGGGGAATGGATCTGAGAGCAAACAGTCAAACAGCTGGCACAGTCCACAGTTTTTGCTGCTCAAAAGCTGTTCTCACATTCCTACCCATATTTATTTCCCAAACAATATCAACTTTACGTGTCTATTATTCATACAGATGAAGACTCTCACCCTCCTATGATAAGGAGACACAAAGTTGCATGAGTCATGTCAAAGTCCGTATCTGTCCATTTCAAGGTCTGGAATCTCCAGGTGACACAATTATCCCCTTTAGGATCAGATATGGCCCCTCATGGTGTGGTCATCTACAAATAAAGAGCCACCAAATTCCTGACTCAAATAATAGAGGAATGGGGTGGGGGGAAGGAAAAAAATAGTTGTGTATGTGTGTGTATAACTATATTATATTGTGATACATTATATTAATTATATAATTTTGTGACTATATAGAGTAATAAAATATGCATTATTACTATAGTACTCATTTCTGTAACTGGAAGCCATGTTAATATTTATTACTTTTTTCTTCTACCATCATTTCAAGTTCTCTTTGTCCTCAGCTTGCCTCTCAGCTAGTCAAGGATTTTTATTTGGTGGGAAGATCCAAGCTTTCATTTGTAAAGTTTCCGAAGTCTTAGTGCTACTGCCTTTATTGAATGGCTGTAGTCTTCCATTACACATATATAGAATAAGTGAGAGGTATCCCAGTGAACTTCAGTTCTAAAGCCTTCTCCATACTCCGCTATGTAGCAGCAACCCAACTTCTCCTTGGTAATGAGGATCTGACTCTTCAAGCAGCATCATACCTCCTTCTTTTCCTGTTGGCTCAATGCCATGAGGGGCACAGATTCAGAAGCCGATTCAGTAGAAACATTGTGTCTCCTAGTGAAGCTGCATCCCCTGGGAACCCAAGGCCTCTAAATAATCATAGGGATAAGTAAGGTCTTGGGATTGGGAAGTGAATAGACTCCAAGGAGGTCATTAAGGGAAGGGGCTACTTCTACTTCCATTTCTTTATATCTGGGTCTCTGTATTATGGAGGATTGGAGAAAGAGCACTGTATACTGGTTGTGGTTCAGAGTATATATTGCATCCTTCAGGATAGCACCTGTGGTAGGTAGAATAATGCCACCCTTCCTCCCAAAGATGCCCATGTCTTAATCCCTGGAATCTATAAATATGTCAGTCTACATAGCAAAGGAGAATTAACATTACAGATGGAATTACAGTTGCTAAGAAGCTGATCTCAGATTAGGGAAAGTATCCCGAATTATCCAGAGGGACCATTTTAATCCAAAGAATCCTTACAAGGAGAAGAGAGTTCGGAAAAGAATCAGAGGAGCAGATGTGATGATAAAGGCAAGGTCAGAGTAATGATATGTGAGAAGGACTCTTAATAGCTTTGAATAAGGAGGAAGGGAACCATGAGCCTCTAAAAGCTGGAAAAAGTCAAGGGAGTTGATCCCACCCAGAGCCTACAGAAAGAAAGGCCATCCTACCAAAGATATAACACCAGTGAGACCTGTGTCAGACTTCTGACTTCTAGAACTATGAGATGATAAGTTTGCACTATTGAAGCCATTAAGTTTGTGGTGATTTTTTACAGCCGCAACAAAAAATTAATACTGTCCTTTAGTCTTGCAGGGCATTTATCTCCCAGGTAGTGTTGTGGCTGAATCTGCAGTAAGCCATCCTACCATTTTATCAGGCCAGATGCTTCTGAGTGCTGGTTATATTTTAAGATCAGAAAATTCTATGAGAGTGATTCCAATACTAGATTTTTCTTCCTATGCAGTAAGTTCCTTGGTTAGAAATGTAATGGTGAATGAAGCATTTTGTAATTCCACAGGTGGTGGTATTGGCAGAAACACTGTGGGCAGAGAAGGTGAATCCATGGAGTATCCCTAGCACACTGGGTGAAGGTAAGTGCCATGAACCATCTCTTCCTATACCATCTGGCTATTTGGTACATGGACCCATGGCAGTTTTGCATATGGGTCCACTGAGCAAGCAAGCACTGGGGTAACGGAGGAAAGAGGACAACCTTCATTTACATAACAGGCCACCTTGTCCACCTGAATATTGGGTCTTCTCTGTAGTGGAGGCCCTTTACAGAGCTTTCACATGGGACTTAAATACCTTCACACTCTATAGCCATTTTAGGTAATTCAGCTACGTATTTCATGTACTTTCTTGCAGTCAGCCTCATTTTTTCCAAGCCTTTGATCAATTGGGAGACTTAGACACTGCCTATGAATAAGAATAGAACCATGTCTTAGGACATCTCTCCTTCCAGACAAAGTGGACAACCAAATGTACCACTTAAAGATTTTCTCACTTCCTTTCTAAGGCTTCCCTTCTCTATTGTATTTAAAGCCACCCTAGAATGGAACTTTATTAGCTGAAATTTCCAGTTGGAACCAACTTATCGTGTAGATTTACATGTAAAATAGGCCCAAGTAGTTCCTTCCTTCAACTGGTCAGAGGAAACTCCTCATATGACCATAGGAATGGATCAAGGGAGAGGTGGTGAAGACGGTCCCAGAGTCTAAGTCAACTACGTTTTCAAGCATTTTTCTTGAGATTTCCAGACCTGCAAATTACATATATTTTTCTTATTTGATGATGGATTATTTTTGTGACCACCCTAATTTATGGCTTGATGGCTCAAATGAACACCCAAGTTTAATCTGGGTGATTCTGTAGCATAGTCACTGGGTATCCTGCAGTTAAGAGTTCAGGGCCTAGTAGTAAGCCAGAGGTTGTTCTCAAAAGGAAAAAAAAATATCAGCAGAATGAGATATGGTATGTTCCAAAATTTAGGAGTCTGTGTAGAATTTTTCTGTGGTGGCTTGCCATTGGGCCCATATAGCATCCCGATTTGCAATAGACACGTCAAGCACACTTTTATCGGCAAAGTCAGAAGATCTGAGAGTTGCAGAGCAGCTTGTATCACAGCCTGGAGAAATTAAAGGGGCTCTAAAAACTAACAGTCTTCCAGGTAACTCCATAAAAGACTTGAAGTAGCAAATTCCAATGAGGAGCAAACTCCAATGAGGAGCAAATTCCAATGAGGAGAATTCCAATTCTCCAATTGAAGAAAGCAAATTCCATTGCTTTCAAAATGTTAAGAGGCCCACTAAGAAACATGAATCGACTTATCTATCATTTTCTTTTTTTAAATTTAAATTTTAGTTAGTGAACATGCAGTGCAATATTGGTTTCAGGAGTAGAATTCAGTGATTCATCACTTACATACAACACCCAGTGCTCATCATAACAAGTGCCCTCCTTAATCCCCATCACCCATCCAGCCCATCCCCCACCCAGCTCCCTTCATCAATCCTCAGTTTGTTCTCTATTGTTAAGAGCCTCTTACGGTTTGTTTCCTTCTTGCTCTCTCTTTTTTTCCTCTTTCCCATATGTTCATCTGTTTTATTTCCTAAATTTCACATGAGTGAAATCATATGGTATTTCTCTTTCTCTGACTGACTTATGTTGCTTAGCATAATACACTCTAGCTCAATCCATGTCGTTGCAAATGGCAAGATTTCATTCTTTATGATGGCTGAGTAATATTCCATTGTGTATCTATATCTATATATCACATCTTCTTTATCCATTCATTGGTTGGTGGACATTTGGGCTCTTTCTATAGTTTGGCTATTGTTGATATGCTGCTATAAACATCAGGGTGCATGTACCTCTTTGAATCTCTATTTTTTTATCCTTTGGGTAAATACCCAATAGTGCAATTGCAATTTGCACTACTGAGTATATACCCAAAAGATACAAAACAGAACTACCTTATCTTTCATTTTCACCAAAAGGTTCCACCTGTCTTTCACCGAGCAGCTGGCTCATGAATTTTTATGGCATTTATCTTCTACCTGCTAAAACGCACATGTCTTACCAAGGCATCTAAGATACCTGCTCTTACTACTCACCAAGTCCAGTCAACATGATGTTATCAATGTGGTGTGCCACCACGATGTTCTCTGGACTGTCCAAATGATCAGGGACATGGTGGACAATACCTGACAAAGAGCAAAAGAGGTGACATAACCCGGAGGCAAGATAGTGAAGGTGTACTGCTGTTCCTACCAGCTACAGCTTCTGATTGAGTTTGCTAATTGATAAAGAAGAAGCAGCATTTGTCAAATCATTCGTTGCTTAATAAGTCCTAGGGACTCTATTACATTTTTCCAGTAAATATATACACATCTAAAATATCAATTGCATTAATATACCACTTCATTAACTTAATAATAATTCCTGTCATTCTGTAAATGGAGTCATTCTCCATCAGACAAAAAAAAGGTAGGTTAAAATGGAGAAGAATAGGAATCACCACCCTGCATCTTTCAAGTCTTAGATGTTAGCATTAATCTTTGCAATTCCTCCAGATCTGTGGCATTACTTTTGGTTTACTATTTTGGTAGAAAGTGATAGTTTCAGGGTCTTCAACTTGGCCCTTTCTCCCATACAAACCCTTACATTAAGTCAAGTAACCAGAGAAGATATTCTCCCAGTTCTCTACTATTAATGTCTTTTCCAACTATGCAACACCTGTGAAATAACCACATGGATGGGAGAGCAGGCTCTCTAGGCCTATTCTAAGACTGACTAGGACCCCAAGCTCTATTTGCCATGTTAGGCGTACATAAACCTCCTATTATGACCATGGATCACAGTGAAATGTGAACTCAAATCCAGTGTCTAATATCTTCTGAAAATTTTGGTATTATTGGTTTTTTTTCTCTTCCTGGTGTATTGTCACTGAATTAAATGGTTGTAGGTCCCTCTGGGAAAGTGTGGAGAAAGATTTATGGTACATAATTACGGCAATGGGACCTGCTTTTCCCTAGTACCAAAGGCTCTGGGTCTGTCAAGTGGCTTTGGTTTGTGAACTGGGTGAACGGTCTTTATCTCTTGCGGCAACACAAGTCAGAATCACGCTCCTAAACCTACCAGTGTTCTGATACCACAAATCAAGTAATATTTTGTTAGGCAGTCTATTTCATTCCTAGTGGCCACGATCAGTTAACCATCATCGTAGAGCCTTATGTTTCTAAATGCTCTGATTGCCACTCAACCAACCCTTCTACCCATTATGGCAATTGCACCCATCATGCTGCCACTTGGCTACTGTTTCTCTGAAATCCCATCATTTCCACTGAAACAGCACCCCTATATTAGGGCAGTACCTTCAGCCTATAGAGGACAAACACCACAGAGCTTTTCAAGGATGCTTGTTCTTCCTTCCCCAATGCATTTTTTAAAAAGATTTTTATTTATTTATTTGACAAAGAGAGAAACAGCCAGTGAGAGAGGGAACACAAACAGGGGGAGTGGGAAAGGAAGAACCAGGCTCCCAGTGGAGCAGGGGGCCTAACGTGGGGCTCGATCCCAGGACCCTGGGATCACGCACTGAGCCGAAGGCAGATGCTTAAGTACTGAGCAACCTAGGTGCCCCTCCCCGATGCATTTTTAAATTCCATGATGGACTATGTCCTGACGCCTCCCAGGATACACAGGGTAGGTTGCCTATAATACATTCACTGCAATATTTACATCTCCCTAAGCTTTTTGATTCCTTCTTCCACATTATACCAGAGAAGATCTGGCATCTTGATCTCATTGGATATAGAACAGTCTATAGTTTCATCTATCTAAACAAGTAAAATACTAGATCCATTTGCAGCCAGGTTAGCTAGTATATTAAATTCAGAAAGTTGGGTAAGTATATCCTCCTTGATAAATCAACCTATGATATAGATCTAACAATTATTCATTCCCATGCATGCTCCCCAGGTTTTTACCAATATAAATTACCAATAACTTAAAAATGTTTTGGTATATAAGCTATATCTTTCCAGAATAGACTTTATAGTTCTCCTCCTGAGGTATGTTGGGATCTGACTTTATCTCTAGATCTGGAGACGGTGAGGAATTGGGGAATGGTCTTGCAAAGAAAAAGTATCTCCTTGCAAAACAGCCCCAAACAGGGAAAATCCGATCTTAACCTTAATAGAAGAGATTTGCTGATGCTGTATATTCAACTTTCAGTAACCCGGCACAGGTTCAAATCGGATCATTAGCTATGTCTCCCCTGTGGCTATAAGAAATTACATTTTTGAAGGTTGCCATAGAATCTCTCTGATTCTCTGAACCTGCCTTGAGTTGGGAGTTTAATCACCATGCTTATAATTTTATTTCTGTTACTTCTCCAGGACTATTAGAAATATTTAGCCCATTCCACTCTTTGCTATATGTATTAATAACATAATGGCTCAATGGAGCGGCCATTTGATCTCTTAAAGACTTGCCTTCAACCAGCAGTCATCCTAGGCAACCACACATAGTAACTAAGGAAATCTGAATGTCATCACATGCCACGGGATCAGTACTCCATTTCCTAGTGGCTCTGGGCTCTTCCTGAACGATGCAAAAACTTCATAACTATCTCACTCCATTTGTCCCTTTCCAACCTTTTATGCCATTTTTATCATTTTTTACTTTACATATTTCATAGACTCTACAAGACATCATTATTATTGTTTTAAACAATTAATATTTTAAAAATTTACCCATACATTTACGTTTTCCAGTGCTTTTCATTCTTCCCTGAAGTTCTATGCTTTCATCTGAGATTACCTTCCTTTAGTCTGAAGAACTTGCTTTGGCATTTTTTGTAGCTCAGGTCTGCTGACAATAAATTTTCTTAGCTTTTAGTTGTGTGAAATGTCTTTATTTCATCTTTATTTAATTTTCCTAACTTTAGTTCTCAGAACAGTATTTAGACTTACAGAAATATCGCATGGATAGGATAGAGTTCCCAAATGGACCCCACAAAGTTTCCCATATTGTCAACATTTCATATTAGAATGGTATTTTGTTACAAATAATTCACGAACATTGATATGTCATTGTCATTATTATTGATATGTTCTTATGAACTGAAATCTTATCCAGATTTCCATAGTTTTTACCTAATGTCCTTTTTCTGTTCAGGACCCCATCCAGGATCCCACATTCCACGTATTTACAGTTCACCTTAGTCTCAACGTGGCTCTGACAGTGTCATTCGCATTTTTTTAAATGTTATTTTCACCAGTTTTTTCATTTATCACTTTCAAGATGTCATTTCCTTATCTTCTGGCATCTATAGTTTTTGATGAAAAGGCAGGCAAAAGTCTCCCCTTGTACTTACGGTGATAGTAGTCTGCTTAGGAGTTCCTTAGGTAGGAGAGGGGGTGTACTGACAAGAAATGCTTCTGAAGTACTAGAAACATTCTGTGTGTTGATTTGGTTAACAATTACATGGGGATATAATCATGTAGAGTTAATTGAGCTATACATATATGATTTATGCACTATATGTATATTTCCAAAAAAGCATTAAAAATATCATTCAAAGACAAGTCTTGCTAATATAGTGAGTCTACCAACTTAGTTCCAGACCTCTCTCTGTAACCAACAATAAGTATGAATAAACTGAAAAAGATATAATTATTAAAATAGTTATTTTTATATGACTTACAAACTATTATTTTTGTATGACCTAAGACAGACTGATAGGTTTTGTTTAATATCATAGTCGTGATAAATAAATAATATACTCATGGTCATGGTAAATAAATAAATCAACTCTTGTGGTCAAGAAAGTTATTTTGTAAAAAAAGCTTATGTTGAGTGCTAATGTAATTTGCTGTGTGAATCAACCTTATTAATCAATAGGGCAATAAGTGTTCCAGCTAGACACTCTCACATTCAATAGACCTTCATACTATATTGAAAAAATGCAATCATTAGCAATGATAAACAACACATTCTAAGGCATATGATGTCAGATACAATGGAGTTTGAACTTGGTTCCATTCCTTGCTAGTCGGGAAACTTTTGGGACTCAGTTAAGTAACCTCTCTGAACTTCAGTTGTCTTACTTATACAATGAGGATAATTAAACACATCTCATAGAGTTGTGGTGATGAGTAAAATTATGTAATTTATATAAAGTACCTGACATTCAATAGATGCCCAATATGTGGTAACTGTTAATCATGACAAGAATTATTATAATATCATTCATAAGATAATTTTGGATTATGCTGTTTATTACATGTATAATATTTTCCCACTATCTAAAATAGTTGATTACTGTCCATTTTGGTTTTATAGATAATATTGATAGTATCTATACTGAAGTAGGCTAGCTGTGCTTCAGATTGAATTTCTGACATCATGATTTTTCCCTTCCCTTTATTTAACATTCCCTAGGATAATGCTCACTTAGAACAGTCAGTTCGATGCCACAAATGCTGCTACTTAGTGCTAAGGAAGTTCTCTTGCAAATGCTTGTCTCTTGAGTTCGTGCTGACAGGTTGGCCACAGACACCTATCACAATGAGGTGGCTCCATCCCATCTCTTTCTGTCAGATGAATAGCACTGACTTATTAATTAGAGAGGAAAATGATAGCAGCCTTATGTGTATGGAAATTGTCACTCTTGAAGACATGCCCTCCAGATAATTCAGAATTGTGCAGTGCCAGTTTTTGAAGAATTATATTAATATTAATATGAATTACATGAATCTGGAATTATATGAATTATATAAAACTGAATCTCAAGTACGAGCATGTTTTCTGGGTAAATAATCGATAAATTATGAATGTGCTGGCACCTGAGGATGCAAAGAAGGGTAGGACTTGGCTCTTGACCTTGGTGGATATATGATTGAACACCCAGCAGTATCAGATTAGAATGTGATTATATTTGGGTGAAAAGAAATTCCAGAGGAGAAGAATCTCATGAGCACTACAAGGCTGAAGAGTCAGGTTGAGGACAAATTGAGGAGGGAGGGTCTTTCATATAGAGATTTATTCTGTAGGAAAGGAGAGTTGGGAACCTTGCGGGCTTTATGACAACCCAGTGGTGGTAAAAGGAAGGAGAGACAGAGCAGATGTAGTGGATGGGATGCACAGTAGCGGTTGGTGGTCTAGACGCAAGGTCAAGGGTCCACACAAGGGACAGATGGGACAGAAGTTTCTAAACAAGGGCCAACAGACCTTGATAACTATTGGTTACAAAGATGTTTTTGTGGAGAGTGGGTGAGGTTTGGAAGGAAGAGGGAAGGTGGAAAGGTGGAAGCCCCAGAAAATTCTCAGTGTTTATATCTCCTTGGATGGAAGAACAACTTTGCTATGTAGAGAGACATGAAAATCAGAGACTAGATGGTGAGTTTGGCTCCAGAATCTGTGAGTGTGTGGTTATCAGAACATCTGTGTGCAGATGACCCATAGCCAGAGTTGGAATGGAGCAAAGCAATGTAGACAGGAGTAGTGATAACAGTTGTCAGCGTGTTGAAGTAACCTCGAGGATTAGCGGTAGGTAAAGGTCTCCCTTCTCCCCTCCCTACAACCTTCTATGTGCAAGTGAAACCTCAGACAGACTCATGAACATTTATACCAAACAGCTATGCAACCTGTTCCTACAAGCTCGGAGAAGCCCTGCTCTGTCTGTCCTCAGGCCTTCTGACAAGCGCCCTGCCTGAAAGATTGTTCATGTGATGGATGCAAGGATATTCTGATGCCAGGAGCAAACAATCTTTTGATCATATCAGGCAACAGAGTCACCTGTTAAGTGTGTGTGTGGTGGGGGAATGGGCATAGGGTGAGCCCAGTGGTAAACTGAGGGTCCGCCAGAGAGCTTACTGTGCCTCTTTCTGTAAGGGCTGAGCTCATAAAATCTCTCTAGCCAACTAGGTATCACGTACGCCGCCTTCTCACAGATACAAAATGATTGTTAACAGCCCATGTACAAAATAACAGTCCCTCTAATGCAGATTTAAATAACACCATTAAAAATGCTTGCCACACAGGCACACAGAGAGATGTGGATTCCTGATTAGGGTTTTTCACCTGCTAACTAACCAGTGCCTAGGGTGTAGACTAAGCTTAACTCACACACACGTACGTCATACACAGAAGTACTTTTAAGAAAGTGAATGCACAGGAGGCAGTCCCAAAGACATAAAAGCTGAAACCACAGAGCAGCTCCCTCTGAGGGAGGGAGCTATCAGAAGGACACACTCTCGAGATGAGAGCATTTCAAGACTGTAAGGAGGGTCCGGTAGCAGCAAACGCATCAAAGAAAAGGGTGACTGGATTTGGTGATCAGGCTGGTGATCGGTGACCTTTGGGAGAATCGTCTGTGCAAGTAGTTGGGGCCGAGGCCAGGCCACAGGGGTGAGTGTGAGGCTGGGTGGCCAACAAATGGCAGCAATAGGTGTGAACTGCCTCTTTGAGAAGTTTCCTTCCCAAGATGGATCATTCTTCTGGGACAGTTGAAGCACTATGATTAGAATGCAGAAAGCCATGCCAGTGCCCGGGACCCCATTTTAATGCTCTCCTGAGGGGTCTCAGCAGCCAGGTTACTATCTTAGAAGAGCCTTTCAGACATGGGTAACTTACCTTCTTTGGGCAGGTCCATGCGGCTCACCTTTTACCAAATATTGGGCAGTGTCATGGAAAAACCTCAAGGCGTATGACTTCTGTTCTGCTGGAGTGAGAACTAAGTCTCATTTATGTGTAGTAGGTTTCCCTCCCTTCCTCGGGCAAATGTGTAGTGAGCCTGCAGGTGTCTGGACTGAACAGTGGCTCAACAGAGGCTCTGTCTTCTAGGACACGGGTGAGTCAGGCATGAAGGGGAGTGGTCCTGGCGAGGTCCTCGGTACCAGAGGCAGGGGGCAAGTGCTGTGGGAGCCTTGCCTGGGAACAGCTTCCTAGAGAAGATCTTGAAGGGCAGCTGGGAGTTTACACCCTAGCTAAGTAACAAAGCCCCATGATAAATCGAATTGATAAAAAAGAGTATTTTTCTCAGATGGGAAAGAGAGCTGGGAATGGGAAGGAAGGTCAGAGGCAGCAGAGCTAATGGTCCACTTCTCATTCTCCATACATGCATCTCTGTTCAACGGTTTCGTGCTTGTAGGCACATGGCTGTAGTAGAGAGAATAGTTTTATACATATGGGCATGAACTCCAAACAGAAAATAAATAACTCAAATCACGTTAATAGTCATGTGGTCACAACGTGCTTGGGCCAGGAGCTGCATGCAGAGAAAAGATGTAACCTGCCCAAAAACTAACACTTGAATAAAATGCAGACACACAGCGGAAAGCCAGGCCAACCCACTGTGCGAATGCAGGCAGCAACAAGATCTCATACCCTGGCAGCCTTGTCTTCCTCGAGGTCTGGGTCTAGCCAAACCCTCAAAAGTAGAAAAGCTGTTTCTGCAATGCCTGGATCGAGGTGCAATGTGGATGTCTTCTCTAATCTTTTCTGATGACAGGCCTGGTGACCCTCAGTGGCACACAAACTTTTTAAGGGGGAAAAAAGTATAAAGTACAGAAGTCAAACAATCCAGTTCCCAGGATTAGCAGACCATGTCCAGCCTTCACCTTGAATTCTTCATCTTGCTCAATTTCCCATTAACACGAGACAAGGTATTAAAAAGGTCGGGGTTTTGAACCAGAGACCGTGTGCTTGGTTTTCGTTATAGGTCTATCTTTGAGGCATAGTTAAAAGCCTCACTTCACAAATTAATTTGCAGCTTATGAGGCCAAAAAGAAATCTAAAGGTAATTTTCAGAAGAACATTTTGTGGCCTGGAGAGGGACACTCATGGTTTTGTGAAGCTACCTGTACCCAGTCCCCTTTCAATAGCATGTCAGGGAGCAAAGCCTCCCTGATAAGATCTGACAAGCGTATGTTCTAGAGGAAGCGGAGGGGAAGCTCTCTGTTCATATGACTAATTAGACGGACTTCATGCTGGGTTGCTCTTTTTTGATGCAGGTCCTGGTCCTAATTGTCGGTTTGCTCCTCAGGAAAGTAAGGTTGAGTTCAAATGCTTATGTGCCCTGTTTTCTTTTAGCATTCCTGACCTGAAACTGATGCGGGGTGACAGGGAACAGACGGGAAAGACTCCTTGTTGTACTCAGAGTAAACCTTTTCAAGTTCCCCACTAGGAAGACTGGACCACTAGGAGCAGCTTCCAGAAGCTGCATTTATCAGTTTGCATGGCTCCCTCTAGCTGGGAATTCTGCCCAGGACAGTGCCAGCCTCTGTGATAGGCAGCTAAGTCCAAGTCAGGAGACCAGGGGTACTTATTGGCCTGGTCTGCTCAGATAATTTTCCAAAGGCCAAGGCAGTTATTGGCATAGACATGGCAGTGTGTTTGGGGATAATGCTGGTAAATGGTGTGTGAGAGATTGATTGCAAGAATGGCTACAATTCTTTACCCTTCCCTATGGCCATGCCCTTTAGAATGTTCCTTCTATCAAGAGGTGGGTTCTATTGCTTCACCCTTCAATCTGAGCTGGACTTTTGACTTGTGTTGACCAACTGAATGCAGTGGAAATAAGTTGATGTTAGTTCCAGCCCCGGATCATAAGAGGCCTGAGCACTTACACTCTTCTCTTGAGACAATGCCATGTGCACAAGTGCAAGGATGAGAGATCACGTGAAACAAGGCTAAAGCATCCCAATTGAGGCCATCCTGGATCACTCCATGCCCAGCTGACTCACCACCTGACTATAATGCATGAGCAAGCCCAGCCAAGGTCAACCTAGTATGACTTGGGCCAGAAATGCCACCCAACCAACCTGTGAACTTATGAGCAAAAAGAAATGTTTATTGTTTTAAGTGATTAAATTTTGATGTATGTGTTAGTCCATGTCCTCTGAGAAACAGATGCCACGATGGAAATAGATGTCCAGGAGATTAATTGGATGAAATGCTGTTAAAGGATAAAGAGGAGAGAGAGAGAGAGAGAGAGAGAGAGAAGGTGGGGAGATCCTTCAGATGGAGACACAGGTCTGGCCTCTGTATAAGAAAGAGGGGAGAAAGGAGTGAGTAGGGAGAGTCCCAGGCTGCAGCACAGGGCTAAGGAAGTTCTGGCCAGCGTGATGGGGAGCCCTGAGTCCACAATGAAAGGAGTAGGTCTGCATTAGTGCCCCTACTGTGCTTCTCATTGGAAGTGTGGCCTCACTGCCTTCAGGGTAGATCGAGAAGGGCAGTAGCTGGGGCTATTACTCGGTTATACTTCCTCGCAGCAGGCGGTCTGAGCAGCATTGGGCATTTTGTTGTGCAGTGGAACTGGGGCAATAGCTTACTCATACATGGGGCAAACAGTTTTCCATGCCTCTGGAGATTTTTGTTATGGCCTGAGCTTGACCTGTCTTTACCCTAAAAATGTCTCTTGACTCAAATGAGAGCAGAATCTTTTCCTTGAACAGCATCAAAGTTTTAAAATGTTCTTGGCCAACTGTAGCACCTAGACCTAGAATGTCCTGCAACAGACCCAACATTCCACCCCCAGAGGGCATTTTTTTGTTCATTACTTTGCCCAGGAAGGTGTCACACAGTGTCTGTCTTGCCAGGAGGAGACAGAGCCCTTGGCTAAAAGGCTTTAATTACCTAGATTTGAAATTGGTTTCGACCTGTGAGGCAAAATTTATGGAATATTGTTGTCGATGGCAAATCCTTTATGTGTCTATGTGGCCCACCTTGGCACGCCTCATTATTACTGTTTTTATAAAGCAATTTAATTACCAAGCATTAGCAATCATTGTTATTAATTAGTTTTTTATAGAGATCTGGGAAGAAGATACAACCTCAGATTCAATTAACATTTATGGGGCTCCTTCCATATGCTGGGCATTTTGCCAGGGACATATTTTATTGAATTCTCACCAAAATCATGGGAGGCTCTTATTATCACTATTTGTCTCGGCAGTTGTACTGCTGGTAAGTGGTAGAGCACAAGCTTAGAGTCAGGTGCTCTGACTCTGTAATTCATGTACTCAATAACAAACATTCACTAAGCATCTAGAGTATTGTAGGAGCTGTACCATTTGACAGTAATACAAACACAGTTCCTGTCTCAAACAGGATGAGTAGGGGAGACACAGACCATATTTGTCTATACTCCTTGAGATGCAGCTATGACTGAGAAGCGCAGGGCACTACAGACCTTGAGAAATGGCACCTGTGATGGCTGAATTGTGTCTTCCCCAAGGTCATATGTTGAAGTCTTAACTTAGTACTCAGATGTGACTGCTTTTGGAGATAGGGCCTTTAAAGAGGTAATTAAGGTAAAAGAAGGTCACTGAGTTGGGTCCTAATCCAACATGACTGGTGTCTTATAAGAAAAGAAGATTGGCCACAGACATGTGCACACATGTCAGGTGGCTTAGGTGTGTGAACTGAGTGAAACTAGAAAGGAGAGTGGCTTCAGAAGAGACCAAACCTGCTGACACCTTGATCTCAGACTTCTAGCCTCAGAGCTGTGAGAAAACAAATCTCTGTTGTTTAAGCCACCCAGCCTGTGGTATTTTATTATAGCAGCCCTAGCAACCTACTATAGCACTTAACCATACTGGGCAGGGTGGGAGAGAAAGCAGCTGCAGGAGCATCTCAGAGGGGCAGGTACTTGACAGAGGGGCAAAGTACCTGACATCTCCATGGTCAGGTACTTTAGGGGACACTGTATCCTATATGCCTTCCTGGATATTCATAACAGAGCTGCACATGGTAACTCTGAGGAGTCCTGTAAGGGAAAAAGTCCTGTTTTGTGTAGAATTTGCCTACCTTTTTTCGCCACAAAACTCCATTTCCACCTCACACTCATTAATGCTAGGACTCCAAAGGGTCCACATTGGATGACTCAGGCCCAAGTACTTCATCTCTTTATTTCCCAACTCCAATACTTAGTGACTTAAAAAACCAAAATGTTAAAATCCCAAGTATAAAATCTTCAGAGACAAGGGGTTAGACCTATGACTTAAACCACTAATCCAGGGAACACCAGGGAATAAATGGAAAGGAGATGGCATTAACTGGGTTGATGTTCTCTTGCTTGGTATTTTTCTCTTCATTTCTAATATTTAAACTTAGCTCTTTTTTTTTTTTTCTTGTCCTATCTCTTTAGCAAAAAGTCACTGTACAGTGTTGAATAATACTAGTGATAGTGAGAATCCTTGGCTTGCTTTTGACTTTAATGCAAACACTGTAGTGTTTCACCATTAATTTGATGTTGGCTATTGATCTGAGCAAGCTGTCCTTTACTGTGTTAAGGAAATATCTTCTTTTTTATTTATAGGTTTTAAAGATTATTTAATAGAAAGTGTTATTGACTCTTAAGATCCTTCTTGACTTCTATGAAGATAACCATATGATCTTTTAGTCTTTGAATTATTAATAAATGCTATTAATTGGTAAAATTACCCCTACATTCTTAGGATAATGGTAACTTGGTCATGAAATAGTATGATGCATTGATTGGTTTGAGAATTTCAGCTGAATATAATTATTGACTTTTGGCTGACTATAATTAGATACATATATTACAAAAACACTTCAAACAAAATAGATTTGTGCTATTGAAAATTTCACCAAATTATATCAGGGTGCTTTAGTTCCCTTACATAATCAAATTGCCCAACTCTGGTTCAAGGTGATAGCAGGCAACTGTTAATCTGTTAGAATATTCAGTAATGCATGCAAAGATTTTGATGAAACATGGCTAATCTGCAGAGAGGGTCTTCTAAAGAAAATTCTATTATGTAAATCTCACTTTATATATATTAGTTGTAGCAAAACAAGTATTGTAGAAAGACTTGTTTAAGATCAAATTATAAAATAAGACAATGAAAATAGTATTTTAAAAAAGATAACTAGCAATTATTTTTGCAAGTTGTCCTTTAATAGCCCCACTTAATAAAATACTGATATATAAAATTCTTTTTCTGATACTCAGTTACAGTTCTAGCTGTGAAAACACCACATCTGATCTCTATAACAATACACTTACCTGTTTCTTGTCACAAGATCCTAGCTGAAAAATGTGGTATTTTATCTAAACCTTTCCTCAAATTGACTTTTAGAATATTTAAACAACAAAGCTGGACTAATTATTATGATAAAGTGGAAAACATCATCAGGCCTGATATTCCCTATCTCATCTTGATAATGTAAAACAAAACAAAGAAAATAAGACACCAGAGAGAAATGATATCGGGCTGATTTATTTGGTAGTTAACCAGTTTGTTTCAAATTTAATATTGATTTAAATGCTTATTCAAATCTTGACAGCAATAGTCAGATACATATCAATGACAGATTATTCATTTATGCTCATGTTGGCAATGTTTCCCAACCACAGAGAAAATCGGACTTTAGAGATCTTCAGAAAAGCACACATATATTAAGTCCACCAACATCATTAGCCTCTTAATCTCTCTTATGACCATAGCAATAACCACGGAGCTCAGCCTGTGCAAAACAACTGCTACTGAAGCCATAGGGTTGTTCCCGTCCCAGGGATTCTTGGACAACTTTTTTGCTAAATAAGGAGCATGACACAATGGATTAAGGAATATTAGGGCTAGAAGGGCCCCTGATTTGCTGTTGATAGCTCAGTCAGCTTTATCCCATGCATTCCCTTACTTTTTCGGACATTACTAAAAGTGCTAAAGACAAATGTCATATCAACAAGTGGAAAGAAAGTCTCAGATAACAGTAGATGGTAAAACACCTTCTCTTATGTGCAGATCATGTCTGTGAACCCAAGCTAGGGATATTCTCCTATTTGAGAATCACAGAATGCGAGAACTGGGTGTGAACTCGGAGATTCTGTTGTTCCACTACCTCGTTTTATATGTCATTTGAAAGAGAGTGCCAGAGTATTTGAATGATGTGCTTCCTCGCTAGGGCAGACTACCTAGGTCCTCATCGGTCTCATTACTTCCACTGCATTTACTAAACCTGTGGTTACAGTTATGTTACTACCCATGAGATGTGGGCACAAGTGATGTGTGCTATTCTGAGCTGGGCACAGTCCTGTTCTCTCATTGACTAGTTGAATGCAAAGGATCATGTGGGGGGACCCAGGAAATCCTAGAAAGTGGAAGCACAACAAGATGAAAAGAACTGGCATCCCTAAACTATTACATTGAAGGCTGGACACCTGATTGAACCATGACATGGGTGAAAATATAGCATTATATCTTGGGAGTTGTTTGTTAACAGAAGCTAGTGAAGTTTTCCTGACTAATACACTGCTGGTGTAATGTGGTGGTGACAAAGCTGAAAATAGGATTTCTAATACCCTGTCTGTGCTCCCAGTTACATATCCTCCTTTAGGCAGAAATTATCTCCAGTCCACAAGGAATGCTTTTCTTATTGAATAAGAGAAGAAAAGTTAAACTTTTGCAAAGCTGAACTGACAGGTGTGGATGTGGTCCCACTTAAGAGGTCTCAGTTTCTCTCACAGTAACGCATATTTTTATTCTTTTAGATACACCTGATGGATGGTTGAGCAATTGTCCACAGTGCAATGAGCTGTGTTTTTGGTTGCTTAGAAGATGTGGAGGAACTTAGCAATGTTAGGCACCTCTGGAAACTTCTCAGGAGTCACGGGATATGACTCAATCTGCTTGGGGAAAATGGTCTCATCTGTTTTTAGTGATTCCTCTTATTCTTATCATTAGCTTAGAAAATGACTAAGAAGGCCATAGGAGGGGAATTTTCCACTTGATTCTCTGGCCTGTTGATTGAAAGTTGAAGCCATATTAAGCTGTGGATGGCCTATCTTCATATATTCACAAATGAGCCCCAGAATCATCTTACTTTCATGCTTATTGGGAGGTGGAGTGAATATGGTAGCTACTTCTAGCCACTGTGGTAGACACATGGATATACCCCATTGTGCCAGAAAGGGTAAATTCTGTTTCCTATTTCCTATTTTGGGATATTTAACTTTCTTTTTCTTTTTTAAAGATTCATTTACTTTGAGAGAGAGAAGGAGAGAACACGCACGTGCGCGCGCACGCGCGCGCGCACACACACACACACACACACGTGAGCGGGGTGGAGGGAGGGACAGAGGGAGAGGGAGAGAGAGAATCTGAAGCAGACTCCCTGTGAAGCGTGGGGCGAGATGCAGAGCTGGATCCCATGACCCTGAGATCATGACCTGAGCTGAAACCAATAGAGTCAGACACTTAACCTACTGAACCACCCAGGCGCCCCTGGAAAAGTCAACCTTTTAGTGATATTTCTTGTAGGGCTTTTTTGGTCCCTGTTATTTCTTTCTGATGGACTTAAAATTTTTTCAGACTATGATGAAGCTTCTTTACTTTTAGTCTTTTCATATCACTGATTTTTTAGTTTCTTAGAAAAATAGAAAATTTTGAAAGAATAACATTCTTGATGAACACTTTTAACTAGAGTTGACCAATTGACATGTTGTCTAGTTCTCAGATTGGCTACCTGTGGAGACTACAGTATAATTTTCAGGGGCGGGGTGGGGGGGGAATTGGGAAACAATTTGACCTAAACATCCTTTTGAAGAAGTTAGAAAAAGAACAGCAAAATAAACTCAAATAAAGTAGAAGAAAAGAAATAAAGTTGAGAACAGAAATTAATAAAATAGAAAACACAGATTCAATAGACCAGATCAATAAAACCAAGTTTGGTTTTTTGGACAAGACTATTAAAATTGATCAAGAAATCATGGGCACCTGGTTGGCTCAGTCGGTAGAGCATGCGACTCTTGATCTCAGGTTCGTGACTTCAAGCCCCGTGTTGGGTGTAGACATTACTTAAAGAAATAAAGAAATAAAGAAATCAATTGGCAGAACTGATCCAGAAAAATGAGAGCGATCTCTCTTATTTTCTAATATAGTCATTTTAAGGCTATAATTTCCTCCTTAAAAACTCTTTTGGCAGCAGCCTACATTTTAAATGTAGACTTTTTTTGTTAGCTTTATCTTCAAACTGAATGTCTCATTCCAGTATGATTCCTTCTTTGACCCACAGATTATTGAGGAGTATATGTTCTAATTTCCAAATGTATGGGTATTTTCTAATTTTTAGGCTTATTTCACTGTGATCAGAGATCATTCTCCAGATGATTTCAATCACTTGAAATTTGATGGGACTTTCTTTTTGACCTAGTATACGTTGCCTCCCCCCTCTTCTTTTTATATTTCACTTGTGCTTTAAAGATGTGCATTTGGGCATGTTCTATGTATGTCAGTTGGTTAGAGTACATAATCATATTGTTCATGTCTTCTCTTGCACATTCTTCCTGATCTTTGTCTGACACTAAGCATACAGAAGATTCTTGTAGACTTGTCTATTTTTCCTTTTTGCTCTGTCAAAATTTCTCTTTAGACTTTTTGAGGCCTTATTTTTAGGTGTATTCATATTGGTGAACCAAACCTTTATCATTATACAGTGTATTTTTATTTTTATTTTTTTAAAAGATTTTTTATTTGTTTATTTTCAGAGAGACACAGAGAGAGAGAGAGAGAGAGCACAAGCAGGGGAAGGGGAAGAGGGAGAAGCAGGCTTCCCGCTGAGCAGGGAGCCTGATGTGGGACTCGATCCCAGGACCCTGGGATCATGACCTAAGCTGAAAGCAGACGCTTAACTGACTGAGCCACCCAGGCATCCCTATACAGTGTATTTTTAATGTGTGACTTTTTTGACCTGAAGTCTACCTAGTTTAATATTAATGTGGCCACACCAGCTTTCCTGTGGTTGTTGTTTCCATAGACTATATAAAAATATTATTTATGTTATATATATAATTATTTTTTATTTTCTACCTTTTTTGTCTCTTAGGTGTTGTTGTTGTTTTTCTTAAATTCATTCTGGTTTTTTTCCTTCTTAAACCCAAGTATTTGTCTATTAATTGGAGTACTTCATCCATTACGTAGTGAGAGGTATTATAATAGAGTAATATGGCTAAATTTGTAAAAAAAAAAAAAAAAATTAGACCCAGTTTAGCAGCTTGGCTTTGGGATTGTAGACAGTAAGACTTGTTTGTAGCCATTGGTTGGTAAAATTCCTCTCTGTGTCTTCAGATGGTACCCAAACAAGTCATAAGAAACGGTCCTCTGAGGCATTCCTTTTTGTTTCTCAGAGTTCTGTTACCTGAGGGAGCACGTGGGGTGGGAGGCAGGGGCAACGTGCCTGGCCAGGCAGCTCAGCCCCATCCAGCCTGGCTCCTTACACACAACAAATGCCAGGGCTGATTGCCCCGACATCCAGGATGCCCTGAGGGGTGTTCCGTTCCTTTTCTGGTCCCTGGTGCCTGGGAGCAAAGTGGCCATGTGCAGATTCTCAACCTTCTGTGCACAGTTGGAGCTGTGATGTGGGAGAGGAATATTTCTACTTTTGGTATTTATCTAAAGAGATTTTCCTTCTGAAGGATGACAACATTTTTCCCCCTCTATCCCAGATTGGAAAAGCTGATGGCATGATTCCAGTGCTACCAAACTGTCAGTCTCTAGATAAGTCTTTTTTACTTATACAGATCTTAGTTTCCTCGTTTGAAAATGTAAAGGATTAGAAGTTATACGCAACTAATGAAGCATCAAACTTTACATCGGAATCTGGGGATGTACTGTATGGTGATTAACATAATATAATAAAAAAAAATAAAAATAAAATAGAAAAAAAAAAGAAGTTCTATGAGACCTCTTTCAGCTCTTATTTCCACCGAATCTACAATTTCTAAGTAAAAGAAATATGAGTGGTTTCCGTGGATTCTAAAAAAGAGACTAAGTGTACCCCAAATCACAGGAAAAAGCTAAGTCTGAGAGATTTTCCCCAAAGAAATGAAACCGAGGCAGTGAATTGAAGGCATTATGGCTCATTTCTATTGGAGGGGAATGGGAAGGAGATTAAATAAAAAGAGAGAGTAAAAAGTTTCATGATTTTAAGTGAATTTGCTGAGAAATAATTTATAATGTCATTGCTTGCCTGTTTGTTTCATTTTTAACTTCCCCTCCCCTCTCCCATCTTAGCTCTTCTCTAAGGGCCAGGCTTTTATCACTGGGATCATTTGATAAAAGTCCTACTTTGTTGTGTGACATTGCAAAAAGGATCTGTGTACCCAGGAACATTCTCACCATTTCCGAAGTATCCAATTTTTGTCTCACTTGCTCTGTAGAAATGTTTCCCCCTGGGGTGTTCTCACTCACTTGAGTGCTTTAAGTCTACATTAATACACTTATTTAACTAGACCTTTAATCAATATTTCATGGGATGTATTGAGAAGACCCACTTAATCTCTTTTAGCCTCTGCAGGTGTAGGAGTGAGAGAAAGCACTGGCCAAGAAGACGGGTGTCATTTACACACAAATGAAGATGTTCCTATCGATCACAGGCTTGTTGGGATAATACTTCTGATGAATCATTTATAGGAAGGGGACAAGGTATTTTATGTTTTACAGAATGGGACTTTTGGGTCCTTAAATATCTATCAGAGTCCCATTACTGAAGGAGTCAAGTATAACCATGGGATTGACTTCTCAGCAAGGAAAAACATGAATATAAAAAAATGATGAATAGGCAGACCAGTTGTGACCACAAATGATTCTAATATTTGTAAATTGGGATACTCTGAAGAGATCTCAGAGTGTTATCATCTATAGACAAATAAGATTTGAGTGGGAAGTTTTGAGTGGCCTGTGATAAGGTAATTTCTTTTTGGTGATGTTTATAGTATAGTGGCAAGTCACCTGGGACTTGAAGTCAGTGGGACTTGGCTCAAATTCTTGCTCCAACACTTATCTGTATGACTGTGGGCATTTTATTTTACTTAAATGTCACTTCCTGAGATGTAAAATGTTTGAGTAATAGCTCACATATGTCAAGTACTTAATATGTGCAAGATACCTAAATTCTTAACATATATTATCTTTTATAATCCTCAAAATAACCTTAGTAGGGAGATATTATTTGTTACTGTGGCTATGTAGTAAGTCTATAAGTGGAATTTTTCCTACTTTTTTCTTCTTTTTCAAGATAGTTTTAGTTGCATTAGTTCCTTTGTATTTTCATATAAGTTTTAGAATTTAGAATTTTAGAATAAGCTACAGAAATCTGGCTGGGATTTTTGATAGGAATTGCATTAAACCTATGAATCAATTTGAGGAGAAATGACATCTTTACTGTAGTAAGTCTTCCAATACATGAAAATGGTATATCTATTTATTTAGATTATTTATTTCTTTCATCAATTTTTTGTAATTTCCAGCATACAAAACCTATACATTTTTTTTAAGATTATATGTAAGTATTTCATTTTTGGAGTGATTGTATATGACATTATGCTTTTAATTTCAGTTTTCATATATTCACCTGCTTTGGAAATATGATTGGTTTTGTTTTTTGATCTTGTATTCTGTAACCTGCTGAAAATCAATTAGTCCTAGTATTTTTTTTTTTCAGGTAATCCTTGGGATTTTCTACATAAGCAATCATGTTATGAGATAGGGAAAATTTTATTTCTTCCTTTCCAAACTGTATGCCTTTTATTTCCTTTTCTTGATTTATTAAGCTGGCTAAGCCTTCCAGCATTATGTTAAATAAGAATAGTGAAAGCTGATATTCTGTTTCATATTTTTGGAAAAAGCATTCAGGTTTTCATCATTGTACTGTTAGTTGTATGATTTTTGTAGACTATCAAGTTGAGGAAACTCTTTTCTGTTTCTAGTTTTTTTTTTATACATTCATTCATATGCATTTTATGCACTTATACATTTATACTTGCTTGTATATTTACTTCTGTAACTACTTCTCCATGGAGAATTGAGTTACTTTGTTGTCTTTTCCTTTCAGCTTGAAAGACTCCCCCTAATATTTCTTTTTTTTAATTGCTAATGTCTTTTGTTTATTTTTTTATTATGTTCAGTTAGCCAACATACAGTACATCATTAGTTTTTGATGTAGTGTTCAACGATTCACTAGTTGCATATAGCACCCACTGCTCATCACATCACGTGCCCTCCTTAATGCCCATCACCCGATTTCACCATCCCCCCCACCTCCCTTTTGTAACCCTCAGTTTGTTTCCTGGAGTCCAGAGTCTCTCATGATTTGTCTCCCTCTCTGATTTCTTCCCATTCAGTTTTCCCTCCCTTCCCCTGTGGTCCTCCACACTATTCTTTATGTTCCACATATGAGTGAAGCCATACGATAATTGTCTTTCTCTGCTTTACTTATTTCACTTAGCATAATCTCCTCCAGTTCCATCCATGTTGATGTAAATGGTAGGTATTCATCCTTTCTGGTGGCTGAGTAATATTCCTTTGTATATATGAACCACATCTTCTTTAACTATTCATCTGTTGAAGGGCATCTCGGCTCCTTCCACAGTTTGGTTATTGTGGACCTTGTTGCTGTGAACACTGGGGTGTATGTGCCCCTTCTTTTCATCCCCCTAATATTTCTTGTAGGGCTGGTGACAGCAGGGGATTCTCTCAGGTTTTGTTTATCTGGAATCTGCTGTTTCTAGTTTGCTGAGAGTTTTTATTATAAATGAATGTTGAATTTTGTCCAGTGCTTTTTTTTTTTTGGCCTCTATTGATAAGATCGTATGGTTTTTCTTATTTAATCTGTTAATATAATGAATCACACTGAATGGTTCCAAAGTTGATTTTCCCAGACTTGCTATTCCTGGGAAGAACCTCACTTGGTCATGTTGTATATCCTGTTTGTATATTACTAGATTTGATTTGTTAATGTTTTCTTGAAAATTTTTGCATCATGTTCATGGGAGATGTTGGTTATAATGTCTTTGTGTGATTCTAGTATTGAAATAACATGTTTTAATATTATATTTTTGAGTTGGTATATAGAAAAGCTATTAATTTTTCCACTGTGCTCTTATATCTACCCACCTACTTAAATTTGTTTTAATTCTAATAATTTTTTAGTTGGTTTCTTGTATATTCTAGGAAGACAATTGTAACTTCTGCTTTAAAAAACACTGGTCTTTCCCCTGTCCCAAGTCAATACATTTTTTTAGTTGTTCTTGTATCTGTGCATTATCTAGTTTCAAACCCTGCAACAATTTTAGTAATTTATATCTTTATTAATTCACATATGGTATTTACTAATAAATTTAACCACCTTCCTATTCATTCCTAATTTTTACATATTTTTTCTCTCTCACTGATTAATCAGAATTTTAACTTTTTAAAATGTCTCAGTATCTTTAGTTTAGGTTTTCTTAGATTCTATATATAAGTGAAATAATTTAGTATTTGTCTTTCTCTGAGAAATTTAACTTTCTAATTGACCTTTAAAATAACAACCTTTGATTTTATCATTATCTGCTCTCTGGTAGTTTGTTTTATATTTTGTTAATTTATGTTCTTATTTTTAATTAATCTCTTCCTTATTTAGTTTTTTTAGCTTCATTCACTGAATGGTTGGTTTATTTATTTTCAAGCTGTTAATTTTTCTCTGAGTACTCTTTGGTCAAATTTTAAAGATATCAAACTGTAGTGTTTTCATTACCACTTATTTCTAGTTTATAATTTCAATTTTGTTTTCTTCTTCCTTCTTCTTTCCTGGCAAACACTGATCTTTTTTTCTGTCTTCATAATTTTACCTATTCCAGAATGTTATGTAGTTGGAATCATACAGCATGTAGCCTTTTCAGATGGATTTCTTTTATTTAGTAATATATGCTTAAGCCTCCTCAATGTCTTTTCATGATGTAGTAGCTCATTTCTTTTCAGCACTGAATAATATTCCATTGTCTGGATGTACCACAGTTTAGTTATCCATTCACCTACTGAAAGACATATTGGTTGCGTCTAAGTTTTGGCAATTATGAATAAAGCTGCTATAAACATCTATGAGTGGCCTTTTGTATGAACACGGCTTTCATCTCATTTGGGTATATGCCAGGGAGCATGACTGCTGGATCATAGAGTAGCAGTATATTTAGTTTTGTAAGAGACTGTCAAACTGTTTCCCAAAGCAGCTGTACTATTTTGCATTCCTATCAGCAGTGAATGAGAGTTCCTGATGTTCCACATCCTCGCCAGCATTTGGTTACATCAGTGTTTTGGATTTTGGCCATTTACATGGCTGTGTGGTGGTATCTCATTATTGTTTTGCATTTCCCAAATGGTATATGATAAGGAACATCTTTTCATTTGCTTCTTTGTCATCTATATATCTTCTTTGGTGAGCATTATTTTATTGCTCCAGTGACTGTTCTTAAATTTTTACTGAACATCTTTAGAAATGTATTTATTACTTTCTTAAATTATAAAAGCAACACAAAATTGCTATAAAAATTCCATTAGCATGGAAGTGTAAACAGTAAACGTGAAAGNTATTACTTTCTTAAATTATAAAAGCAACACAAAATTGCTATAAAAATTCCATTAGCATGGAAGTGTAAACAGTAAACGTGAAAGTCCATTCATACCCCTGGGAAAGTTATTAACAAATATTACACTTTTAGGTGTATTGATGAATAAATGAATACACATGGTTTTCTATACAAATATGATTATTTTACCTTCCCTATATGTCACCACAAATTTCTGTTTATATCTAATTTTATATAAAATTATATCTAATTTTAGTTCAAGACTGCTCAATTTTGTTTCATATTTTGCCTCAATATTTTGTAACAATTGCATCAAGATCATAACCCTAATAAAATCCTTTAGCCTTGTATTTTAAATTATTTTTAATTATCACTAAGCTTTTTATTTCAAGCCTTCCATTTTGTTCATTTCACCTTTTGTCTTGCTGAAGAATTTTCTTGCATAAATTTTTGAAAATTGAGGATACATTTGTTTTGTTTTACCTTACACATTAGTTATAATGTCATTGTCTTCTAGCATTCTGTATTGTAAAAATAAAGTTGGACATTGCTCAAATGCCTGTTTGTTTGTAAACAATTCCTTCCTTTCATTTTAGAATGACTTAACAGATTTCCTAGGATGTCTAGATAAACATCTTTATTAATTATTTTTGCTCAGTGGTCAATAGTGAAGTCCCAAATCTTAGTTCATCTCAATAAAATTATTCTCAATTATTTCTTTTATTGTTTCTCACTTCTCCAGTCTGTTTTTCTTTCTTTTCTACTAAGTGGATGCTGGATCTTCTAAATATATACCCTAAGTCTTTTGTGTCATGTTTTTCATTTCTTTGTTTATCGTTCTTTTATGGGACATTTCTTTGCTTTATTTTCCAGATGTCTAATTTGGCCTTTGGATGGCCAAATTTTAATTGCTTCAATTTTTAAGCATTTCTTTTGAGCAATTGCTTCTTATTTTTTGACTTCTACTTTAGAAATAACCCTTAGTTCTAGTTCTTGTTTCATGAATCCCCCTGAAAGTCTTAAGGATGCTAATTCAAATTTTAAAACTTCTCTTCCATTTTTCACATATTCAGTTTTCAACAAAATTGTTCATTCTGCCTTTTTGTCTTTGCTCTTTGTCACTCTTGGTTTTCCCAAATGTTTGGTAATCTTTAATTGCCCATTTTTATTTATAAATGAAATATTAGGTGATGAGTGTTTGAAGCTGGCATAAATTTCCTTTTTTTGCATATCCATGTCCATAATAGGTTTCTCCCCAGCTAAAAGGAATAACTGTAGACTGGGCCTGCTGATGGGCATGTTTCCCTTTAGAGTGGAGGACAGAGGCACAGTGAGATTCCATAAGCTTGCCAAGGTGAGGAAGACTTTACCCTGCTACTAGAGTACTTTATTGTTTTCATTTCTGGAAGAGTTGTCTTTCTTCCCAATCCACTTTTCCCTGCATGGCTGTTATGTAGGACTAGAATTTCTTAGAGCTCTGTTCTACTTTCTCTCTTTTCAAACTCAAAAATGTTAGGACACCCTGTCCTTCCAGCCCCCAAAGGAAGATTTGCGGCCAGGGAAATTGTTCTCAAGGCTCTGTCCTGGAGGCCAACACTATGACCAGCCTCCCAGTTCATATGGAGGGGCGGATGGGGACTACAGACCCAGGGGCTCAGCAGGCAATCCCTTGCTTAATTGTCCTGAGAATTGCCCGATGGCCAGGGTCTCTTCTAGTTCTGTATTTATATTCTCTGAATTTGAAGATTGAAGAGCTATTTTGGGGAAGAACTGCCTTCTTCTCTGCAGCAGACTTTCCCCCCTCTGCTTTGTGTTGCAGTTTATTCTACTCTGGTTTCTCTATCATTCTTATCTTACTTGTTTTTTTAGCTTCTAGAAATTTTCCAAAATATATGGTCTACTGGTGGTGTCTTTCCCTGTTTTCCAGGTTGTTATAAATTTATTTTTATATTACATACTTTGTGTCATTTAAAATAGATTTTGGCAGAGAAAGGAGACACGCATGTGTGCTTAGCTTGCCATATTAAAATAAAAGCCTTCACCTATTTTTGATTCACAGTTAATGTTTCTACAGGCTAATCAAATGGAAGCTGCTGCCAGTATGTAGATTCTAGTTTAAATTATCTTTTAGTTTCTAAATGAAATCTCTAATCCACTCTCTAGGGGATTTCAGGAGAAAGAACTAGAATAAAGCCCTTAAAAAAATTTTTTTTCATAAACTACTTAACAGTGGACAAATAATGAAAGATAAACAAAATCCAAAACTGCACAGATCATTCAGGAAATTTTACACAAGGTGACTTTTCCCTGGCATTACAATATGAAAAATTTTAACACAGAGAAAGGTTGAAAGAATTGTAGAGCAAACACCCATATACTCACTTAGTTTTGACAATTGCAGTTAACTCTGTTTGCTTTATCTCATATCTATCCATTCCTCCATTCATCAATAAATTTTTCTTTTCTTCTTGGTGTACCTCCAAAGAAGGTACATCAGCACTGCACCTTAGAAGGTACTTTTAAAATGACAGTATGTTTTCTCTGATTTTCCTTCCTCTCCTTTTCTCTCTTTTTGTCATCATATTCGCATGACACTAAGACGTGAGCTTCCCTCTGGACATCAGGTCTTGGTCAGTTTGGCTGGCAGGTTGAGTAGGTATTTAGACATGCAAAACAGACCGATTGCTTTAAGGACCAGCAGAAAGCTCACTTCTTTGGTAAATTCTTCTTTGATTGGATGGGTTGACAATCTTTTCTCCTGTGACCTTAGAGCACTTTGGGCAGATCTCTGCTAAGCTATTTAACAGATTGGTACTGTGATTCATACTTTGTAGGAATTGTCTCCCCTTTTGACTATAGAATCCCATAGATGTATGTGTGTGTGTGCGTATGTGGCTGTGGGAGACAATAGGTTAGAGACTGTGTCTTATTTATCTCTGTGTCCAAGAGCTAAAACAGTTCCTAGAACATATTAAATCAATAAAGCAGTAGATGAACAAATGAATCAATGTTTGCCTGCTTTGACTAGACAAATCAGTTTAGAATTGTTTTTATGATCATTGCTATTTTATTAGCTTCGTAGGTTAAATTAGAATGGTTGCTTTGCTTAAGAGTGTTTGCAATCTACACAATTGGTATGGCTTTGGTGTGGTTCTTAAAGAAGGTAAGATGGCCCAAGTGAGGCTCCTTACCTGATCCCAGATTTAATATCCCAAAGACGAGGATGGATATCACAGTGCAAAAACAGAATCTGTCAAGTTGTAATCTCAGATTCATGGACAAATCTAGTGCCGTCTATATTCTGCCTTGCTAGTATCATCAGAGATTTTTCACATTCTTCTATAAGGAACAACAGGCACCATACCATAGTAAAGAAATTACTTCTAGTTTTTACTTCTTTTCATTGTTAGAAATTTTCCCAAGGTTAATTTTAGTAACTGATCTAATAATTCCGATCTTAATAGCTGGGGTAAAACCTTGCATCTTGGCACAGCTTTTCTATATGCCAGACCTTCCTTTGAGAATAGATGATTCATGAACCATCCACAGTGAAGAAATGCAGGGCAGGTGTTAAGTGGGAACCAACATTTATTGATGGACTATGACATGCTTGGCACTATACTAGGCAATTTATAGTGGTTAGGTTTTTTTTTTTCTGAAATGGACTTTAATTGAGGGCAAATTGGATTAGCTGGCTGAAATCACTCAGTTGAACCATCTACATGGCTTCTGGTCATTGGTTGCTTGCTGATTTGAGGGTAAGAAACCCCTCCTTCCCTTTCATGTTTATCTTCATGATTTAACACCATATTCAGGAGTAGTGTCAAAGAGCTTAGCCACCAAACAAGGCCCACAGAGGATGTGGGCTCACATCAATATTTACTGTTCAAAAATGGAAGGAGTTCAGAGAATTCCCTGGTGGACAAGACCTGGGGAAGACCTATTGGCCCCAGTTTTTGCTTTTGTTCAAGTCACGGATTTCCTGGTTTTTAAGACAAAGTACACAGACGCGTTCCTCCTCTTTCTCCTCACTCTCCTCAAGCAGGCCATAGCCCTCTTGCTTCTTGTTGGTAGCCTAGGAATTCATTTGACCAAATGTAATAAATGCGACCTAGAAGGGGATTGAAGCCTGATTTATTGCGGGACAACTTCACAGTCCAGAAGCCTTCCTGAGCCCAGTACACCTACAGGAACTGCCCCAGAAGCCTGTCCCAGTCTTGTAGCTTGAAGGCACTTCCCACACACCATTGGGTGACTGGGTTCCCCAGGATGCTACTTTAGGGCAGTCTGTGCTTGTGGGAGCAGATAAGAAGTGAGCTTAGAGCAGCCTTTTATCAGCTGCTATGTTCACAGAGGCCAGATGATCTTCAAGGAGTTGCTTAGAGATTTAAAGCACTGATGTGACAAGGATGCTTTGATTCCAATGTTCCAGCCATCTCCCTGCAGCCAGTGTTTATGTAAACTTGAAAAAACCTGCCACTACCGTTCATCGCCCTCGTTTTTCAACCTTAATGATAATTACATTCCATGGACGAGGAGAGATTTAGCATCCGTCGAGTCTGGGTTAGTTTTTCCTCACATGTGGCAGTGGAGTGGTAGAATCATGGGCGGAGCAGGCTGCAGGAGACAAGGGAGACTGCTCCCCAATGGAGCTTTGAAATCAGTCCCTGGAAAGCTTTAACTCGTTTATTGATTATTATTATTATTATATATGCAACATTCTGACTTAAAAGACTTGGAGACTCTTTTTGCCTTAATGTATGAATCAAAATTCAAGAAGCAGAATGTGTGGCTTTGTCACTGCACTCTGTGAAGACTGCGATCTCTTTCCCAGGCCCTCTGCCTCCTTAGTCCCCCTACTGCCCTCTCCTCTCAAACTCAGATCCTATCTTCTCTCTTTTATGACCATNCTTCATTCAGTAGCAAAGATGGGGCTCTGAGAAGCAGAGAGACCTGTTCCATCAGTTCAGAGCCCCAAATCAAGACAATGGGAGGGAACATTAAGAATTGAGACTGTTTCTCCCAAATCAAGGGCATATGCTTACCCTTTGGTTAGTTTTAGGTACCTCTTCCCTGCCTTCCACTTCTAAAAGACCTTAGATGTCCCTCCCATCATCATTCCTCTTCCTCAGTCTATGTCCTTCTACCTACTGTCCTATAAAAGCAAAGGGAAAACAGATGACTTTGCATTGGGGATAGAGTTACGTGTGTGAATATAAGTTTTCTTCACTCCCTTTCCCTAATCAAGGTCTACAGGATGGAGTTGGAAGGTGCCAGTAGACCATATATTGGGTCTTAACCATCCCAGCCACTTCTAGGGCAGTTCCTGATCTCTGTTTGGCACTCTTGGTGCCACTGAGCCCTAGCCCCGGCATGGTGCCACGGTGAGCCCTGCCTTCAGGCTGATCTTTAGAATGGTGCCGAGGACTGTGAGCACAACCACCCAGATGAAAGGAATTCAGATCCTGTTCCTGGAATCCAGAGCAAAGTTTCTGATGGAGCCTTTTCTTCTCTCAAAGGCCCAGCCACTGGCAGACTTCTTTTCCATCTGTCTAGGAAAGCCGGCTTTCAACAAATACAGTTTTCAGAGCTTTTATCCTGCTCTCACATCCAAGAGTTGGCCCAGAACACAGTTCTTGGCTTTTCTCAAAACCAACTCTGCTTGATATGAACTCCATAAGGTTTAGTATATGGATACTGTCATTTTTCAACTTACCTATCTTAAGTAGAAATCCAGGGTCTAATGCAGGTTTTGTGAGGCTTGAAAGCTGGTACAAGTTTTAAGGGCTCTCTTTAAGAAAAATTATATAATATTATAAAAACAAAATTAGGTATTCAACTTCCCCTCAGGCATATCCCCAAAATGACCATGACATTTCAAAACCACCAACCCAATGGAAGGTGTGATAAAGTAGAAGATGGAGTGAAGAGAGGCAACAGGCTTGTTGGGTTTAAAATGTCTTACTTCAGCAACTTACAAAACAATCAAGCAACATATGGCCCTATGAACACATTACTGGTGATGGTCCAAGGCCTGGGAGGGAGCCTGTGCACGTGCGGAGCTCTGCAGAACACACTGCATTATCTTCACTGTCAAGCTACCTCTATAGGAATGATTTCTCTTAAAAACATAAAAACACATCTTTCCCTTTCCCCAAACCACATTATTTTATGTTTCTAAGAATGTTTTTCAAGCAGTCTTGGCACAACTTGACAATGAATCAAGAGCCCGAAGGCATTCATGTTTTATCCCTGTAAATCTACTTCTGGCAGTCTGCTCTGAAGAAAAGTATCTAGATCATGGAAGAGCTTTGTGCACAAGGACATCTGTGCAGCATTATGTATGACAGCAAAACATTGGATAAGCTTTAATGACTAGCAACATAGCAATGCTGAAGGGAAATATAGTATATTCACCTGCTGAAATACCATTAATACCAATGAGGTTTTTTTTCAGAGTCCTTTTAGTAACCTGGGAAAATGCTAATCTGTTATTAGAAAATAGCCGGTCCATGAAAGTTACATAAACTATAACATAAATAACAATTCATAACATCACCTTTGAGTTTCTAGCCCCTTGAAAGTGTTCTTGTATTATATGTATCTTTTTTGGTGAGGAAAAGAAAGTTCTGAATCCTTTGGATCCTTGGAATTTCCAAAGTTAAGAACTAACAGTGGCCACACTAGAAGAAAATCTCATTTTAAAATAGCCTCTGATTTTATCTTATTTTTTAAAGATAATTTTCAATGTTGATGGGAATATGATGAAATCAGCACTTTTATTTGTTGTTGATAGAAGAAGAATAAATGATACAACTTTTTTGGAAATCACGTTGGCAATGTGAATCAAAAGCTTTAAATGCATTCATATGCTTTGACACAGTTTTTTTGTTAGCAAACTGTAGTATATACCAGTAACTGTTCTTTGTAATAACCCTATAAGATTTGCTTTATAATCCTTCCCATTTATGGTTGATGGAGGAGCACAGAGAGTTTAGGTAGCTCACCCCAAATCACACAGCCAGTGAGTGGTGGAGCTCCAATTCTCATTCAGCAGTCTAGTTCCAGAAGTCTCTGCTTTTATTCTCTATGCTGTGGGACTTCAAATTTAGACCTAAGCTTTCTGGTAACCAACATGAAAATGGAAACCAGATCAGTTAATTCAATGTTAGCAACAGGACAATAAAACAATTCAGTATAAGCTATTCCAGAAAAAAAAACAAACAAAACTTCTTCTGAAATAGAATGCAGTGTTGCTTAATGAACATCATCCTTGAAAGAGAGACCACACCACACTCGATGCCATTTTGGATACTCTCCCCTCGTTATAGGCTGAGCCGATGACATTGCACAACAAAGGATACTTCAGCAAGAGTGGTTCTATAGGGGTAGGTGGGGACAAGGGAACTATATAGTAATGCTCAAATGTTCAAATGCTTTCTTTAGTGAGATGACCTAATTCCAGGATAACTTAAAGAATATCCAGAAGAAAAAATACAGTGAATATTCTTTATGCAGTAGTCCATAAATACTGTTTCTCTCAGTCAGCCTTTTGATAGCGGTTAAGACACTGCTTTTGTATAGTAATCCTTTTTACCTCCACAATTCTCTGTACATATGTAATATAGGTATATTAGCCAATTAAAGACAGGACATAAAGGGACACAGCAGTTCAGATGTTCCAACCCTTAGCCCAGAATTTTGCACCACAGAGCATTAGCGAAATCAGGTAGGGTCTTGTGTCCATTACCTTCTATAACCCATGAGGCCTCCACAAGTCTGCAAGTAAGTAAGCTGCTGGAGAAGGCCAGTTGCTGTGTGGCATGCAAAGCAAGTTCCTTCTCTCCCAGTCTCTGGGCATGAGAATGTATTTGCCTATGGATGAAAAATACAAGTTAAAATATTCAATAGAATTTTTATGATAGATATTTATTCTATCTCCATACCTCTTCCCTATATGTAATCCTGATGAAAAAAGGAAAAAGAAAGACAAAACAAAGCCAAGTGTGATTGCACCTAATTCCTACTATATGCAACATCAAAACCAGTTTGTCCCTCTTCTTCCCAATCCCAAGTGGTAGGAATGAGTCAAGTTAGAGCAATGGTGTGCTTCTGAGTGATAGTCCCACAATGTCCTGCCTTTCTCAGCCAGTTTCCAAGAGAGTCATAGCGAAAACAAACATGCAGGAGGGAGCAGGACTCTTTGCTGGTGGTGTTGATTTCTTTAAGAAAAGGACAGGTCTGATGAGCTAGCTCCAAATATGGCACATGGCCCAGGAAGCAGTGAATGAGTAGCCATTTCTATCTCAGTAGCTCTGAGCTTTGTTCTGGGGGCTGTCAGCAAAAATGCCCCCCATTCTGTTTGTTATGGCATCCAACACTTATTGTGGGTGTAGGCTTATTTTTGTCTTCTGTTGGGGTAGTTCCCACTCCCTGCCAAGCCTCTTGTTATAGTGTCCCATCTGTGAAGTATGAGTTACTGTCATTAACTGGGGCCTAGTTTGTGTTAACTTGTCAGTTTATTGGAGCCACTGAATAAATATACACATAAGGAATTATGGCTAACTGGAGAGAACTAATCTGTCCTTTCAGTGTAGATTGCTGTGCCAACTACCACCTTACAGATTTCTGTATTAAGTGCAGCAGGGAGCAGATTTCATTTCCCTAGGGACAGAACTTCATTCCATGACTTGGGTCTTTCGGGCCATTTCCCCCCAAGCATAGCCCTTCCTATCTCTCCATAAAAGTACACACATCAATACACTTGCTAGACACTCAGGTCTTTCCTCCTGACTAGGGCTTTTCAACACGACCCTTCACCCCCACCCCATCCCCATTTTTCCTGACAATGCAATAATACCAGTCTTGATTTAGAATGACCCTATCACTGAGAACAACTAGAAAAAACTGGGCAAAATATTTAAAAAAAATAGTTTGAAGGATTCAGTGGAGAATGACTGAGCCAGATGCTGGAGGACGGAAACTCAGAGAGGTGACTGGTCCCTAGAAGTATTTTGCAGATTCAAAGAGGTAGCTTAAAGTTGTCAAACTTAGTAGAACTTTAGACAGAGTCATAGGGTTCGGGGGACAAAACTGGAGTTTAGCACTTACCAAAATGGCTTTAATATAAGAGCTGGAAGGAGTACGCATAGGCATGACAGAGAGCAGACCAGGTTCAAACAACCTCAATTGATAGATTTCCCCAGCATAGNGGATAAGAGCTGGAGGGAGTACGCATAGGCATGACAGAGAGCAGACCAGGTTCAAACAACCTCAATTGATAGATTTCCCCAGCATAGCCAAATATCAGAGGCAAACAAAATATCCTTTCTGGAGGAAGATAGCATCATTTTAGACTAAATTGCCTTTACAGTTTTTCATTTACAATGTCCATCATACAATAAGAAACAACCAGGTATATATGGACAATACAAATGAAAACTAAGAAAAATAATAATAGAAACAAAGCCCCAGATATCCAGATAATAAAATGATCAGATATAGAATTTATATCTAAGACACTTAAGCTAATATGTTCAAGGAAGTCAGAGGCAAGATTAAAAATTTTGAAGACAATTGAAATAGACCTGAGAGGTCTGGTAACTATTAAAGAAATTTAAGCCATAATTTAAAATATTACAAAAATAAAATTGAAGAATTTTATCACACATTTAAAATAAGACCAATCAACCCAGACTTCTCCAGCGAAGAGAAAAAGAGGCAACATTTTCCAAGTCATTTTATGGGTCTAGCATTATCTCAATACCAAAATTGGGCAAAAAGTACAAAAAGGAAAAATTATAGGTCAATCTTGCTCTAGAAAATAGATGCAGAATTTAAAAATAGATGCTAACTAAATATTAGCAAACTGAACCCAGAAATAAATAAAAGATAATACATTCCAATGAAATTGAATTTGTTCCAGGAAGGCCAAAATTAGTTTTATCATTCCAAAATTAACTAATAGAATAAAAGAGGAAAGCCTTTTGATTATTTCAACAAGTACGGGGCGGGGGGAAGCATTTTACAATTTCACTACCCTTTCATGATAAACAACAACAAAATACATATGTAAATCCTCTTAGCAACCTTAGAATAGAGGGAATCTTCCTTAATCTGATTACAGCAAAATCATACTTAATGGGAGGTGCTGAAATTTTCTCCTTTGAGATTGGAAAGGAGATAAAAATGCTGCTATCCTCACCTCTAGTCAGCATTGGTCTAGAGGTTCAAGCCAATGGTAGTAGCAAGAAAGGGAAATAAAAGGTGAAATTATTTAAAACTGCCATTATTGAGGAGGAGATAAGTTGGTGGAGGAGTAGGGGGACCTAAGCTTGCTTAGTCCCTCAAACACATCCGGATAAATATCAAATCATTTTGAACACCCAAGAACTCTATTGGAGGACTGAGACAACAAAACTGCATATCTAGAGGTAGAAAAATGATCACCTTATGGGAAGTAGAGGTGTGGAGAGTTGATTTGGGGGAGAGAAGAGCTGCAGGTGCTGGGAAGGGGAGGGAGCCCTGATTATGGGGAGAGAAGTGAGAAAGAAAAGAGAGAGAAAGAGTGAAAGCACTCACAGTGGATTGCACAAGAAAAACTCTTCCCTAAAACCATTGACTGGGAAAAGGAGATAGACAGACTACCGTAAGTTTTTATAAGCAGCGGAGCATGGTCTGAAATTTTGGAGATCCGTGCCATTGCCAGCACTGAGGCTGGCAGGCTTGGTGGTGCTCTGGTGGGGAAGGAGGGCAGAGACCTGGAATCAGGCAGCACAGTCTAAAGATCCCCTGGGTCTCACAGGGAGAAGTTCCTCTGCTTGAGCATTAGGCAATGGTGGCATGACCTCTCTGGGGACAAAAGAACTGGTGGCACCAACATGCTGCCCTATTCACTGGCACGGGAACAGAGACACCAGCTGAGTGCAGCAAACCTTGGTACTAGCTTTCTACTGTACCTTACCATAAACTCTGAACCACTGCATGGTCACACAGCCAAATTCTGGGACAAACCAGTACCACCCACAGCACAGAGAGACCTTCCCCCAGGGGACTAGTGCAGGTTCACACCATGGGGATCTCTAAAATGTGGAGTTTTGAAACCTAGCCTCATGCCTGAGATAAAACACGGGAGTAATGTGCCACCTGGCAGGTGGACAGCTCAGACAGAGGTGGGGTAAAGGCAGGGATCTGGCAGCAGCTGAGGACACAAGAGAGGTGATTTTTTGCTCTTCTGTGAGGGTTTCTTGAAGAGTGGTGGGCACAAACTCCCTTCTCTTGGATCCAGAGAGCTGGGTGCCACCATTTCCCCCCACTAATCAGCGCTGACTGACATCACTGAATAAAACAACACCACCCAGTGGAGGCCAGAGCTGCTTACGCCAAGCCCCACCCCCTGCATCCTGCAGGGCAAGTCCTCCAGAGAAGCAGTGCAGCAGGCCCAACCCTCAGAAGACCAGCACAAACTCCTTGCCCACCAAGACTACTGATCACAGAGTGTAGTAAAGCTTCAGCTCTAGGGGAAATAGGATCTAGGTGTTGTTATTGTTGTTTGATCTAGCTTCTTTTAAGAAGCAGACCAAAACACACCTAGAATCTAGATTTCTTTCTTTTTTTTTTTTTTTTTTTTTTTTTTGGTGGTGGTTGGGGGAACCTCTTCTTAATATAGCCATTACTCTTAGGAGAAGGAATAAAACAGGCTTTCCTAACAATCACACATACAAAAATCAGTGACAGAGACAAAATGACAAGATGGAAAAATTCACCCCAAAAGAGGAACAGAAAGAAGTCATGGCCAGGGATTTAATCAATCCAGATATAAGTAAGGTGTCTGAACCAGAATGTAAAACAATAATCATAAGGATACTAACTGGGCTTGAGAATAGCATAGAAGACACTAGAGAATCCCTTACTGCAGAGATAAAAGAACTAGAAACTAGTCAGGCCAAAATAAAAAATGCTGTAACTGAGATACAAAACTGAATGGATGCAGTGACAGTGAGGATGGATGAAGCAGAGGAATGAATCAGTGATATAGAAGATAAAATTATGGAAAATAATGAAACTGAAAAAAAGAGGGAAAGAAAGATATTGGATCATGAATGTAGACTTAGGGAACTCAACGACTCCTTAAAGTGTAATAACATTCATATGATAGGAGTCCCAGAACAAGAAGAGAAAGAAAAAGAAGTAGAAGGTTCATTTGAGGAGATCATAGCTGAAAACTTCCCTAATCTGGAGAAGGAAACAGACACTGAAATCCAAAAAGCACAGAGAACTGTCAAATTCAACAAAAGCTGGCCATCACCAAGACTTATCATAGTTAAATTCACAAAATGCATAGACAAGGAAAGAATCCTGAAAGCAGTAAGGGAAAAAAGGTCCTTAACCTACAAGGGAAGATAGAGCAGGTTTGCAGTAGATCTCTCCATAGAAACTTGACGGGCCAGAAGAAAGTGGCATGACACAGTCAACATGCTGAATGAGGAAAATATGCTGCCAAGAATACTTTACCCAGTAAGGCTGTCATTCAGAATAGAAGGACAGATAAAGAATTTCCCAGACAAACAAAAACTAAAGGAGTCCATGACCACTAAACCAGCCCTGTAAGAAATATTAAAGGGGACTCTTTGAGTGGGGGGGGGAAAGACCAAAAGCAACAAAGACTAGAAAAGAGCAGAGAACATCACCAGAAATACCAACTTCACAGGTAACATAATGGCATTAAATTCATATCTATTGATAATCACTCTGAATGTAAATGGACTAAAATCTCCCTTGGGAAGACACAGGGTATCAGAATGGATGAAAAAATAAGACCCATCTATACGTTGCTTACAAGAGAATCATTTTAGACCTAAAGACACCTGCAGATTGAAAGTGAGAGCATGGAGAACCATATATTGTGCTAATGGACACCAAAAGAAGGCCGGAGTAGCCACACTTACATCAGACAAACTAGATTTTAAACCAAAGACTGTCACAAGAGATGAAGAAGGGCACTATATCATAATTAAGAGGTCTATCCATAAAGAAGATCTAACATTGTAAATATTTATGTCCCCAAATTGGGAGTACCCAAATATATAAATCAATTAATAACAGACATAAAGAAACTTATTGATAATAATATGTTAATAGCAGAGGACTTACAGCAATGGACAGATCAGCTAATCAGAGAATCAACAAGGGAACAATGGCTTTGAATGACACAGTGGACTGGGTGGACTTAACACATATATTCAGAACATTTCATCTTAAAGCAGCAGAATACACATTCTTTTCAAGTGCACATGAAACATTCTCCAGAATAGATCACACACTGGGGTCACAAATGAGCCCTCAACAAGTACAAAAAGACAGATCCTACCATGCATATTTTCAGAGCACAACACTATGAATCTTGAAGTCAACCACAAGAAAAAATTTAGAAAGACCACAAATACATGGAGGTTAAGGAACATCCTATTAAAAAATGAATGGGTTAACCAGGAAATTAAAGAAGAAATAAAAGAAATATAAAGAAGCAAATGAAAATGAAAACATGATAGTCCGAAACCTTTGGGATGCAGCAAAGGCAGTCAAGTGGGAACTCTATTACAATACAGGCCTACCTCAAGAAGCGAGAAAACTTCAATACACAACCTAACCTTATACCTTAAAGATCTAGAAAAGGACCAGCAAAATAAAGCCTAAAGCCAGCAGCAGAAGAAGGGAAATAATAAAGATCAGAGGAGAAATAAACAATATAGAAACAAACAAAACAGTAGGATAGATGAATGAAACTAAGAGCTAGTTCTTTGAAAGAATTAACAAAATTGATAAACCCCTAGCCAGACTTATCAAAAAGAAAAAAGAAAGGAACCAAATAAATAAAATCATGAATGAAAGAGGAGAGATCACAACCAACACCACAGAAATACAAACAATTGTAAGAGAATATTATGAAAATATGTATGGTAGTGGCACAAAAACAGACACATAGATCAATGGAACAGAATAGAAAACCCAGAAATGGACCCACAAATATATGGTCAACTAATCTTTGACAAAGCAGGAAAGAATATCCAGGGGAAAAAAGACAGTCTCTTCAACAAATGGTGTTGGGAAAACTGGACAGCAACATGCAGAAGAATGAAACCAGGCCTCTTTCTTCCACCATACACAAAAACAAATTCAAAACGGATGAAAGACCTAAATGTGACACAGGAATCCATCAAAATCCTAGAGGAGAACACAGTGAGCAACCTCTTTGACCTTGGCCACTGCAACTTCTTACTAGACCTGTTGCCAGGGGCAAGGGAAACAAAAGCAAAAATGAACTCTTGGGACTTCATCAAGATAAAAAGCTTCTGCACAACAAAATGAAACAATCAACAAAACTAAAAGGCAGCCTACAGAATGGAAGACGATATTTGTAAATGACATATCTGATAAAGGGTTAGTATCCAAAATCTATAAAGAACTTATAAAACTCAACACCAAAAAACCAAATAATCCAATTAAGAAATGGACAGAAGACATGAACAGACATTTTTCCAAAGAAGACATCCAGATGGCTAACAGACACATGAAAAAATGCTCAACATCACCTATCATCAGGGAAATACAAATCAAACAAACTCAGGGTTGCTGGTGGGGAGATGGGTGGGGGATGGGGTAATTGGGTAATGGACATTAAGGAAGGCACTTAATGTAATGAGCACTGGGTGTTATATGCAACTGATAAATCACTAAATTCTACCCCTAAAACTAGTAGTACATTATATGTTAACTTAATTGAATTTAAATTAAAAAAAAATTTTAAAAAAATGACAAGGGGGGCACCTGTGCAGCACTGTCAGTTAAACATTCAACTTTTGCTTTCAGCTCACGTTGTGAGCTCATGGGTGAGATTGAGCCCTGCATTGGGCTCCACACTCAGTGGGGAGTCTGTTTGAGGATTCTGTCCCTCTGCCTCTCCCCCCAATAAAAAAATAAATCTTAAAAAAAAAGCATGATGAGATACCACCTCACACTTGAATGGTGAAAATTAACAACATAGGAAACAACAGATGTTGGTGAGGATGCAGAGAAAGGGGAACCCTCTTATACTGTTGGTGGGAATGCAAGCTGGTTCAGCCACTCTGGAAAAGAGTAAGGAGGTTTCTCAAAAAGTTAAAAATAGAACTACCCTATAACTCAGCAATTGCACTACTAGGTATTTACCCAAAGGATACACATAGACAGGGTACATGCACCCTGATATTTATAGCAGCATTATCAACAATAGGCAAACTGGAAAGAGCCCAACTGTCCATTGACTGATGAATGGATAAAAAGATGTGAGATATATATATATATATATATATATATATAATGAAATATTATTCAGCCATCAAAAAGAATGAAATTTTGCCATTTGCAATGATGTGGATGGAGCTAGAGGGTATTATATTAAGCAAAATAAGTCAATCAGAGAAAGACAATTACCATATGATTTCACTCATATGTGGAATTTAGGAAACAAAACAGATAAACATATGGGAAGGGAAGAAAAAAAAAGAGGGCAGCAAACCATAAGAGTCTCTTAATGATAGAGAACAATCAGGGTTGATGGAGGAATGTGAGTGGGAGATGGGCTAAATGGGTGATGGGTATTAAGGAGGGCACTTGTTATGATGAGCACTGTGTGTTATATGTAAGTGATGAAACCCTAAATTCTACTCCTGAAATCAATATTACACTATATGTTAACTAACTAGAATTTAAATAAAAATTTTGAAGAAGAAAAAACCCTGCCATTATTAGCAGATGTAGTACTACAGTGTGTAGAAAATGCCAAAGAATCTAGAGATTTGGATTAATCAGTGAGTTGATACATAGCTTACAATGTCAGTATTACACAATATTACAAAAATCAATTGTATAGATTTTAGAAATATATCATTAACAATAGAATAAAAATAACATCAGATACCTAGAATTATGTCTAACATAAGATATGCAGGACTATTATCCAGAAAACTGTAAAATACTATGGAAAGAAATTAAAGAAGACCTAAATAAGTGAAGCTGTACTATGTTCATGGATTGGAAAACTATCATTAGGAGATATAAGTTCTTTCTCCACCCAACCGATCTATAAATTCAGTGAAATCCCAAGCAAAATCCCAGCGTTTTAATTTTCTCTCTGTAGAAATTGTAAACTAATTCTAAGGTTTACAAAGAAATGCGAAGAACTAAAGTTAGTCAAAACTGTCCTGAACAACAAAACTGGAGGACTTTACAGATATCAAAATAACCAATATGGAGTTATTTGTAGGCATAATTGGTATTAGTATTATATTAAACCTCCACTTCTCTCATCAACTTTGTTTTTATATTAAAAGCATGTATAGTATATATTTTATATTTTAATTAAAGATATATATGACTATACTAAATTTTTATGTACATTATAATGTATATTATATATATATTTCAAAAGTTGCATAGTCCTATCTGGCTTTATAAATAAAAATAATTATTTTTGACAATGATATGTTGGGGTGGTTCTTTTTTTCATTCATTCCATTTTGTATTTTGTAGACCTTTTCAATTTGATATTCTCATCTATCTTTAGCTCCAGAAAGTTTCATTTTTTTTTTGTTTTTTCTCATTGAGTAGTATTTCCTCTGCATTTATTCATTGTCTTTTATTTTGCACTTCTCTTAGTTAGATATTGGATCTCCTGGTTTGATCCTCTGTGTCTCTTATCTTTATTGCTCATATTTTTTATCCCTTTGCCTCTCTACTTCTATTCTCTGATAGGTTTTCTAGACTTCTCCCTAAATGCTTCTATTGAATTTTTATTTTACCAATCATATTTTTAATTTCCCAAACTACTTAATTGTACCCTGACCATTCCCTTGCATAGTTTCCTATTTCTGATTTGTGAGTTAAACTGTTCCTCAAATCTCATTGAGCCTATCGATTAGAATTTTTTAAAAAAATCACTGAACTTGAATTATGTTCATGTTCTCTTTCAAAGTGCTGTTTTTCCTAAAATGTCTGAAACCTTCAAGTGTTTGTTGATTTTTAAAAGTGTGGACTAGGAAGACAAATCAGGAATTCTCTGTATATGGGTGTGGGCTTGTTATTGGCAGGCATGTCTCTAACATGAGCAGGTGGAAAGCTATTGTTTTGAAGGCCGTCCAAAAGCCAGGATGAAGACTGCTTTACTTTTAGGTGCTAACACCTTCAGTAGGTGCCTTACTTCATTTCAGGTATATTGTAATTTCTTTCTTTTCTTTTTCTCCACTCCCTCCCTCCCTTCCTCCTGCCTCACCCCCACCCTCTGTCTTTCTCTTTTTCTCTCTTTCTTTCTTTCTCTTTTAGAAAAATGTCCTTGGTTTTTAGCTGGGGATAAATACCTGCCTGCTTGAGCTTTGTATAAGGATAGAGATATCTACTATTTTGTTTATAGTCTTTTCACTTATTCCCTGGTTTTCAGCCCTGCTTCTTCTTCTTTTTTTTTTAAGATTGTATTTATTTATTTATTTATTTATTTGAGAGAGAGAATGAGCAGGGGGAGGGGCAGAGGGAGACAGAGAGAGAAGGACACTCCCTGCTGATCAGGCAGCCGGACAGGAGGCTCCATCCCAGGACCCAGAGATCATGACCTGAGGTAAAGGCAGAGGCTTACCCGACTGAGCCACCCAGGTGCCCCATGCAGCCCTGCATCTTATTTCCACTCCAATATGTGTTCACTCTGAGTACAGAGGTTCTATGGCTCTGCTGCTTTTGTATCCCACAGCTTCAAGGCTGCTTTTTCCCCTGTTTTGCTTCAAGTCACTGATGTTTCTGCATCTACTTTCTATCATTTTGTAAGTTGTGAAGATCTCCTGTCTGTTGATGAGTAACTTTCTAGTCACTTATTGTTTATAGGTTTATGCCTTTTTGTTTCTTTACTGTCATTTTTCTGAGGGCTCAGAAGATGGAGAGTGTAACATGGGGATTTAGTCTGTCATCTTGAAGCCGAATCCCTTAATGTTAGAGGATTCTCTTAAATTCCACAGAAGATATTTGATTTAAGCCCAGTTTTGAAAAGCAAGTAGGATTTGTATAGGAACAGAAGATTGTAGCAGACCATGGAGAGGATACTCTTGAGTGGCAGAGTGGAGATGGGTATGACTATGTTAGGTTTAAAGAATAATGAATAACTCAGCCTAATGATCCCACAGTTTCAGAGGGAGAGTCACAGGATAGAAGATGTGAAAAGTAATCTGGATTGAGAGCTTTTAGTTCTATATGGAAAAGTTTGGCTCCTTTGAAAAGAGTAGAAAAGCAATGAAATCAATATTTTAGAAAGACTCATTTAGCAGGACATGAAATATGCTCTGGAGGGGAGATATATTGGAGGCAGGGGGCCAGTTAAGAAATAGCAGTGATCATCCATTTGTGAAATGAGGGATGATGGCAGCAGGAATGGAAAAGTAGGGAGACATAGGCAGATTAAGAATAAGAACCTATAGCATTTAGTGACTGATTGAATATGGAGGATCAGATACGTTTGGGATCGTTTGATACAGAAGATCAATAAGTTTTCAGGACTAGCTAATTATGGGGAAGTATTGGCATTGATGTAACTGGAAAGTTGGTAGGCACCTATCACACTTTCACCTCCTCTCTCTTCTAAGAGTAGTTACTCACAGTAGAATCCTTGTTTCCCAGCCTAGGTTTTTACAGATTGTGGCAGCATGGTGGCAGTGTAGTGATTGTGACAGAGATAGTGGTGGTGATGGTGGTAATGGTGGAGGTAGGGACAGGAATTGTAATGATGGTGGTGGTGGTGATGGTAATGTTGAAGGTGGCAGTAGTAGTGGTAGTAATGGTGATAATAATGATAAGTGTGGTAGGAGTGGGCTGAAATAGTGGAGGTGGTTGTGGTGGTGATATTGGTGGTAGTGATAGAGATGGTATTAGTGGCAGTAGTCGTGGTGCATGGTGGTAATGGAATAGTGGTGGTGGTAATTATGGAGGGAACGGGTGGTGGTAGCAGTTGTGTGATGAGGGTGGTGAAGCTACAGATGGTTTTAATGATGGAGGAAATGATAGTAGGGGGTTGTAGTGGTGGTTCTGATGGTAATTGTGGCAAACAATTGTGGTGGAGACTGTGGTGGCAAGGGTGGTGCTGATAATGGTGGCATTGGTGATGGTAGCAGCAGCTATGGTGCTGATCATGATGGATGGTTGTAATCTTGGAGGGAGTTATGGTGGTGGGAGTAACAGCAATGACAGGATGGCAATACTGGAGGTTATGGTACTTAGGGTGTGCTAGTGGGAGGCACATATTACCTATGCAACTCCAACTGTAAGTCTTGAGCTTACTCTTGTTCAGACATATCATGAATTTAGGAGACAGGAGAAGGCTTGGTTGTCCACAGAGCCAGGCAACCCTGCCCTACCCTGTAGCCACAGTTGATTAGACTCAAAGCGGACATCAGCCTCAGGGGTACAATCCATAGGCTCCGTTGAACTAAAAAGACTTGCGACCTCTAGAATTCAACAGACTTGGAAATTTTAGCTGTGAGATGTGGGCAGTTGAACTGAAAAGACTTGTGGAGTCACAGCCTGAGTCATCACCATAGCAATGAAATGCTGCATATAGTCAAGGTTAAGAAAGAGTTCACAGGTTGTAAGTAAGCAGAAAAGAGCAATGTTCTGAGAGAGGCAGGAAACGAGAGACAGAGCAGCAGCCTCCTTCCAGGCTGATAAGGCCCAGGCCTTGTAGGTTCCCAAAGAGACCATCCAAGTCCATTCTGATTTTAGACGGCCATGAAATTGCCAGTTGTATTCTTTCCATAAACTTTCCTTGTATTGGAATTACTTTATGTGGGCTTCTGTTTCTTGCAACCGAATAACAGAGATTAAGAGATTAGTGAAGTAAATTGCTTATTTTCCATGCAGTTGAGAGACTTCTTCAAGGTCATGGGGCTCTAGATACCACAATTACAGGCTTTTTTGTTTGGGCCACTCAGCCATCTCCCGGAAGCTTACCAGGGACAGATCCTGAACCTAAGAATTACATTTGATATCAGGTCCATTTCACACAGGGGTCCAGGCTTTCGGTAATATAATCTATTACTTAATGGTGCCCCTTAATATTTCAAAATTGGAGTTTCCTCACCTGTGGGATATCACATCCTGCTGCTGCATTGGCAGGAATGTCTCTAGATTCTGTCTGCCACACATTTTCACTATGCTCTTGTGTCTCCGGCTTGCATTCTCTTGACTTTCACCTTGAGCCTCCTTCTCCACCTTCCCCTTCAGATCCTGAACGTGGACTCATCTGACTTTGGTTTTGGCTCAGTCCTAAGATCCTGGCTCCAGTGTCCCTCTCCCACGGACGAAAGCGCACAGCTGACTGACATGCTATACTTCGGTGCGATCCCCACCAGGTTTGTAAGAGAGGAATGGAGGGGGAGAATCTTGATCTGCCAAGTACCCCGCATGTGACCAGTATTCTATAATGTGAGAGGTCAGCATTACTGCCCTCATTTTGTAGGTGATAAATTGAAGCCCAGAGTCTTGAAAGTGACTTCCCAAGTTTATATAGTGAATGAGTGTCAGATCTAGGGTATGAACCCAAGTGTGTTTGACTTCAAAACTTACTTTTTCCTTTTAAACTGTGCCAAACTTTTGCCAAAGATGGAAGCAAACCAAGACATGTTGAGCATCATGGCAGCGACCTTTAGGGGCTCCCCAACACCCATTCTCCCTTTCTTTCTTTTTTTTTTTTTAAAGATTTTATTTATTTATTTGACAGAGATAGAGACAGCCAGCGAGAGGGAACACAAGCAGGGGGAGTGGGAGAGGAAGAAGCAGGCTCATAGCGGAGGAGCCTGATGTGGGGCTCGATCCCATAATGCCGGGATCATGCCCTGAGCCGAAGGCAGATGCTTAACGGCTGTGCCACCCAGGCGCCCCTCTCCCTTTCTTTCTAAGTAGCAAACCCTAGTTTTATTTGGTATGACAATATGTCCCCCCACAAAGTNGGCTGTGCCACCCAGGTGCCCCTCTCCCTTTCTTTCTAAGTAGCAAACCCTAGTTTTATTTGGTATGACAATATGTCCCCCCACAAAGTCTCCATACTGCAGACTTCCTGAAGCAAGGTATGGCATGTGAAAAGGGTTCTATGGGGCTTCTAGAAAGACTGCTTAAAGTTGCTGAGAGAGTCTTCCTTTTGCTCTCTTCCTTCTTCTTGCTGCTCAGACACGAGTGAGCTCTGATAACCACCTTGGACGTGAGGAGGTCCTGAAAGCAGAATCCATATGCTAGGGTAGTGGAGTCTGGGTCCCTGAAGGCTGCAGTCGCTGTTCAGGGCTTCCTCTGGACTTGGAGGCAGAAGAGATAGAAACATCTATTTTGTTTGAGCTACTTTTATAGGTAATAGGGTTCAAGCATCTCCCACCTGTGAGACATGATGCTGGCACCTGGATTTGTGGTTGCTCCTGTTTCAGATGAGGTCTTCAGTTTCAGAAAGCTTAGGTAATTCGGATCACACAGCTACTCACGTGGCACATCTTGACTTCGGGACATATTGCTGTATCAGAATAAAAGTCTAAATTCCTTAGCATGGCATGCGAAACACCCACCATCTATCTATTGCTTATCTCTTGAGTCTTATATTTCGTTTTGCGCTTTTGAAACCATTTATTTCCTCTGCCTGGAATTCTCTGCCCCTACTTGTCCTCTGGGAAATTCCCACTTACCCTTTAAGACCCAGCAGATATCCTTTCTCCTCTGAAGTTTTCTTAAACAGCGGTCTCATGAAATAGGTCTTCCTTCCCTGTTCCTACCTCTCCAGGCCGTGCCTTACTAAGACACTGTGTCACATGTAGCATGGTAATTGTTTTAAAAAAACTTTTTTGAATATAGTTGACACACAATGTCACATGAGTTTCAGGTATACAACATAGCGTTTTAACTTCCCTGTGCTTATGCTCTGCTCGCCACAAGTGCAGCCATACGACACTACTACAATACGGTTGGCTATATTCCCTTTGCTGTGACTTTTAGTCGCATGGCTGGAAGTCTGTTTTGCCCCACCCCTCACTCCAACCCCCACTCCTCTCTGGCAACCCTCAGCTTGTTCCTTGTATTTATAGGTTTGATTCTGCTTTTTATTTGTTTGTTCATTTGTTTTTGTTTTTGTTTTTTAGATTCCATGGTGTTTGTCTTTCTCAGTCTGACTTATTTCACTTGGCATAATATGCTCTAGGTTTATCCATGTTGTCGCAAATGGCACTATCCCATCCTTTTCAATGACTACATAATATTCCTGTGTGTGTGTGTGTGTGTGTGCATGCATGTGCAGCACATCTTTCCTTATTCATTTGTCTATCAATGTGTGCTTAGGTTGCTTCCGTATCTTGGTTATTATAACTAATGCTGCAATAAACATAAGGGTGCATATATTTTTTTGAGTTATTGTTTTGTTTCCTTTGGGTAAATACCCAGAGTTGGAATCACTGGATCATAGGGTAGTTCTATTTTTAATTTTTTGAGGAATCTCCATACTGTTTTCCATAGTGGCTGCACCCATTTATATTCACACCAACATGCATGAGGGTCCTTTCTCTACACCTCACCAACACTTGTTATTTTTCGTCTTTTTGATTTTAGCCAAGTGTTATTTTTTGTCTTTTTGATTTGAGCCCTTCTGACAGGTGTGAGGTGGTACCTCGTTGTGGTTCTGATTTGCATTTCCGTGAAGATCAGTGATGCTGAGCATCTTGGCATGCATCTGTCGTCCGTCCGTATGTTTTGTGTGGAAAAATGTCTATTCGGGTTCTCCACCCATTCTTTAATTGGATTTTTTTTTGGTATTGAGTCGTATCAGTTCTTTATTTTGGATCTTAATCCCTTGTCAGATATATCGTTTGCATATATCTTCTCCTATTCAATAGGTTGTCTTGTTTTGTTGATGATTTCCCTTGCAGCGCAAACAAGCTTTTCATTTTGATATAGTCCCAATAGTTTAGTTTTGCTTTTGTTTCCCTTGCCTAAGGAGACACATCTAGAAAAATGTTGCTATGGCCAATGTCAGAGAAATTGCCACCTGTGTTCTCTTCTAGGATTTTTATTGTTTCAGGTCTCACATTTAAGTCTTTAATCCATTTTGAGTTTATCTTTATGTAGGGTGTTTGCATGGTAATTGGTTACGTGACTGACTCCCCTCTAGAATGTCAGCTTGTTTAGGGGCCAGATCCTTCCATCTCTGTATTTTCAGCACTAGTTCACTACCTGGCACAAGAGAAGGAAGTATTTATTGAATGACTGACTGCCTGAATGAATAAAAGGCAATCAAGCTGAATGGTATCTCTTAGTAAACTTCGGGGACTACACGTCACATAATGTGGCTTGTCTCCTGGTGTGTCTCTGAAGCCATTTGCAAAGCCTATGGGAGCCTGTCACAGGAGCGTTACTTTAAACAGAGACCCGTTAGAGGCATGTCTCCATGGAGACTCCTTAATTCACTCCTTCCTCCCATTCCACAGCCCCTGCGCCTAAGGAGGACTGGGGCATAATTCCAACTCAAAATATCAGTTTGTGAGGGAATGTGACTGAAAAGATGATAAAGGTAGATCTGATTCTTGCTTTAATCCTTTAATCCTTAAATTGAATCAGTTCTGACACAGCATCCTTTTTCATGATTTTGAAAACTTTGAATCCATTTTAAACTAGATTGTGATCGACAAACCCACTGGAACATTAGCGAACAGTTAAATACTAATTAGCCAAGTCCCTGCTAATCTCTCAGCTGTCAAAGGCAGAGATAGAAACAAAAGCTTAAATTAAACCTGAGTTGGTCCCCAAGGAGGGAGAGGTCAGAGGGGAGTGTTCAGTCAACTGTGAGATTATGTGAAGGAAGTCCCAAGTAATAATCATAAAAACATGCAAATGTCCCTTCACTCATTTAAAAAGATATTATATTGACATGAAAACTCCTTTTGTCATTTTACTCTCCCCAATCTCCCCCAGCATTTAAATGTTGCCCATTATTATTAGGATCGAGTTCAAAGTTTCTCCCCTGACTTTCTGTCCCCAAACTAAGATTTCCTTTGTATTTGTCACTTCCTCCTATTCCTGGGCTTTCTGTTCACAAGCTAAATGTGCCTCTGGGAACAGAAAGCTTGGAAAGAGAATTGCAAGGTTCAAGATGGGACAGAGATATTGTTGCCATTGTGAATGGTGGGGGAGGGGAAAGGGCTGTTGGGGGAAAAATGTGGAAAAAGCTGCTTCCTGAGGACCCAAATGAGTCTACACAAAAGACTTCACCTCTACCACTGTGGGCTAGTTCTCTGTTTACACTTCACGTGCCCTTCAAAATTTCTCCTAATTGTCTTTCAGAGTTTGAGTGAATGTAACCCCGTATTTGAACTCAAGTCTCCTATTCTAGCGAAGCCCTACTAAGCCTATTTTTTAAAGATTCCACTGCAGTGAGAGGCTTTTCTTCTACTCCCTTAGTATGCAGTTGAATTGGGTGGGGGAGTGCCCATAATTTCACATAATTCTCACAGGTATTTAAAACACCCCCAAAGATAAAGAAACATCAAGTTAGAGGAGATTAATATGAAAGATTAAAACAGAATTTCTTAAATTACAGTCTGCAGACCACTTATATTAGGATTAACTGGGGGCTTGTTTTTGATACAGATCCTTGGATCACAACCCAGAACACTGGAATTAGAAAAACTGGGCTGGGAGCCCTGGAATCTGCATTTAAAAATCCTCCCTGAAGAGGTATGTTAAAATATGAGAACCACAGGGCTTTCAATGGATTTGGGTCCATGTTTTGTAGTATTCTATAATTTGTGGGGGGTTTTTTGTTTTGTTTTGTTTTGTTTTTTATCATTACTCATATTCCTGAGTTCTAAAAGTTTGCTTCTTCGGTTTTCCTGAAAGACAATCATAACATTAGAAATAATTATACATTGGGGCGCCTCGGTAGCGCAGACGTTAAGCATCTGCCTTCGGCTCAGGGCGTGATCCCGGCATTCCGGAGAGTCCCACATCGGGCTCCTCCGCTGGGAGCCTGCTTCTTCCTCTCCCACTCCCCTGCTGTGTTCCCTCTCTCCCTGGCTGTCTCTCTGTCACATAAATCAATAAAAAATCTTAAAAAAAAAAAAAGAAATAATTATACATTTTCTTCCTCCTTTCAATCTTAGTGATTATTCATTCTTTTTGTTTTCGCTTATTGCACTGGCTATGTTGTAGCATGGGGGTTGGCGAACTAGGGTTCACAGTCCTAGTCTGGCTACCACCAATGACCCACAGGTTAGGAATGATTTTTACATTTCAAATGGTTTTTATATAGATACCTACGTAATACCCTCCATGTTCTTTCCGGCCAGCAAAGCCTAAAATATTTACTTTTTGGCCCTCTACTGAAAAAGTTTGATGGCCCCTTCTATAGATTCTGGAATGCACCTTTCAGACCCCAGTGGAAGGAAGGACAAGCTGCCCAGCCACACAGAGTGGGCAGCAAAGAGCCTGGCTTGGCACCATCTCCAAGGCCAGTCTTGGCTTCAGGGAAGTGGCTTACAAGGAGAAAACCCTTCTGGGGCAGCTCATAATAGGTAACCCAGCGAGGTGGGGTATAAAGATCCATTTCAGCCCCCGGGAAACACTCTATGGGCACTGTTTGCTCGGGAGCTACCTCCAGGCCAGTCTGACCCTGTTGGACTGCATGGCCTTGTACCACTTCCTCTGCACATTTCCACTTCCTCCTTCTCCGTCCGTGGGTATCGCCTCCTGTAAATATCTTGTACCTGTGCTGCCTCAGCATCTGCTTCCAGAGGACTTAGCCTTTGACGGGTTATAACTTTGCGACCAACCTTAGTAATATTGGCAATAATGAGCACTACTGTCTGATTTCTAGCTCAGAGAGAAATGTCTCTTGTTTATTATATAAAATGTTTGGTATCACTTTAAGGAAGTCCATTATGCGTTTTAAGAATTATATTTATTATGAATTTTATTAGGAATAAGTTTTAAATTTTTATCATATATTTTGGGCATTTTCCACCTATTTGTATTACTATAATGGACTACATTTAGAGATGTTTTAACACTGAAACATTCTTGCATTCTAGACTAAACGGGTAATAACGGGTAAATTTTGTTTATTGCATAATATTTGCTGGTCTTTTAATGTTTAACATTTACAAAACAATAATACTATAAAATTAATTCTTTTTTTGGAGTACAGTCCTCTGAATTCTAGCATACATATAGATTTGTGTAACCATCATCACTATCAGGATACAGGATGTTTGTATCATCTAAAAAAATTTCTCACATTCCCCTTTGTAGTCTAACCCATCCATACCTCTAATCCCTGGCAACCACTGACTTTTCTCCATTCCTATAGTTTTGCCTTTTCCAGCTGTCATATAAATGGAACCATTCAATATAACCTTTGGAGACTGGTTTCTTTGAGATTGGTTTCTTTAACTCAGCGTGATTCCTTTGAGATTTTTCCAAGTTGTTGCATGCATCCATATCTCATTCTTTTTTCGTTGGAGAGTAGGGTTCAAATTTATGCATGTACCAGTTTGTTTATTCATTTATTCCTTGAAGACATTTGGATTGTTTCCAGTTTTTATCCATTGAATAAAGCTGTTATCAATGTTTATAATTGGATTTTTGTGTGAACAGAGTGTTTGTTTCTCTTGGGTAAATAATTAAGAATGCAATTGCGGGGGCGCCTGGGTGGCACCGCGGTTAAGCGTCTGCCTTCCGCTCAGGGCGTGATCCCGGCGTTCTGGGATCGAGCCCCACATCAGGCTCCTCCGCTATGAGCCTGCTTCTTCCTCTCCCACTCCCCCTGCTTGTGTTCCCTCTCTTGCTGGCTCTCTCTATCTCTGTCGAATAAATAAATAAAATCTTTAAAAAAAAAAAAAAGAAATGCAATTGCGGACCCATATAGTTACTGTATGTTTAACTCTACTTAAAAAGCTGCTAATCTGTCTTCCAAATGGGCTGTACCATTTTTCATTCCCACCAGCAATGACTGAGTTTCAGTTACTTCACACCCCTGTCAGCATTTGTTATTGTCTGGTTTTGTCTTTTTTAATTTAGCCATTCTGATAAGTGTGTATAAGTATCTCATTGTGGCTTTAATTTTCACTTTACTAATGGATAATGATGTTAATTAAGCATTTTAACGTGTTTGACGTCGGTGTGCCTTCTTTGGTGAAATGTCTTCAAATCTTTGATCATTTAAAAAAATTGAATTGTTTTCTTGTGTAGTTTTGAGAGTTCTTTATATATTCTGGATATGTTCGCTTGTCAGAAATATAATTTGGAAATATTTTAGTACTATTAACAGTGTTTTATTCAGAGGAGAAGATTTTAATTTTAATGAAGTCCAATTAATCATTTTTAAAAATGTATATAACATGTTGGTGTTATGTCCAAGGACTCTTTGATTAACTCAGGTCACAAAGATCTTTTTCCTGTGTTTTCTTCTAACAGTTTTATGGTTTTATGTTTTGCAGTTAGATCTATGATTGATTGAGTTAATGTTTGTGTAACGTGTGAGGTAAAATTTGAGGCTCATTTTTTGCATATAGATGTTCGATTGTTCCAACAACATTTGTTGGAAAGACTATTAGTTATAAAAAATAAACTGACTATAAATATGTGGATCTATTTTTGTTCTAGTCCTCTAACTTTATTCTTTCTTTTCAAAATTGTTTTGGCTATTCTAGTTCATTTACCTTTCCATGTAAATTTTAGAGTCAGCCAGAACCTGCTAAATTTACAAAAATCCTGCTAAGATTTTGAGTCCAGTTGAGTTAAACCTGTAGATCAATTTGGGGAGGACTTACACCTTAGCTCTGTTGAGCATTCCAATTCATGAACACAGTAGGTATCTTCATTCATTTAGGTCTTCCTTGATATTGCATCAGGATTTTGTTCTCAAGGTGTGGATTGTACACATGTTTTGTTAGTTTTATACCTAAGTATTTCTCTCTCTCTCTCTCTCTTTTTTTTTTTTTAGCTATTTACATGGTATTTAAAAAATTTTTTCAGTTTCCAGCTGTTAATTGCTAATATATAGAAACACAATTGATTTTTGTATGTTGACCTTATATCCTGTGATATTGTTAAGCTCATGTATGAGTCCTAGGATCTTTGCTCTGTTGAATTTTGTCTAATGTTTTTTCATAGCAGTTAATATATAATCATGTAGTTTTTATTCTTTAGTCAGTTAATGGGATAGATTACATTGATTCATTTTTGAGGGTTGAACCAACCTTGTGTTTCCGCAATAGAACCCACTTCTTGTGGTGTGTAAGTCCTTTTATAGATGGTTGAAATTGATTTGATAATGTTTTCTTAATAATTTTTATGGCTGTATTCATAAGGGATGTTCTTGCCTGTTCTTTTCTTTTTTGTTTTTTCCTCTTGTACTATCTTTATCTGGTTTGGTACCAGGTTAATGCTTGGGAAGGGACTTGAGAAGTGTTTTCTCCATTTCTATCTGCTGGAAGATATATTGTAAAATTTCTTTTATTTCTTCAACTGCTGGTTAGATTTTACCAATGAAATGATGTGGGCTCGGAGCTTCCTTCTTGGGGAGGGCTGAAACTAAATTTTTAATTTCTTTAAGAGATATAGGACTAATCTATTCCCTTGTGGGTGAGTTTTGGTAGTTTGTGGCTTTCAAGGAGTTGGTCCATTGCATCTAAGTTGTTGAATTTTTGTTCATAGGCTTGTTATACTATTACCATATTGTCTTTTTGATGTCTATGGTGTCTATATTGATATTCCTTCTTTTATTTCTAATGTTGGTAATTTGTGCCTTCTCTTTTTTTCCTTGCCAATCTGTCTATAGGTTTGCCAATATAATTACTGTTTCAGAGGATCAGCTTTTGGCTTTATTGATGTTTTCTTTTATTTTTCTCTTTTCAATTTTGTTTATTTCTGCTCTTGTCTTTATTGTTTCCTTTCCTCTAGTTGGCATCTCTATTTTAATTGTTATGCTATCACATCTCAAAACTTAATCGGTTAATTTTGTTGCAATTCTTAAATGATGTAATATGTCTTCAACCAATTATTTTCAAGAATAATACATATAGAATTTTTTGAACTTTTGCCTCCCTGAAAATTTCTCTCTGTTGGTCATATGTGAAAGCCAACTAAGCTAGGTATAAAATTCTTAGGTTATAACATATTTTCCTTCAAAAATCTATAGATGTGGCTTCATTGTTATCTAGAATTTATATGGAGAGTTGTTTGAAGCTACCCTGGTTTGTGCTCTATCATAGAAAACTGATTTTCCTGCCTGCTAATAGAAATTTTGTAATTTATTTTTGTGATTCAAAGCTTTTGCCAAGAAGTGTAGGCAAATTTTCAATAATTTTCCCCTGGAACTTAGCAGGTGCTTTTAATATTCATGTCTTTCTTCAGCTCATAAAAGTTGTATTAGCTAATATATTTGATTATTGCTTTATGTAATATTTCCAGTTATCTAATAGTTCAAGCATCTTTCTTGTAAATATTGTTATCCAAATGGTGATTTGCCATTCCCTAGTCTATATATCTACTGACTTTCAGTGGTTTTCATTGTTTTTTCCTTTTTCTCCTGCAGTGTATAATACCTTCTTATTTTGTTACTTTTTAAAATCTCATTCTCTTGATTCTCGGTTTGGTGGTTTTTTTGCTCCTGTTTATTGTGGTTATTTCCCCTTGTACTCCTCTGAATATACCAATTGGTTTTCTTTTTTTTTTCTTTTTTTTAAAGATTATATTTATTTATGTGACAGAGAGACAGCCAGCGAGACAGGGAACACAGCAGGGGAGTGGGAGAGGAAGAAGCAGGCTTCCCAGTGGAGGAGCCCATCGTGGGACTCGATCCCGGAACGCCGGGATCACGCCCTGAGCCAATGGCAGACACTTAACGACTGTGCTACCCAGACGCCCCCAATTGGTTTTCTGAAATTTTATCTTGAGTCTTTTAGTATACGTATTTCATAGGTGTATGCTTTTATTCTGAGTCTTCATCATATGGTTTTTTACTTTGCATTGCAATATTTAAAAAAAAAATGTTGGTTTTCTTCCCTTTACTCAGTCATTGCCTAAAACAGGGCCTTGCATACAATAGAGGTTCAATGGACATTTGTTTCATGAACAAATCATAAGCATAGTGAAATCCTTCTAGACATGGGGTGTGTGAATTGCCCTTGGCCCTGCTTTTACCCTGCTTATGAAATGGCCTAATTTCAGATCTACAGTTGTAGGCTAATTGATGTACATAGTTTCCAATCTAATTCCCAGGCTTTCAACTAATGTGTCTCTCTTCAGTTAAGTTGATATCTCTCCCTGTGTCTGATGTCCACCTGTCTGGTACTCAGCTGAGGAAAGGCACGAACCAGCATAATTCCCATGGCTATCAACTTTCTTCCTATGTCTGTGCATATCTATAATGATTTCCTGCGATGGTTACCTATCTCATGGACAATGAAATGAAAGTTTCTTACCTATACTTACTACCCAACTGTCATCTGGCATTTGTTCTTTGACTGTAGGAAGATATCAGACAGAGCAGAGAGGTTTCTAGGCAGATGGAAACAGTAGTGCAGCTCTGTTCTTTGAAGGAAAGACTGATGCCCATTTTCTGGGGGGTACAGATAGAGTCTCTGAATCACTGGTTGTATAAAATGCAGTCTCGTTCTATAGTCCATATCTTTTTAAATTTAAATTAAACCATTTAAATACAAATTGAATTTAAATTTAAAATTTTAATTTAAATGAAATTCCTGTTTAATTTATTGAGAAGTTAGATGATATTAAACACGGAGCTACTAGCAAACACCCTTTTGAGCTAGAACTCCATTTCTAGGATATTTTAAGGTATTAGAATTTATATTAAAATGCAGCCAAAATCTAGGCATTTAGTTTGAATGAAGACACATGGCTGTTTTTTCTTATCATATACACCACCTCCTACACATTCTTATACATAAATATGCCCACACTGAATACCCAGTGCTCTCACTCCTGACAGTTGACAAAAGATTTTTAAAACAATTTATAAATATTTATTAAAGTAAAATAATAGCTCTGTTGCCAAAAGTAGCGTCCTATCCAAGTATATTCCCGACGGATGATCTCCAAAATCATTTTACGCTGACTCATATTTTCATTTTTTTCTAATGCTGACATGTTCCTCTCTCCCAAATCACTTCAGAGTTATCAGCTCCTCTCCCTCATGAATTTCCAGTCCAATTAGCAAACCCTTGTGTATCCTATTACACTATCTTTCACAGTGCGTTACTTAGTTCCAAGGCCAGCACAAGCTATTTCCAGCCTGTGGTTCTTCCCACAGGAATTTTTTGCAATTCTTTAGAGTCAAAGAATGTATTTTCAAAATAAAAACTGATAAACAAGTTGTAGAAAAATGCGTATTTCCCTCCCAAGAAAGATTACTGCAAAATGTCAGAAAAAATGCATCGACTTCTGATTTACCATCTACAATAATCCTGTCTTACACACTGACCTCCACCACTCCCAAACTTCTTCCCTTCAGAACTGAGAAAACATAGCTGGAGAAACTCTATCAGCTACAGAACCAAAGGCAAGGAAATGCTGAATTAGAAAACAAGGAAACCATAGGCTGTATGTATTGATTCATTTATCATCTAAAACATTTTAGCAGTCACCTTCCCGATCAATTCTCTTTACCCTCTTTCGGCATTTTTTAAAGCAGCGAACGTGGTCTCAACCATCGCATTTACTGTTTTTAGATCCGATGTTTGTCTTTGTTTGAACAACGGCTGTAATCATGTTTTCTCAGGTCTCTCTGAAGTTACAGTACTAAGAAGTAGCAGACAGGCCTCTCCATGCATTCTAAAAGCAGATTTCTCGTGTGGCAAGACAAAAAAGGAAAAAAAAATCATTTAACATGAAATGAGGCCCCATATCGGAGCCCGTGTGAGGTCATGTCTGTATAGCAGATTGGAGTCCTGCTTGAGTTTTTCTTACGGAGGTAGGAGTGATTTGGTGATGACATAAAGGGGCCCTAATAGGGGACTGTCAGCTTTTTCTTAGGTGACAAGACCAGTTCAGAAAAACAAAAAAAAATTACCCACTCAGCTCCTCCCCTGGCTCGCCCAGAGCAGAAGTGGAGTAGAGGCTCGTCCAAGTCCCCTCTGTCTGCCTCCTTGAAGAAGAGGTGTTGATGTGAAAATTAGGACTCTAGTTCTTACCTCCAGCACTGCCCTTACTCTGTTCCCTGGCGAAAGTACAAAGTTGGCCACATGAGTTTCTTGAAGGTTTATTTCCAAGCTACATTCAAGGTGCTGTTGTGCTTACAATACCATCATCTGCCTCATCGAATAAGTATCTGAAAACGTACAGGGGGCATGTGTGTGATTGGAAAAAAAGGTGAATTTCAGAATTGGGAGAAGAATTTGTCAGGAGAGAATCTGTCTTTGTTTTGTGAAATGCGTTGATGGGCCGTTTTGTGATATGAAGAGCCCAGAGCATGGCTCGAGCGCAGAGCGAGGCAGAGAGAAACAGGCTTCTTTCTGAGATTCACAGGTTGCTGGCGGTCCTGCGGTGGGGCTGGCAGCCCTATGGTAGATCCCTGTTAGCACTAATGTTCCAAGATGATTTTTGCAGTGAATCAGTCAGGGCTCGATCGGGAAAGCTGATCCACCGAGTTATAGAGGGGGTTTATTACAGTCTTTAGACCTTACACAATTGTGGAAAGAATTGGGGGAAAGGAAAATTCAGGAGGGACGTTGAAGGATCAAGGAGAGAGTCACCAACCAGCTTGCCAGTCTCACAGGCTGAGCATTTCCAGCCCCCGGAACACAGGGAGGTTTGTGGCAATCTGTGTCCATGTTAGCTACCGCTTCTCAGCATCTCCTGCTAAGTGTCTGTGGGATTTGGGGGCTCGTGGTGACCCTGCGTCTGCCTGGCACCGCACCTCACCATGAAAACCTTCGGAGAATAATGGCTGCTACTCTGTGTCTGATTCCAAACACTGTCTCTTTTGGTTAACTCTTGCTGAGAACAATACAGGGAAGAGGATTCTGGAAAACATAGTTCCCACTTCATCAACTTGACACAGTATAAACTACCACACTCAGGAAACCTGGAGGAATCCATTGCAAAGTTATTTGAATTAATAACATAATTTAGTAGGTAACAGGGAAACAAGATAATAGCTTTCTGATATAACAGCGATAATGAGAAAATATAGTAGGAAAAAGTCCCATTTGGCAACCCCGAAATCTAAAACATTTGGGAATAACATGAATGAGAACTGTGTGGTACTTATGTGTAATTAACTTCATAATATTACCCAGGAACATAAAAGCAAATTTGGATAAGTGGAAATATAAGCCATGTTCTTGCATGGAAACTCAGCATTACAGAGCTATTATTTAATTTATAAATGTGATAGAATTCCAATAAAAATTCCAATAGCGTTATTTTTTGGAACATGTAAAATTATTTAAAATTCATTTGGAGGGACAAAAACAGGGGAAAATAACAAAGAAAATTTAAAAAAGGAAGATAAATGAAAGAGGACTTGCCTCACCAGATGTTAAGATACATTGTAAAGTTACAATAAGCACAGCAGCGTAATACTGGCACCTCTAGAGACAGACATGCCGATCACCAGAGTGAATTGCTGAGATTTGATAAAGATGGCATTTCAAATCACTAGATAAAGAATATTCAGTAAATGACATCAGGGCAAATAGCTAACCAGTTGGAAAAAATTAAACTGGAGCTCAAAAAAAAAGAAAAAAAACTCTAACCAAAGAGTTTTCGGATGACTTTGAGTTGTAAAACACCAGAAAAATATAGGTATATACCGTGCATGCAAGCATATTTAATCTTGGGGTAGTGAAGGCCTTTTAAAGCATGATGCCATAGGCAGAAATCACAAAGGAAAGCTCAATGGATTCATTGTATAAAAATTTTAAACCACAGAAGCAAAAAAAAAAAAAAACCCAAAAACAAAAACCCACGAAGTGACAAATTACAACTTGCATTTGTAATATTTTTGACAAATGGTTAATATTCCTAATATATATCATTTTAACAAATAAGAATAAAGAAAATCAATTAAATGATATGTCAGGAAATCCCCTCCCCACAAAGTATAACTAAAGGCAAAAAAAAAAAAAGGGTAAATTCATAGTCATTAATTAATCAAGGTAATGAAAATTATAACGGTTTAACTTTCCCCCCATCAAATGGGCAAAGATAAAGGGAAAGATAGCATCCACCATCAGACTATCCTATTGGGAAAATGAGTCAGTGTACTGCAGACAGGGCACGAACTGTAAGGTGTTAGGAGGGTACGTCAGGAAGGGATAATGAAAGCCAGTGGTAGGTATCTAAAGTCTTAAAAATGTGCACACCCTCTGATCCTGCACATCTTCTGGTATTTCTTTTCTAAGGGTATCATCATGAATGTACCTCTTTAACTACGAGAATGTTCATCACAGCTCTGTTTAAAATAAGGTCCAATCACGCGAGGTTTGGTGAAGCATGATACATATAGTGATAATATCATGTAATCATTACAAGACTGTTTAATACATGGGAAGTTGTCCACAATATACAATGTAATTAATGAAAACTCAGTTTATGAAACAATGTCATCAGACATTTATGGTCATTTATTACTTTAATAAATATTTATTAAGTCTCAGTATGGGCCATGCGCTAGACAGTATAATCATATTAGTATTAGTAAGAGAATTAAATAGGACATAAATAGTACTTTAACAGTGCCTGCCCTACTTTAATATACACATAGAAATAATATACACATAGAAACATATATTACACAACATACACGTGCATATACACACACAAATACTGGAAGGATATCTACTTTGGTCGATAGTTGTGATTTTCATTTTTCTTCTTGGCTTAGTTTTGTTTTCTAGATTTTGCAAAGTGAGTAAATTGTTTCCTTTTGTTTGATAACAAGATGTTTATCATACTCTTGTTTTATTCTTCTTTTCCTTTTATGGTCTTTGACCTCTTCCGCCGCCCCCACTCTGTCCAGTGTGAAGCTTTGTTGGAGAATCAGACGGTAGGAAATCAGTTGCACCTGGAACAGCTGAGTGACCCAACAAGTGACTTGTGGCTCAGGAAGTACACAGGCAAAAAATGTCTGCTGAGTAGAGTGACAAACCACACCCCCTCCGCCATTTATCAGAAAGGAAGGAGAATGGCGCATGTTTGAATTATCAGAGACTGGACACACAGCAAACTCCTCCTTTGAGCAGCCACTTCCTTTCCACCCGCACTGCCTTTCTCCGCATCCAGCTCCCTGTGTGGTTCTTCCAGCCTCCAGTCTCTTTTGTGCCTTTTGCTACAGGTGGCTGCCTCAGCACCGCTCTCCTCCGCACACACCTTCAGCCACTCTCCACGCCTGCATAATGCAATCCGAGCCTCAGCCTGGCGTTCAAGGTCCCTTCATCTGGGGGTGCCTAGGTGACTCAGGGCATGATTCCAGGGTCCTGGGATCGAGCCCCTCATCGGGCTTACTGCTCTGCTGGGAAGTCTGCTTCTTCCTCTCCCACTCCCCCTGCCTGTGTTCCCTCTCTTGCTGGCGGTCTCTCTCTCTGTTAAATAAATAAATAAATATCTTAAAAAAAAAAAAAGGTCCCTTCATCTGGTCCCCACGCTCCCCATGATCTTCATCACTCCTTCAGTGCAGCCCCTCCAGACGACTTCCTCCCCTGGTCCGTCCTTCTGTGGTTTTGCTCACACTGCTGCTTTCTCCTTCACTGTCTGCCTGGTCCAAGCCATTCCATCATCCAAATCTCCAGCCTCCGATGATACTTTCTCTGCAAGACTTCTTCATAATCTTTCTGCCAGATTTCCCCCTTACCGAAGTTTGCTCCTTTACTACAGCACGTGCCTGCCATTACAGCTCTTTAAATGAGCTGTGTCTTGTCTTTGTTACCGTCCTCAAAGCAAGAAACTCAGTATGCATTTGCTCTCCTGCATTCAGCACGCTAAATAGGAATTCACAATTTGCAAATGATTAGAGGGATAAGTACACTCACCACTGGAGATAGTTCAAGTATTGCATTTTTAAATAATAATACTGTATTCATATAGCATCCTACCATTTCTTTATAAATCTCTTTCACATGATGAGAGCTCGTCTTAGCTAAATTTGCATCTTCCTGGGGAAACAGATTTATCTAATGTTACATGGACAGGTGGCAGAGTTGGGATATAAAATCTGATTTCTTCCTTCCTAATATTGTGCCTTTTGTTGAACTAAATGATTCAGTTTGGAGGGAACCTCAATATCTTACAATATGAGGGGGCCCTCATTTTAATATCCGTTGCCTTAATACAGGGTTACAGAATTTGGGATTACAGCAGTTTTTTGGTTGTTTTAGAGTCTGAATAGCCTGGAGGCATTTGGGACTCATTTATTTAGCATAGCAGCTTTGCCATTGCACGGATGTCCCTACACCTGTGAAGTGACCCCGAGGTCTCTTCCTTTCCCAGGTTGGGGGAGGGCCACCCTGCTTCATGGCTGACCCTGTGGGCCTGCCTGCCTCCTTCACGGAGGTCATTGGACCCTGTATTTTCTCCTACAAACGTCTCTGGCATTTGAGAGGCGAGTAAGCCCCACAGCGCCTGCTTGTTCACAGAGGTCCTTATCAGTTGTTGATGAGACCCTGTCTAGGCTCACAGACAGGCAGTTTCCTCCAGCCCCAGAGCCCGAGCCCGCTGTGGAGCCAGAAGAAGGTGATAAGCCTCCGAGAAGATTTTTTAGGAGCCTTGCCTATCTTTCACACCAAGTCGCCAGGGTACATTTTCCATGGTCGCCATTTACAGATAGGGTGACTGCTCTCGGATAAGGCTGGGGGCGGCAGTGGGTGGAGGGACCTTAAAGGGGGCAAATGGTTTTTCCAATTAACTACCCTTGGGAATCCCTCAGGACTCTACAGGCTTTGTCTTTGACAACTGAGTTTTTTTTCTTTTCAATTGTAAAAATCCCTCTCCAGCCAGCCAAGCAAACCCTTTGTGGCCGGCTCCAAAGCAATCAAACAGGGTAGGCCCAGAGTCTCCTGGTGAAAGAGTTGAGTTTTACTGGGCTTTAACTATGGGGAATGTTCTGCCTGCAGCTGCCAGGCAGGAAGGCTGCAGTGATAGGGGCGGCGGGGCGGCCCCAGAAAAGCCCAGTGTGAATTCAGCCCAGTGTCTCAGACTAGTCAGGTTACAGGAAATATGTTTCTAGAATCTCCCACAGACCAACCCCTGGACAGAGTCTCCTTGCCAAGTGTTCGGACAAGGCCAGAAGAAAGCAGAAAGAGACTGGCCGGTGCTTGGCTGGGAAGCAAAAGACAGGTTCATGTTCCCGAGACCCAGAAAACCTATCTTCTCTTCGGACACTTTTTAAGAGCAAGAGATGAGTGATAGAGAGAGTGTACGAATGATTTACAGCATTCATAAAAAGTTCAATGAGGGTTTCAGATGGTGTTTAGAAAATGCATTACCTTGGTTTCCCTTCTGGACAAGTAAATAAGTGTCGTAGACCTTACAGAGAACTGAAGTACAATCCATTTTTAAAATGCAGTGTTTTGAGTTATTTGTCGAGTGCCTGTCCATTGCATCGTCTTGTATAATTGTTCTTACCACCCTTTTCCAATGCAGAGCTGGGATGCAGGCAGTGAAGCCAGTGCCCAGTTCACGCAGCCCATAGGGGCAGAATGCGGCTTCGGTGGGTTATCTCTTTCCTTCATTTCATGCTGCTTTCGTTTTTTTAACTGTTAGTTTTGTTTTGGTTATTCCCCTAAAGAGCAGACCCAGACAGAACGTAGACTTGTAGGGTCAGTTTAGGAGCAAAGCGTGAGGTTTGGTAAGAATACGATAGTGTGTGTGTTTGCAGGTGCGGGTGGCCTAGCGGAGGGTGCCAGTAACGTAAGGTTGGCTGATCTGGAATAGAGCTGTTTTACGGTGTGCCATCCAAAAGATTGCTCCCTTTCTTGATTCAAGTTTTCCATGTGATAACACCCAGACTATTAGCAACACTTTTAAACACACTGTTATGTTTTTGTCCTACTGTTGACTCACATCATAATCTCGCCATCGTGTCTCAGATACCATGATGCAAAGCAGGCGGTTTGGGTCTAGCCTCATGTTCTTGGGTGAGATGATGCCTGTACTGTCCACAGTACATTAATGGACACATAGAAATGGACAATAAGTGGTAGCCAGAACTGTCATTGTTTCCAGTGACAGCAATGGTGTAAGAACAGACTGGGTCCTTTACTACAAAGAGAAATGCATAAGCAAAGCACAAATGATAGGACTTCATTTCAGCTCCCAACCAGTCAGAGAGAGAAGGTGCCCATAGCCTGTGGGACCACTTTGTAATTAGTATAGTGGCAGGGCAGCTGTCCCATTCCTCTATGGCTAAATCTTCCATACTCTTCTTTCTGGCTTCTATTTGTCCTAAGAAACTTGAGCCTTGCGGAGACGGACATAGATGGAAATGCCTTTCTAGTCCCTCCTGGAAGAGGGATTGAATTAATGGTCTGTAGGGGAGACTCCCAAGCATAACATTGACCTTCCTGCCTGGCTTCCTTTATTTTGAAACTTGATAACTCAAGGCAACCACCAGTAAAGACCACCAACTACTCACCCTCTAGGTAAAAGTCCACATGGGAACTTGGGTTTGGGGGTTTACCTCGAAGGAGCAAAGTGGGTAACAACAACCATGGCTTATGGTATTAGTGCTGTTGGCCACTGGATACTGCCTGGTCCCTGGCAGCTCTCTTCTAAAGGGACCGTTTGGGTCCAGCCCAATGGTTACAATGTTGCTTAGAGATGCCATGTGGCTCTCTCCTCTTTGAACTTTGGGGACAGACCCTGCCTCTAAAGGTGCCTGAAGAATCATTTCATAACATAAATGACTTTTCTTTTCAATACAGTGCTGGGAGAATTATTATTAGGAACTTTGGTGTTTGTGGTCAGTGCCAAGACCTTGGCAAGCCTGGCTTTATTTAGGATAATAACGAGGCCGGGACAGGGTGGGTGGTAGGCTATTTTATAGGAAAGGAAGTGGAAGAAAGACACTTACACGGAGCTCTGGGAATCTAAATCTCGGAAGATGCTGGATCCTGAGAGCACATTGCCTGGGTTTGTCTGCTTGTGCATTTAACGCGGCATGATTGACAAGCAAGAGGGGCCCTATTTCCCAGCTTTGTGCACTAGTCTGGGTAGTCTGCCTCATGGGGACACTAAGGAGCTGGTTTTAGTGTTCCCAGTCTGTGACTCAATACCCTCTCNGGCCCAACAGTCTGTGACTCAATACCCTCTCTTGACCACTAACACTGGCCACGTGGATGTCGCACCTCCCTTGCTTATGGCACAACATTACCCCAGAGGTCTTTCTCTCACCAAGATGCAATGTAGCAAATTGCCCCCTGGGGAATCCTCATTACTTGAGTTACTACGTGTCCCAGCATTTATGAGTCTTCCTTTTCACATATTTTTTACTGGTAAAATTGAAAAATAGAAATTATCCAGGAAAAATAAATACAACATAGAATTTTATTTTTCTGGATATGAAAGACATCTCTTTTGTTCATCTTTTTACCCATCATGTAATTGACTAGAAATTCAGTAACCCAAGAATTTCACAAAATATTGGTTGTCTTAATAAAAGGAAGACAAATAATAACGTAAACACCCCTCCGTTAGGATAGTTTTTAAAGCAATTTTCAGAGAATGCAATAGTAGGACCAGCCTGCCTTCCACTTAATACCCAAATTAGTGTTAAAAGTATGTGCCTGAAACTACATAAAAAACTAATGATGTACTGTATGGTGACTAACATAATAAAAAAATAATAAAAATAATTAAAAAAAAAAAGAGTAGGATAACAGAAAAAAAAGTACGTGCCCAGCGACAATCAGGTATCAGAGGCCCCTGCAGGAAGGATACCGCTTCCCTGAAATCTCAGAAACTCCGAAATTCTGAAAAAAAACCCTGCCCCTCTCACATCCCCAGACCTGTTACCAAAACCTTGAGGCATGATTCCTAATTCTCAAAGTTCCTTCCAAATCATTCACTTGCATTCAAGTGGCAACTGTAGTTTTATTGCCCTTAGACTCTGAGAATTTATTAGCTCTTTGGTGCAAATGGCATAACTCAGCCAACTGTTATTACTAGTAGGTTCCCGGAGCTCTCCTACTTTTTCTCATTCTGGAAAAGTTGGGGGCTTTTTGCACGTATTAAAAAAGAATGGTGATTTCTTCTTTCATGTACCAAATTTGTGGAGTTGCTTTCAGTGGGTGTCCAAGATGGTCTTAATTTTGTTCACTACTCAGTTTTAGGTTATTCAGGTTTTTCCTTCTTCTTGCTGAAGTTATTTCAGAATTTAAAGTAAATATTTACTTAAAAAAAAAATCTGTGTCCTGAGCAACCCAAATGTCCATCAACAGATGAATGGAAAAATAAAATATGGTATTTACACCCAACGGAATAATATTGGGCTTTTAAAGAAGGAGATTCTGACACATGCTACAGCGTGAATGGACTTTGAGGCTATTATGCTCAGTGAAATAAGCTGGACAGAAAAAGACAAATACTGCATGATTTCACTTAACCCGAGGTCCCTAGAGTGGCCAGATCCATAGAGACAGAAAGCAAGTGGCGGTCCAGGCTGGAGGGAGGGGGGCGGGGTGTTGTTAGTGGACACAGAGCTTTAGTTCACAAGACGTGGACAGTGGTCATGGCTGCATAGCAGTGTGAAGGTACTCCTGCTGTGGAAATGGACGCTGAAGAAAATGGTCACAATGGTATCTTTTACATCATGCATATGCTCAACATTTTTAAATTTTAAAACATTTTTAAAAATTAAAAGCAATTAGGGAAAAAACCCCAACTTTGTCCTATGGGTGTGTGCCATCCCTTGACTGTGGTTCGGGGGATTCTGAACAGAGAGGAGACAGAGACGAGCTCTCCCTCCACCGCACTGGGGGCAGCTCCCTAGCTATGAGCCTGCAGTCAGGATCCCTGATGTCCAGGACATTTAACTGGGGCCTTTTCCTGGATCCGTGTTCTTTCCTGGCAACGTGATAATGCTCCTAATTAGCACAGAGCCCTGACTCCTACAGCCTGACAGGCCCAGATGGGGAGGGGGGGCAGAGGAGGGCTATCTGCGGGTCCAGGGGAGTGGCTGGGCACCCAGCAGTTGTAGGCAGGCCCTGGAAGGAAGAGGGAGGCCCTAGATAGAGAGGGCAAGAGGGGAATGTTTTGCTGACAGAAAAGAGATATATTTTAGACTGACTTCTAATGCAAGTAATGTTTAAATCTCATTCTTAGAGTACAGTGCTGTCAGGATAACCTGAATTAATTTAGTGTCCTCTGTGCTCTTCCTCCAGTGAGGACCCAGGGAAGCTATGAAAGAATGTCTCTCTCTCTCTTCTCTTTCTGCTTCTCTCTCATAATCAAAGCCCATGAGGACTGTTGCTGAATGATTTAACCCAAACTGGGACCCTAACAGCAGAAGGTCATCTCCAACAATGTGGCACCCAGCCCTCCCTCTCGCCCTGTAATAGACCCTCAAGTCCTAGAGATCACCGCCCTCACTGACTCCCCAAAATGCAGTAGTGTGTTGAATGGTAGCCCTCCAAAATGTTTGCCCACCCAGAACCTGTGAATACCACTTTATTTGGAAAGAAGGTCTTTGCAGATGTAATTAAGGATCTTGAGATAAGATCATCCTGGATATCCAGGTGGGTCCTAAATCCAATGACAAGTGTCCACATTAGAGAAAGGCAGAGGGAGAGTTTGGATACCAAGGAGTAGGCCTTGTGAAAGCAGAGACAGAGATTGGAGGGACACAGACACAAGAAACTTTGGAGCCACCAGGATCTGGGAGAGGCGAGGAAGGATGCTATCTCTAGAGTCTTTACAGGGAAAGCAGGCCTTCTGGCCTCTTGATTTCAGGCTTTTGGTCTCCAGAATTATGAGAGGAGAAATTCCTGTTGGGTTAAGCCATTAAATTTATGGTCATTTGTTACAGTAGCCCTACGAAACTAATACATGCCAACATTTGAAACAACATGGTGGTCTCCTTAGCTGCTGAACTGTAGCTGGTGGAACCCATGCTCCCTTTTCCTGAAAAGGAACCATGCTGGCAACATGGAGGAGCTGTGTTCTTGCCCCATCCTGTATGCATGCGCCATCCAGGGGCCCTGTTGCAGGTCAGTCTGTGAGAGGGTTTTCAGGCTGGGGTCCAAGATTCTGCATTTCTAGACCATTCCTGTGGTACAGATGCTGCTGGCGGTGTACCACACTTTGAACCCACAAACGCAAGTTTGGGATAGAGACTTTCCAACAGAAGCATAATAAATAAACGTGTTAATTGTGTTCGGTCTTTATGTGGGTCTCCTCATGGTCTTGACCTACATTTGTTATTTTATCACAGTGTTTGACCTAATCTGTTTGATGCTGTAGATAGAAGGCCATTATCCATGATCTCTGCCCCATAAACTTAGACCCAGTCACTGCTTTGCATAAAGATCTCTGTGCTGTATCTTCCTCACCTGTTAAACCAGGGACTGAGGCTAGTGTTGCTCACCTTTCCTCCAGCTTGAACTTTGAGTCTGGGTTGCTTTCCTCACACAGACAGAAGACTCTCTGGAGTCTTAGCATGTACTTTTGCCTTCAGCTTGAGGCCTTTCTCATTTTGCCCTAAACCAAGGGCAGAAAAATGGTCTGATTCTCTGCAACATAAAGGAAAGTGATAAAATACTGCTTTGCTTGTTGCTGTTGTGGTTTTTCCGCTGATCGGTTGGGGTACTTGCCCTTCCCTCGTGAGTTGTGAGCTTTCTTCTGAAGATCTAATTCCCATGAACCAATTGTTAGTGAGCCTCTCTGATATCTCCTCCATTTTCAGGTGTGTGTGTGTGTGTGTGTGTGTGTGTGTAAACCTTCCTGACCAAATCCCTGTGCTCATCTTATATACAAAACTGAGTGTGAAGTCTGACTCTCCAGAGCGCGCATGCGTTCCCTCAGCACAATCTGGAAAACACCCGTCCTCGGCCGTTGTGGCTCTGAGAGCAAAAATAACCACTGCCTTTATCGGAATGCTACTCCCTTAATAAGTGCTATTTACAAACAGCGCTTCACGGCCAGGGCTGACCCTGAAGAGTTTTGCAGAGATGCTATAGGGCTGTCATAACCCCAGTGGGACGGCCATTTTCAAGCCTCACGTTTCCGCTGCTCTGAGTTCCCACTGCCCCAGCACACTGCCACAAGGAAGCCCTTGAAAGATTCGGCTTAAAACACACACACGGCACTGATAATGCGGGAGCTGCCGTTCAATGGTGCAGATTCTCCCGCTCGTCAAAAATGCATTTACCTTCCTCACAGGTCTAGCCCGTATCCCCTCACTGCATGTCACAGGCAAGTGGAATGGGAGGGTGTCACCAGAAATGGAGTGAGGTCACGTTCACATGTCCCCCAACAATGTTATATGGGAAATATTCATACTGGAGGGTGAACCGTGACCCCTTTCCTTACTTTACTTGGATTCATTTTGTTAACTCACCCACTCACCTCTCCCTTCTTCCTCTCACTTGTTTCGTGGTGAAAATAGAGACCCTCCCAAGATCCCTCATAGCTGTGGGGTGGAGAGTAGGCTGATGTTCCTGAGCAGACATCTGTCTGCAGGATCTGGAACAGAGGCGTGTCGAGGGCTGGTGTCCCTTCCTGGTGCCTCTGGTTCTGTCTGAACAACTACTTCGTGCTCTGTTCTCTCCCAGCAGCTTCCTCGGCTCCGGGTTTCGGCTCCTCTGTCACTTAGGCTTACACATGGCTCTCTTCAAACCCCTTGACCTTTTCCTTGCTCTGTGGTGCTTCACCTCTGACTGCAGATTTGCAAATTCTTGCCATGTGTTCCAGTTCAAATTCCCAAGAGAAAGAATCTGATCATAGGACGATCTTATCTTTTCGTGGGGTCACTCACTGGAAGATTGCTGGCCAGCCACGGTGCTCCTGGATCATATGACCCTGGGTCATATGACTTGACTTGATCTAATTAGCTGTGGCTCAGGTATTAGGGATGGCCCAGGCAGCAAAGGGCTAGGGGTTGGGCAGATCTGCAGGTTTGGGCAGGGCTTTGTAATGACCCAGTTTCCAGGACATATGCTTCCTTCATCTTACTTTGAAAGGGCTTCTGATAAAAGGCCAGGGTGAAGGGGCTGGAGGGGTCATAGCTGTACAGTAAGTTCCACCCCCTCCTGTTTTCAATCCTCAAAGGTAAAAAGGAGTGAAGCCAAAGTCACAGAGAATTGAAACTGATCTCCTTGAACACAACAAAGAAGTGTGGTCTGGAACCAAAAGTTAGCTCATGCCCTCATAGAGGCAGCCCTGACATAGCAAAACACTGCTGGGGAGAACAGGCTGTGGGATTGTGGGGCAGGGGTGGGTGTGATGGGACAGGAGAAGCAAGCTCTCAGCTGTGAATGTGTTGTGTGCACTTGGATGTGAATCAGGCCTCAGCCCGCCACACTGCACACCCAGGGTCACAGCACTGTGTGAATTCCATTTGCAGGTCCCCTTTTTAAAAGGCAGAGCTGGCCTCCCCAGCTCTAATGGAGGGGAGCAGCTCCCAGCTTACACCTAGAGAGGCGGGTGCCCCCAGCACTCTGGAGACTTTGTCTGGCTTGGGCAGCCACTTTGCTTCTGTTGGCCTCCGCTCCCACTCCGTTGCCACCTCCTTCCCATTTTCTGTGCTATTCACATTCACTAATGATTTCTTATGCTTTAACAGCACAAGGTGGCATCTAAAATGACTTTACTTTTAAAAGAATGCAAGAAAGCCGCTGGAAGAAAATAAAGAATATCTTCATACTTTCACACCTGGGAATAGGTAAAAGATTTCTTTGGCAAGATACAAAAAGCACTAACCATAAAAGCATAAATAAATTGGACTTCATCAAAATTAAAAATTTCTGCTCTCCAAAAGACACCATCAAAAAAATAAAAAGCCAAGGACTGAGAGAAATATTCACAATGTGTATATCCACCTTACATCTAGAAAAGATAAAGCACACCTACAAATCAGTAATGAAAAGATAACCCAATAAGAAACAGGCTAAAGCCTTGAACAGGCACTTTCCAAATATAAAAATGGTCTACAAACATATGCAGAGTGCTCAAACCACTACTCGTTAGGAAAATGCAAATTAGAAGCTAGAAGGTATCACCACTTCACAGCCATTGCTTGAACAGCTATCGTTAAAAAGACCGACAGTGCCCAAGGTACATTCGCTGGGGAACACCGGGGCTCTCCTAGACTGCTGGTAGAAGAGCCCAGTGGCACAGCCACTTCGGGCAATTGTTCGACACTTACTCTTTAATGGTCAATACACCTACCCCATGACCCATCATTTCCTTTCTACGTATTTATCTGAAAGAAATGAAAGCATATGTCCACACACAGACTTGTTCAAGAATGTTCGTAACAGTTTTATTCTTAGTAGCGAGAAACTGGAAAAAAAAATGTCTATCGAGAGGTTAATGTATACACATGAGTTAGGGCAACCTCCTGCAAGGGAGATGAGTGGGCAAGGGAGTTCCCTGAGGGAAGGGCCCAGTAAGAAATGCAGATGCGGGTGATGCTGGCTGATGTGGCCAGCGGTTGGGGCAGGTCAGTCCTACAGAGGGCATCTGGGCAGAAGCACCATAGTGTCTACTGCGCCATGTAACTAACACCCCACTTGAGACAGGAAACATTTCCATCACCCCCAGGAAGTTCCCAGTACCCTTTGTAGTCGTATAATGGAATACTACTAATAATAACAAAAAGTCTGAGGTATACAAAAATGGGATTGAATCTCAAAGCCCTTATGGACACCACACACTGCAGACTGTCTTCATTGCGATTCCATTTATGTGCACAACTCACAAAAATAATCTGTGGTGAGAGAGACAGAGCAATGCTTTTCTCTTGGTGGAGGTGGGAGCAAGGTGAGGGGGTGGAGATTGACTGCAAGGAGAACCCACTCGTGGTAGGCGGAGTGTCAAGAGCATGCTGTGTGGGGTGGCTGTTAGAAGCTGTACTGGGCATGGCTGCGATATCGATGGAAGAGGACGTGTTAGGTGGTAAACTTGAGTGGAATGAGGGAAGTAGTCACCACAGAGATTGCGTGATTGAGAGGCTGTTGCCATACGCGTGGATTCATTAGAGAAAGGTAACGACTGGCTCATGGTGATTAACCACCAGTTCAAGGCACATACGAAGGTCTGAGGACCTCGTGGGCAGCACTGAAGGAAACTCTAATCAGTAGTCAAAGGAGAGCGAGCAGTGTGAAGGACCAGGTACAGAGCTTACTCGTAAGAATAGTGGAAATTCGAAGAAGGCTGACTTCACAGAGTCCAGAAATCTGACTTAGAAGCAAGGGAACCCTGAGAATTGGGCCTGGGAGACCTGAACAGACACTACTGAGAATCTTGAGCTCTTAAATAACCCTCAACCTGCTGGGCGGTAAGGGGCCCAGTCCTCCTTATTAGATAATAGCACTCTCTCAATGTACTTGAAGCTTATACAGAAATGACAAGTGAGATAAATACCTTACAAGACAATGTTTGTCCCCACCCGGAATCTTTTCCCTCTCCCTTACCATCCCCCTTACTCTCAACAAGAACAATAACAAGGGTCAAAGCCCAGAACAGTCTGACCGCAGAGGTGCTAGGCCTGCTCAAGTCTGAGAGGAGCCATTTGCCAAATATCTACTACATCAAGGAGCTGCAGGATCTAGCTAATAAATTCTAGAAGATCCTGAAACATCTGGGCCCTGAGCATGCAGGATCAAGAGAGAGGAAGAAATAGTTAAAGGAGAGCATATTAATATGAGGAACTCTCCAGTGATCCAGAATTAGCACCATGGCAAGGATCCTGGAAGATGGAGCTAATATGTTCCTAGAATAACTATTGGATGCTTGAGAAAAATGAGGGCCACCAGTAAGTGAAGCAGAAATGGCAGAATTGCAATGATAGGGAGGAAAGCATCCAAAGACTCTGAGCAATGGGCATGCGAGAGGAGATATTTCATAAGGCCAGAAAATCCATCAGCTGACAGGCTTTACAGGAGGGCCTAGAAAATGTGTTTGTTGGTAAGTGTGCACTAGAATTGTTAAGTAGCCCGGTGGTGGCTGTTTTCATAGACCAGGGCTTCCAACAAAAGATGCTACTACAGAACTGGGCTTTTGAAAGCAATGGGGATAACTGGATCCCAAAATAATAGAAGCCAGGTGGCACAATTATTACAACAAACAGCAAGGTCAGATCAGAGACTTGACCAAGCAGGATGGACCAACAGAGAGACGGAGATGGTTGATAGAATACATTGTTCCTCAGGCAGACACAGCTGGGCAACCAATAAAAGCTAGGTTAATATGTACAATCAAAAGAAATCCAGGATGAATGATCAGAGCCTCTGGACAGCAGCCCCAGAAAAATTCAAGATTCCCGGCTGTTCTTAGACCTGGAGCCCAGTGATTGAAGAATAGGTCAAGTCCCCAGGAGGAACAATTTTCAAGTCTACAGCAACGTATACTCAGTAGTAATTTCCCCAGTCCTTCCCTATGGCTATTTATTTAGATAACCATGCATTGAGCAAAGGGGAATATGCATAAACTTTTCAGAAATTGTTGACATTGATGGTCAAGAACTGAAAGCCACTATAACCTGCCTGTTAGAATTGGAGCATATGGGGTCCAGATGATAACTGGAGCCCTGATCCTAGTCCAGCTAAGAGTGGGCTCACTGGCCCATGGTGCCACCCAGTATTATTTCTCTAGTCTCTGAATATATAGTTGGAGTTATCATTGTTGGTAATTGGCATAACCCTGTTCCTGGGGATTGGCATCCAAACTTCAACTTCCAAGCTTGGATCTTTGTTGCTCCATGAAGACCAGCTTGGGCTCAAACCCATAGGCTCTTCCAAATCTTAGTTGTTTTGAGTAACTGCTGTGGACCTGAGACCCAACCCCTGACTCTGGCCCACCCAGCTGGACTCACCTGCCCCAGGAGAGATTGTACACTTTTCAGCTCAATAGTCCAACCTTCCTATGCAAAGACAATCCAGACCTGGCCTGGACATCTTCTAGCTTTGCTTAAAGAGATATTGGAATGTAAGAAACAATACGGCACCCTGAGATCAAGGCTGACAACATAGAGGAAACAGTTCCTGGTCCCCACCAATGCAAGGGAAAAACCAAATAAACACATTCTAGATAATACACCAATAAAAAGCAGGGATACACAGGTATTTGGAGATGGGATGGAGAGCAGATTTGCTTATTATTACAACCAGCAATAAGTAATACTGGCTACAATTCATTTAGCGACTACCACGTACCAAGAATATTCACATTTGCTCTCTTATTTGATCTTATGATGACCCTGTGAGGTGAACGGCATGCTCATTTTATAGAGAAGGAAACTGAGGCTCAGAGAGCTGAGAAAAATGGCCCAAAGTCCCAAATCTCCTAGGCAGGGCAGTGAGAATCCCAGTCTGGTCAGCTGATTGTGGTACCAGCACTGTGGCCGTCACACCAAATTGTATCCTGGTTGCAGAAGTTTGTGCTTCAAGCACCTTGGATAAATCGCGTGGCTTCCAGTGAGTGGGCTTAAGAAAATATGCTTTTTCTTTCATGCTTTTGAAGGCAGAATCAGTCATAAAGGGCATTCCTTTAAGACCTTCTACTTTGAAGTGATAAAAGCTAGACTGAGGGAAGGCTCACAGGCCCCTGATCTGGGCTCACCCCTGCCCCTGGAGCCAGGAAATGTGATTTCTCCTGCCATCCCTCTCACTCACTGCACTTGCTCTGCTTCTTGGGTCTCCGGTGATTTTTTTTTTCCTTAAGAAAAGAAGATAGCTTGGGTTAATTTCAAGTTCTCCACAATTTATCTGTGCTGAGCTGGAAGAGTGTTGAGTGGGAAAGGGCTTCATTGTCCACGAGGGCCTCACGGCTCTTCAACACCCACCACTTCTGCCTCATGTCAAGGGAAAGCAAATAGGTTTATTAAATAGCTGTCAAGCCGAATGAGCGAGCACGGAGAACACACAGAGGGGAGATTGGATTAAAGGGAGAGGACATGCCACACTAAACAAGGGCACAGATTTATGGCCTTGGCCATGCGGCCTTAGAAATGATGCCCGAGGTAGATATGTGTGAGGGGGGAGGCTGGGCCAACGATGTGAGTCGTGAGGTCCGGACGGAAGGACTGAGGCATGAGGTGCTTCCAGAAGGCCCGGGCGTTTCCTTCCCAGCACTTGGAGGACTGGGAAATGCAATCTTTGACTTTCCATCCTCTTCGATATTGGAAGATCCAGGAAGAGTATTAGAAGGATGGAGTGAGCCTCTGCTATATTATTTGTTACTTTTAAGCCAGTTTATGTTGGGTTTCCTGCTACTTGANCTTTTAAGCCAGTTTATGTTGGGTTTCCTGCTACTTGAAACTTATGTATCAAGTAGTGAATGTTGATCATGTTTTAGAAACCTTAGAGAGCCCTGAATATTGGACAAAGGAGTTCAGAGATTAACGATGAGGAATTAGGACTCTCTTTGAGTAGGAGAATGACATTAATGTCTTCTGTTTGCTGTCTTTATTTTATAAAAACAATAATCTTATAAAAGCAACGATCTAGATGAATCCCAGCTCAGCAATTATTGCAAACATCTAAGTGTGGAGAGGTGATAGTCCGAATAGATAGTTGATTAAGATGGAAATTACCCTCAGATTTGAGGCATGTTACTTGGTTGGCATTGGTAGGACCCTGTGGTTAGAATGCTTTTAATTCTTAGAATTCTTTTAATTATATGAGAGGTATTGATTTAAGCAAAATGGGGGCTTTATTATCAGGGTACGGTGGTGTCTGACAGAACCCAGGGCAGGGAAGCTGGAACTCAGTAGAGATTAGAGCCAGTACTCTTTGTCTCTCCTCTTCCCTTCTTCTCCTCATCTTCTTCATCCCCCTTTTATATCTACAGACTGGCTTTCTCTGCATTCCCACTTCCCAGGGAGGAAAACAAGACCACTAAAGGCTTCTGTGTTTACATGGCCCTCTCTCTTTCTCTCCTTCTAAATCCCCACGGAAGGGACTCTGGCCAGCTGAGCCAATCGGTTATGGAGGAGGAGGGAAGGGTTGAAGGTCCGTGTGCCCCAGGTTCCCTTCTGTGGTTCTGGAAAGGAAGGTTGTGAGGTGCATTAGCCTAACAGGTATCCATCCTCCCAAATCTTGGTGCCACTGAATGTGGCCTGGCCAGGGGTGAGTTAGCAAGGGAGGAAGATGGTCGACAGTGAGGCTCCTGGTCTGAGTGGCTGAGAGCATGTAGCAGCATTTCCTTAGATGGGAGGGTAGGGCTCCTACAACTGACTGAAATGTGTATGTTTTGAATATACAGTGACATGGGCTGGAGGAGAAACAGCTGATTGATAGCAGGGCGCATGGCATCTATGGCTTTACCTGTGTTTAAAGTGAACTGAGGAGAGACAAGTCCAGTTTGCGGGCAATCAGGCACCTGTGAGACTGAGAAAAACCTGAGGCTTAGGGGACCTTCTAGGGTGCTCCTAGAATAAAGTGACCCTTTGGTCCCAGAAAACAGGGCCTGAGCCCCCAGACCAGACTCAGATGTGGAGAGGGCAAGGCAGGGTCTGTGGCTACTCTGGCTTCTCACAAGGCTACCTGCTGGCTTTGTGCTTTGGAGAAAAAGGAGCTGCTAGGCATGGCTGGGCATGAGAAGGGAAGGAGCCATCAATTTATAAAGGCTGTGGGATTATAAGCAAATTGGAGAACTAGTCCTGGGGGGGGCAAGAGTGGGTTATCTGCCCTGTCCCTCCCACACGCATAGCAGAAATTGTTATTGATCAAGGAGCTATTTTCTGCAGAGCCCAGAGAGAGCCCTTCCCAGCGAAGGGCTCCAGGCAACCTCTGTTGATCTGTTAGTATATATAATGAACCGTGCTGGTCGTCCTGATCTAGGCGATGGCTGGCGGGGGAGGAAGGGGGGTCCGGGCCCAGTGTAGCTGATCCACACATTTTGTGGAGAACTAACGGGGTCATGGTGACCAGAAGTGTGACTCTAATAAAGGCCTAGCTTAGCTGTGAAGGTGCCTTAACCTTCTGACGCTGCTGGTCTGTGAGGCCGATTTTACACAGTGCTCTTGCACAGTGAATTTTGTTCTCCCAGCAACTCCGTTGGGCTAGTGACGCGGTAAGAGATTTGAGACCTGAAGAAGTGAAATGCCACCTCCAAGTTCAACCAGCTGGGACTAGCTCTCCTGTTTCACCTAGAACTGGATACACTGACTGTTGGTCAGTGTGTTTTCTGTTGCTCCAAAGTAGTTTGATTTGAGACCACATTCTTCTGCTGAGTTCCCTGTAAAGAGAATATTCTCCAAGATGAATGTCAGGTGATAGCCCCTGAGTGTCTGGATTCTCCAAGTCTGGTCTAAAGTCAGTAACATCAGCAACTGCTAGGAACTTGTCGCAAGTGTAGACCCCACGCCAGGCCCCCTTTCACAAGCCCCCCAGTGGGTTCATGGGCTCCCTGAAGTTTGAGAAGCACTGTTTTATAAGCCCCTAGTCCTTTCAAATGCTCCACTATGGCAAAAAGGTTCTACAGGCAAATATATTTGGGAAACACTGAATCCTATTCTGCTTTTTTCATGCGTTAACATATGAAAGGCTTGGGAAAGTCCTAAAGTAAAGAAAATCTACTTAACTGCTTAACAGTGTTTTCCAAATTTTTATGTTCTTTGTATGAGTGAGAATTCTTAATATCCCATGGACTTAGTGTTGAGAACAGTTTGAGACATGCTGCCACAGAGTAAGGCTAGATAAAGCCAGAAACACTTGTGTGTATTAAAAAGCTTGAAGAGACGCACACAGATCGATCTGGTGAACAATTATTTATCGACATTCTCAGGTGAAAGAGAGCCCTGCTATTGTCAGGGCATTAATACTGGAAAATAGAAAAAAGAAAGCACTCAGGTAAAGGAAAGCAGCAATCTGTGAAGAAAATGGGGTTAGTTTGATGTGGGCAGGTATGTTTGACCAAGAGGAAAATGGATGGAAGCAGAGAAAGCTGTCTCATTAAATAACTGTGATTTTCTACCTTATAGTCTTTCAGCCAATGTGAAGCATCATAAAATGGGATCAGGGCCTATTCTGTATTCTGTAGGTGATCTCATTTAATGTCTACAACACACCTGTGAGATAGGTATTAGCATTCCCATTTTACAGACAAGTAAACCGAGGCTCAGATCATTTGCTAAAGGTGACACAGCGAATAATCAGGAACGCAAAACCACAGTTGATGACTCAGAACTTTCACTCGTACATGGGTTTGCACAGAAAACCCAGTGGGAGGCCTGGGCCTCTGGGGGACTGTCTGACCTCAGCCTGCAGTCCTGAGGAGAGGGTACAGGGCCCAGGAGCGTCTGGGACCTGTTGTTCCAGGTTGTCAATCCCCTTGTGATTGACATGTTCCGCACCAGCTTCCTGTGTCTGTCTCTGCTCCTAGGATGACTGCTCTGGGTCTGGGACCTCACACTTTTGACCCAGCAATTTAGATCTCGTGCCTTACCCTCCTCGCCTCCCACATTAACAGAGAGGAGCTGTTGCAGCCAGCCACTCCCACCTGAACCAAGTAAAATCGATTACTGAACAAAGAAATGAATAGAAAGAATTTGGGGGCAGGGAAGGGGGCCCACCAGCCAAGCTGTCTGTTTATAAGCAGCAACTGCTATTGGAATAATTGATTACATGAAGGCCAGACCCAGTTTGGCTTAGTTTGGTGATCATTAGCTCAATTAGTTAATTTTCAAGGAAAACATTTGTCTCCGATAAGTAAAAAACAGAATAAACCACGAGACTTAAATGCCTCCTTTCAGTGAACTTGGGTAGCAGCCCGATCTGCAAAAGGAAGACAGCTGGGGAGAACCAGACCAGGCACACATGGGGCGAACCGAACAGCGAGTGGTAACAATCATAACCGATTGCCAGTCACGGGAGCTATGTTACTGATCAAGCTCCAGTGTAGGTTTTAATGCATTTTATCTTCACAGAAGCCTGATGGAGAGAAGCACCATTATGATGCCCATTTTACAAATGAGAAAACCAAGGCCCAGAAACTTCGCATGATTTGTACTTAAGGTTATACAGCTAGCAAATGTTAAACACCTAGCAGACCAATTCTGGACCCAGACTGCCTGATTCAAGCCTGTCCAGCCATGGTCTTCTCCCTAGGAAAATGAGATCTCTTTTTGCCAAACCTTAGTCATTTTCTTAATACTTTTGAAATTTTGGGCCAGTTCTCATACAACCAACACTATTATTTTCTTAGAACTTTTTGGGAACCACCTCTCTTTTTGAAAATTTAACTAAGTGTATCTAAAAAGGAAATGCACCAAAAGGTAGGTGAAAACCAATATTTGTTATCTTCAATACAAGGTAATGATAAAAATAAAAATCATGAAGAAAAAACAGTATTATGTGAGTCTGAGGCACAGATCTGTTTCCTCCTTGTTAAAAAGAGAGGTTAACACATGTTACAGAGATGTAAGAGACCTATTAGCCTCGGTCCATAATTTTCCTCCTGCTTAAAATCAGATGTATCAAAAGAGAACAGAACAGGAAATGCCTTACTCACAATTGCACATCGGGAAACGCGTGTTGCCTACTACTCAGCTCTTTCTCCTACACCACAAAATGGAAATGAAAAGGCAGGATGGAATGCTGGACCTCAGAAGCTCAGAGAGTCCCAGAGCAGAGGGGCGGACCCCTGCTGATTTGGATATCCTTGATTGATTTGCGAGTGTTGAACCATGCTTGCATCCCAGGTATGAATCCCACTTGGTCATGATGGATAATCCTTTTAATGTACTGTTGGATTCTATTAGCAAGGATCTTGTTGAGGATTTTGGCATCCATATTCATTAGAGAAATCGGTCTGTAATTCTCCTTTTTGAGGGGGTCTTTGCCTGGTTTGGGGATCAAGGTAATATTAGCCTCATAGAATGAGTTTGGTAGCTTTCCTTCTGTTTCTATTTTTTGAAATAGCTTTAGGAGAATAGGTATTATTTCTTCTTTGAATGTTTGGTAGAATTCCCCAGGAAAACCGTCTGGGCCTGGAGTTTTATTATTTGGAAGGTTGTTTATCACTGACTCAATTTCTTCATAGTTAATTGGCCTATTTAAGAAATCTATTTCTTCCTGTTTCAGTCTTGGTAGTTTATAGGTTTCCAGGAAGGCCTCCATCTCTTCCAGATTGTTTAGTTTTTTGGCATATAGCTGTTGATAAAAGTTTCTAATAATCCTTGCAATTTCAATGGTGCTGGTCGTGACCTCTCCCTTTTCAGTCATAATTTTAATAATCTCAGTCCTTTCTCTTTGTTTTTGGACAAGTTTTGCCAGTGGTCTATCAATTTTATGGATTCTCTCAAAGAACCAGCTTCTAGTCCTGTTGATCTGCTCTACTGTGGTTCTGGTCTCTAATTCATTGATTTCTGCTCTAATCTTGGTCAACTCCTTCCTTGTCAGTGGGTTAGGCCTGTCCCTCTGTTGCTGTTCCAGTTTCTTGAGGTGAGAATATAGAAACTGCATTTTAGATTTTTCTATTCTTTTGAGTGAGGCTTGGATGGCTATGTATTTCCCCCTTAGGACTGCCTTTGCAGTATCCCATAGGTTTTGGACCGTTGTGTATTCATTCTCGTTGGTCTCCATAAATTGTTTAATTTGTTTTTTGATTTCCTGGTTTATCGAGTCATTCTTGAGCAGGATGGTTCTTAGCCTCCAAGTGTTTGAGTTTCTTCCAGGTTTTTCCTTGTGGTTGAGTTCCAATTTCAGAGCGTTGTGGTCTGAGAATATGCAGGGGATAATTTCAATCTTTTGGTATTGGCTGAGACCTGTTTTGTGTCCCAGAGCATGATCTATTCTTGAGAATGTTCCATGGGCATTTGAATAGAATGAGTATTCTTTGGTTCTGGGGTGTAGTGTTCTATATATATCTATGAGGTCCAACTCGTCGAGTATGGCATTCAAAGCCTTTGATTCTTTGCTTAGTTTTTGCCAGGGTGTTCTGTCTATTTCTGATAGTGGGGTGTTGAGGTCCCCTACTATTACTGTGTTCTTATCTATATGTCTCTTTATTTTGGTTAAGAGTTGGCTTGTGTATCTTGCTGCTCCCCTGTTGGGGGCATATATATTAATAATTGTCATATCCACTTGTTGAATACTTCCTTTAAGAATAATATAGTGCCCTTCTGTATCTCTCTCTATGGCCTCTAGTTTAAAATCCAGTCTATCTGATATGAGAATTGCTACTCCAGCTTTCTTTTGAGGTCCATTTGCGTGGAAGATGGTACTCCATCCCCTTACTCTAAGTCTGAATGCATCTTTGGGTTCAAAATGAGTCTCTTGTAGACAGCAAATGGATGGGTCATGTCTTTTTATCCAATCTGCAACCCTGTGGCGTTTTATGGGAGAGTTTAAGCCATTTAGATTGATAGAGATTATTGACAGATATGATTTTAATGATGCCATTTCTCTTTAAAGTCTTTGTATCGGTTGTGACTTGCTGCTCTGTATCACTCTTGGGGCCTTTTTACCTTTATAGAGCCCCCCTTAATATCTCCTGTAGGGCTGGTTTCGTGGTTACGAAATTGGTTAATGATTGGCGATTTTGGAACGTCTTTATTTCTCCATCAATTCTGAATGACAGCTTTGCTGGATAAAGGATCCTTGGCTGCATGTTTTTCTCTGAAAGAGCTTTAAAAATGCCCCCCCAAGCCTTTCTCTCATTCCAGGTCTCTGTAGACAGGTCTGACGTAATCCTGATACCTTTGCCTTGGTACGTGAGAAATTTCTTTGCCCTGGCCGCTTTCAATACTGTATCCTTGGATCTAATATTTGCGAATTGCACTATGACATGCCGTGGCGTAGGTTTGTCCTGGTTGAGCTTGGATGGGGTCCTCTCTGCCTCTTGGACACGAATGCTTGTTTCCCTTGCTAGATTAGGGAAGTTTTCAGCTACAATTTGTTCAAATATCTCTTCTAGACCTCTGTTTTTCTCCACCCCTTCAGGGATGCCGATGATTCTGACATTGGATCGTTTCATAGAGTCAGTAATCTCCCGTAATCTACATTCGTGGGCGTGGATTTTTTTAAGACCAGCTTCTATTTTCGTTTTTTCTTCTACTAACCCATCCTCCAATTCGCTAACGCGTTCCTCTGCCTCGGTGACCCTGGCCGTCAGAGCCTCTAGTTTTGACTGTATTTGGCCCATAGAATTTTTAATTTCTGTCAGATTCGCTCTCATTTCTGCCCTTAGGGATTCTATATTCTCAGCAACGCTTTCTCTGATGCTTTTTTCAAGTTTACTCATCATCTTGACCATTGTTGCTCTGAATTCCATTTCTGATAATTGGGATACATCCGTATGTATTAATTCTGTGGCCGAGGCCAATTCTGTGGCAGAGGCCACAGACTCATTATCTTTTCTTTGCTGGGGGGGACTTCTCCTTCTCGTCATTCTGATGAAGAGAGATTGCAGGGTTGTCCAGAGCCCAAGTGTTGACTGGGACCCAGGCCGTGCGCCCTTGTTTTATAGAGATCTTAGGGATGTGGGCTTCTTCCTTAAAGAGTTTATTTATTTATTTGAGAGAGAGAGAGACAGTCAGCAAGAAAGGGAACCCAAGCAGAGGAGTGGGAGAGGAAGAAGCAGGTTCCCGGTGGAGAAGCCCGATGAAGGACTCCTTACGGAGCGTTGTGATCACACCCTAATCCGAAGACAGGTGCTTGGTGACTGCGCCACTCAGGCGCTCCGGGTTGTGGGCTTCTTGATTTTTCAGCCTGCCTTCTGGGGGAGGGGCCTGCCTGCCGGTACTCAGAAAACCCTGTTTGGGTAGAGTCTCTGTGTCCCTTGCGAGGGGGGATGGGGATGGGCACCCTGTGAGCCGGTATTTCCGGGCTTTTGTTCTCTGGCGGCTTTCCCTGGCGGTTTGCTATGCCTCTTCTGAGAGAGCAGCAGCGGCTGAAATTCAGCCTCTGTCTCAGAACAGAGGGATCGCGGATCGTTCTCCACTGATGTTCTGGCCACTTTAACTCTGTTTCTGTTGGTGCTGCTCAACCCTGCAGCATCCCGGGCTGTGCGCCCCACACCCGGCGTCCCAGCCCTCACTTCCAGGGCCGGCACGTCTCTGTCCTTTGTGTTTCCAACCCCGCCCGCCGCCAGCCGCCCCGCGCGGGCTCCCGGAGCTCCCCGTCTCAGTCTGGTGTCTCACGGGTGCTGACCGCGAGTCCGCCTGCTCCCCCGTGCAGGTGGCCCTCCAGCCGCCAGCCGCCCCGCGGACGCTCCCGGAGCTCCCGGTCTCAGCCTCGATCCAGTGAGCACACCGGAGCTCCGGAGCTCCGTGAGATGCTTGGTGGTGCACGCTCCCGGCTCACGGACTCAGTCTGCCGTTTCCAGAGTGCGGGTCCGCGGTCCGCCCGCTCCCCGGTGCAGGTGGCCCGCCAGCCGCCCTGCGCGCGCGCTCCTGGAGCTCGCGTTCTAAGTCTGTTGTCTCGCGGGTGCCGTCCGCGAGTCCGCCTGCTCCCCCGTGCAGGTGGCCCGCCAACCGCCAGCCGTCCCGCGTGCGCTCCCGGAGCTCCCTTCTCAGCCTGCTGTCTCAAGCGTGCGGGTCCGCGGTCTGTCCGCTCCCCCTTGCAGGTGGCTACCGCTTCCCGGCGCCCTGACACGGCGGCTCCCTCCCCCTTCTGTTTAGCTTCCGATATCTGTGCGCGGTTTCACGGCTCCCCGCTTCGTACCTCGATACTCAGCGCTGGAGATGTTCATTTGTAGAGATCCAGATGTATCTTCCTGCGTCTCAGGCTGATTCTGTGGGTGTTCAGAATGGTCTGGTAGATATCCAGCTCGACTCGGACCAGCTGAGAAAGGGTCGCCTACTCCTCCTCCATCTTTTCTCCTCCTTGCAGAAAGTGGTTGCCTTTCTGTTCATAGAGTTTCTGCTACTCTTTTCTTCATTCTCCAGTTGCATTCATAGGTATTCGGAATGGTTTGGTAGCTCTCTTGCTGAATTCCTGGGACCAGATGAACTTTAGGTCTCCTGCTCCTCCGCCATCTTGGAACGCCAAGCTGGAGCTCAACTCCTGTTTTAAACTGGGTTCCTTGCAGAAAGTGGTGGCTATTCTGTTCTTAGAGTTGCTGCTATTCTTTTCTTCATTCTCCAGTTGAGTTTGTAGGTGTTCAGAATGGTCTGATAGCTATCTAGCTGCATTCCTGGAACCAGACGAAATTTAAGCCTCCTGCTCCTCTGCCATCTTGGGCTCCTCCCCCTGATTTTCTGAACTATATGCCTTTACTTCTGAGGGTGGTACAACCTCATTTTTCTGTGGGTTTTTTTTGTTGTTGTTATATAAGCATCCTATAAAAGATAATCTGGACCAAAGACAGTCTGTGCTTCTGCTTACAAGGCATGCAGAAATGCAAGAGACCCACAGTCTCCCAATATAGCAGTGGCTTTTTTCTGTTCTAAAATGTATTGAGCCTTAGCTGAGAAGGCTCACGTGGCTGGGGGCTGGAATTATCTGGAGGCTTCTTCATTTGCATGCCTGGTGGTTAGGCAGACTTGAAATCTGTCAACACATGGGATTGTCAAATGGTACCACACTCCCTGTGGGTTGGGATTCTTAAATAATGGCAGCTGGATACGGAGAGGAACATTCCAAGAGGGAGCATGTGGAAAACAATTGAATGAAGAGAACCCAAAGGAAGTTGCATGGCCTTTTTTGACTAGTCTTGAGAGTCATGCAGTGTTACTTTGCTATCTTCTATTGACTCTAAGCAAGCCACTAAGGGCAGCCCAGACTCAAAGGGAGGGTCATCAACTGCTTGATGTGGGGGAGTAGCAAGGTCACATTAGAAAAGAGCACATGGGATGGAATATTGTTGCAGCCATCTCGGGAAAGCATGCCCATGGAGTGTAGTACCAACCTGTGTGTGCTCATCGCAGAATTAAAAACACTGGTGTGTACAAAGAATCACCTTACATTGGCTGCTATTCATGCTGGATAGTGTAGTAAACAGAACCCAGCCTAAACGTCTGCACGCTGTGTTCTAGTTTCTGCTGTAACCACTCAACTGCCTGGCTGTGGCCTCGGGCAAGTCACTTACGTAACTGAGTCCCTGAGATCCCAGCGCCCTGGGAAAGCACCCAAAATGTAAAAGGAACCTGCCCCTCTCGCTTCACAGGATTGTTGCGAAAATCACATGAGAGTCCTATGAGGGTCCCAAAAATGTGCCAGGCAAATAGGCGAGGAGTTCTAAGGATTATCTGATGTGTGACTGTCCCGGAGGTAGAGTGTCTGCAGACCATCTGCATCTGAGGCTCTCCTGGATCCTTACTGGGTGAGAGGCACACAGCTTCAAAATTAATAATGTAATCAAAGCCTTTTAATTCTTATAATCAAGTTACCCATGCAGAGCAAGGGGAGCACCTGGCTTTCTGCCCTTTAACAGCTAGAAAACAGCGAAAGGATTAAGTGTACCATGAAATTGCTGTGGGACGTTCCTACCAGGGACCTCCTCCACCTAGTAGAAAGAAAAAGAGACAGGGAGAAAGGGAGAAAGAAAATGAAAGAGACACACACACAGAGGGAGAGAAACAGCAGATAAGATTGTGGAGGGAGGCTCAAAGAATGGAATGAACAATGGCCCTGAATGACAGAGATTAGTATCCCACTGCTGAATACAGTTGCCAACTCTAGGGGACTCGGGAGTGGGTGCACGTAGCTTCCTAGGCGCTCAGATGTCCAAATCTTGAGACTGGAGATGGGGAACAGAGGGGGGAAAACTTTTAGTTTAGAACATCAGAGGGTCTTGAAATGTTGCATAGTTAAGTTGTGGAGCATTTACTATGAGGCAGGAATTTCACAAATCTGGGAGCTGACTATTAATATTACAAAGGAAGAAACCAAGGTGCGAGAGGAGAAGCAAATTGCCCCGGATTGCATGGTCTAAAAGGGATAAAAGAAGACGTAAACCGAAGGCTATTTGGCTCCAAAGCCCAGCCCCTTCCACTGTTTCCCTTATTTCTCTGCTTCTTGGCAGAGATGGGGGTGGGAAAGAGAAAGGGGAGGGGAGTGTGTTGGGGTTAAAAACTGGAGTAAGAAGAGGCCATCCAGGCTGTGCCAGCCAAGGACTTGTTGCCATGAGGCAGTCTGCCACTTCCCACCATCAGCCAGAGAGTCACAGAGGAGGAGGTAAGAGACTGGCAAAGGGAAAGCTGCCTCGCCAAGTAGGTGAGGGGCTGCTGTATATTTATAGCTTGAGAATGATGTGTTCTCTCTCTGAGAGCACATGCAAAGCACACACTTTCATCTCTAAGAGACATGTCTCTTAGAGATGCAAAGTGCTCTCTCTGGAGCACCTCTGGTCTCAGTTTACTCTTCCTGATGTATGTCACACTGCTCTGTTTATAACTTTGATCAGAAAGTATTTGTTGAGTGCTAATTATGTGTCACACACTTGCGTTCCTCTGAGGATATGGTGATAAATAGGATTTCCTTGCCGGGGATGAGCATTCAATTTAATGGAAGAAGTGATCATTTCTATTCAGATTGATTAATACTCTCACAGAGGAAAGCATAAGGAAAACATCCAGGCTCACCAGGGGTGGCAACCATCAAGGAAGGCTTCCTGGAGGATTTACTGCGTAGTCGCATCTTGAAGGACAAGAGATAAAGAGCAAAGGGGAGCATGGAAGAAGTCCTGGTGGCATGGAAAAAGTTCTGAGTCAACTGCTGCAGTACCAATGTATGTGATATTTTCCTATTTCTTTCCTTCTGCCAGTTAGATACCTTTAGTTTCAAGCTGTATAACACCCAACTCAAACAAGCTTAAACAATAAATGGACACCTAAACAGATGTAGGAGGGAAAAGGGGGCCATAACTACAGAAAGAGTAGAGACTTTCAAAATCTTTAAAAGTCTTAAGAGAAAGTTAAATGAAGTCCTCTACTTTCTAGAAAATACAAATTAAGAAAATTGACAAAGAAATAGCAAGTCTGAATATACCCTGAACTCTTAAAGAAACTAAATAGACAATAATAGACAAAAATCTCCTTGGCCAAAAGGGCATCAGATGGTGTTATTAGAAAGTTTTACAAAACTTACAGGGAGCAAATAACTCTTATTTTATATAAACTGATAATCTTCTAATCAGTGGCAGCAAACCATATAATTTATTCCATTAAGACAGGAAAATCATATGATAAAATCCAACAGCCATGGTATGAAGCCTTTAGCAAACCACGAATTAAAGAGAACTTCCTTAACCTGTCAAAAACCAAGAACAAATATTATATTTGATGGTGAAATATTAGACATTGTCATTGTAAATCTGGGCACAAACAAGGAGGCCTATTATTACCTTTCGTAGTCCCCATGGTACTGAATGTTCCAGCCAATGCAATAGGACAAGGGAAAAAATTAAAGATATAGGAATTAAAAGAGACAAATTACCATTATTTGTAGATTAAACAGAAAACAGAAGAGGATTACAAATTAACTATTAGAACTAAACTTTTAGCAAAATTACTTGATGCAGGATCAATATACAACAATCAACGATAGCCCTATGTGACTGAAACAAATTAGAAAATATACTAGAAAAATGTATTGTACCAAAAAACCCTATAAATTGGCTAGAATTAAATGTAATAAAAGTTATGAAAATCTTCTATAAAGAAATATAAAATATTATTGGATGGCATGAAAGATAACTCCAATAAAAGGAGAGGTATGTCATTTTTACAGACAAGAAGAATCAATATCATAGAAATGTAAATTCTCTCTCAGGTTAGCAAATGAATGCAATGAAATTCCAAGTAAAACACCAGGGTGTGTGTGTATATGTAAATGTATATATATGTACACACACACAATACATATATTTTCCCCCCATAACATGCTAGATGAGCCTAAAAGTGATAAAGACACAGGCCTAGAATATCCAGGCATTTTTGAAATAGAAGAAAGTGTGGGAATTTTCCGTAAAGAGATATCAAGTTTTATTATAAAGCCATCACAATTAGGACAATGTGAAATTTGTATGGATTATACTAGAAAGCCATAAACACCACCACAAACTCCTAGAAACATTGCCTATTAAATATGTAGTTATAAATCACTGGAGTAAAGATATTCTATTCAATGAATATTGCTGGGCCAGTTGGTTATTCATACAAAAAGAAATTGGATCCTTACCTTAAATAATATACAAAAATAAATTCTAGGTGAATTAAAGAACCAAATGCAAAAAGTAAACCATTTAAAGATGTATTTATTTATTTGAGAGAGAGAGAGCACAAGCAGGGAGAGGGGCAGAGGGAGAGAGAGAGGGGAAGTAGATTCATTGCTGAGTGGGGAACCTGACACAGGGCTTGTTCTCAGGATCCTGAGATCATGACCTGAGCTGAAACCTATAGTTGAACACTTAAACAATTGAGCCACCCATGCACCCCAAAAGTAAACCATTTAGAAAAAAACAAAGAAAAAATTTTTGACATGGTTATAGAAAAGAACTTCTTAAAAATAAAGCAGAAACCATTTTTTAAAGTTTGATAAATTTCACTGCATTAAATTAAAATATTTTTGTATAGAGAAATACACCATAAATATAACAAAAGATACTATATTTATATAGAGAAATGGGAATGGGAAATTATAGTTGCATATATACAATCTTCTAAGATTAGTTTTTAAGGCAAACAAATCAGAAACAATTTAAAAGTGTTAGTGTACTTTAAATATTGGTGCATCCTAGAATGGAAAACTATTCAGTATTGATGTTTATTGCCACCAATGCATTTTCCCTATTTTTAAAAAAGAAGCATATAAGGCAGAAATTAGTATATTACCAACTTGTATGCCTAAGGTAGGTGCCTGTGTTTGTGTGTGTATAGGATCAGGTCTTCATTGAGGATGAGGAACTTCAGGGTGACAAACCCAACAACTTTGCTCAGGGCTGTGCAGGGAGCAGCCATGTCTTCCAGACAAGGAAGTGGGTGGGCTGACCCTCAATCAATCACAGAGGGAGAAGGACTTCCTTGGTGTGATAGAGGGGTCCTTTTGCCTAGCAGATGTGCCTGCATGGAGAGAAGGCCGGAGTTACCCAATTTATTTTGAATTAAGATGCTTGTTTTTGAAAGTGTTTTCAGTATATTTGAAATTTTTCAAAATTGAGAAAGCTTTAAAGGAGTTATAATGAAAAAGATCCAATTTAAAATAACTCAAAACTTCAGAAGTTAGTAATAAACTTTCTAAGAAATGTGTAAGATTTCTAAGAACACCAGAACACCTACTCAGGAGCTTAAAAGAAGATGGTTAAGGGGTACTTGGGTGGCACAGTCAGTTAAGAGTCAAGTCTTCATTTTGGCTCAGCTTGTGATCTCAGGGTCATGAGTTCAAGCCCTGTTGAACTCCTTGCTCAGCATGGAGTCTGCTTGGGATTCTCTCTCCCTCTCCCTCTGCGTTCCCTCCCCTGCCCCCGGCTCTCTTTCTCTCTCTCTCTCAAATAAATAAATAAATCTTTTAAAAAGAAAAGGTGGTTAAAATGAAATCTCAGGCTGAGGCCCAATAAATAAAATAGATGCTAGTATTTGCTGTGCAAACAGATCACGGAATCAATTTATCAGGCACACGTTTATGCCAGACACCCCACAAAACATTTCATGCCCATTGTCTCACTTAATCCTCCCCTTCACAAAGCAAGGACTACCCCAATTCCTGTTTTGCTTATGCTCATTTGCAAAATACCATGGAAGGTTGAGGTTCTCTGTTCATGATCTGAGAGCCAGAAAGTCATGGAGTCAGGTTTGTAGCCCAGGAATTCCTGGCCCCAGAACCTAGGATCTTTGCTGCACTGTAAAATCTGTCTCATTTAAGTGGAGTAGGGTCCTGGAACCCTGTCTCTTAACATCCCTTTGCTTCCTAGGAGTGAGGAACTAGTTCTGCTAAGATGGAAAATCTGTACAGTTCTATATACACTTAGCTGATTCGTTGTTTCTTATATACTGTTCTGCTCTCCTCTATTTAAGTTCCAGCCAGTGTCTTTGTTGCTAAGCAGCATGGGGGTAGCAGGAAGAAACAGGTGAGAGGATCTCAGGGGGAAGATGAGACAGAGGCAAAGGGTGGGTCCAGGTTCCCCTCTCCCCATGCAGGGAATATTTCTGTAGTTAATTGTTGAAGCCTTTGTGATTTGGTTTTGTAAAAAAGGTGATTTCCTGTCCCAAATGAGAGGGTAAGAAACCCTAGAATCCAACACACTGAGGTTCAAGTCTCATCTCTTCCACACAGTAATGTATGAGCTCAGGAAAGTTACTTAGCCTCTCTGGACCTCAGTTTCTTTATGCCCCCAAAAAGGTAGTCAAGGTTAAATGACATAATGCAGAAATAGTGCATGACACAGAACTTAGGATATGATAAGCCCAAATTGTGTCTCACCTATCATCACCATTGTCACTGTGGTCATGTCACCATCATTTCTCAGAACCAAGAGGCCACCCCCAGAATCTCGACTCTCGAGCCTTCCTGTCACTTTGGCTACAGTCTCAGCTTGGCCAAGTTCCCCTCCGCAGTGACTCACGATAGACCAGGGCCCTGGGAAATGCCCACTCCATCAGCCCCTTGCTCCCAAAGTGCAGGACAGAGTTGTTTGTGGAAGCCTGAACGAGAGACTGATGACTCAAGATAAGATAGGCAATCAGCTTGGGCTCGCCACTGCAGACTTCTGGTCTACTTGTAAAATTAGTCTTGTCATTTATTTGACAGTCCCCAGGATTGCACAGAGGGGGAGGAACCAATAAAGCGGAGCCCCCAGCACAGTGTTCCCGATAGCCTCAAGTGTAGACTTTGCTGTTCCTGGGCCCCCCAGGCCTAGACAAGCCCTTCACCATCCTGGCTGTCTCCAGGCTCACCATTCAATTCAGCCAATGTTTGTTGAGTGACTCCTAGGAAGGAAGGGGTCTAGGTGGTCTTCCTCTTTAGAAGACAGCAAAATATTTCCACATCACATGAATTCAATCCAGTTTCAAAATTTTCACTCAAAACAGAAATGTCCCATTGCGATGCCTCTAGCTGCCAGCTGCCCTTTGGTCTTCTGCTCACTAAGTGGTCAGGAATGCAGCATTGGCCAGCGAAAATCTGGGTTCAGAGGCTGACTCAGCAGTTTGCATGCTGTGTCAGCCCTCCGAGCCCCAGTTTTCTTCTCATCCTGCTACCAATTTCACAGGACTGTGGTGCTTAAATGAGATGGTGTGCAGAGCATCCAGGAATGCATGCCCCTCATTAAACTAATCCCAAGGAAAATATCTGGTAAAGCAGAAGACCCTTCAGTCACTTTATCTACTTTATAGAGAGTGTTTTCATACATCAGGTCGCCTTAGCATTCCGATACCACAGCCGTGACGGGGGTGGCGGGGGAGGCCCCAGGCCGGTCATGGCACATGGCAAGCCTACCACACCAGCGCACAGCCTCTGCAGCCTGCTGATCAGGGAAGGGCTTCTCCACTCACCTTACTGTCAGGTGTGGTTCACCTGCCTCTGTGTTCTCAGCACGGGGAACAGAGCCTGCCACAAAGCTGGCACCTCTGTGAATATCTGCTGAATGAGTGAGTCAAAGAATGAAGGATAAAAAATAGCAAAACAATGGGAGGGAAAAAACTAGAATCCCATTGTTTGTTTGTCTGTTTGTTTTTTAAGATTTNAAAGCTGGCACCTCTGTGAATATCTGCTGAATGAGTGAGTCAAAGAATGAAGGATAAAAAATAGCAAAACAACGGGAGGGAAAAAACTAGAATCCCGTTGTTTGTTTGTCTGTTTGTTTTTTAAGATTTCATTTTTAAGTAACCTCTACTCCAAGNGACAGAGATAGAGACAGCCAGCGAGAGAGGGAACACAAGCAGGGGGAGTGGGAGAGGAAGAAGCAGGCTCATAGCAGAGGAGCCTGATGTGGGGCTCGATCCCATAACGCCGGGATCACGCCCTGAGCCGAAGGCAGACGCTTAACCGCTGTGCCACCCAGGCGCCCCTAAGATTTCATTTTTAAGTAACCTCTACTCCCAGTGTGGGGCTCATATTTACAACCCAGAGATCGAGAATCACATGCTCTCCCAGCTAAGCCAGCCAGGTGACCCAAGTATCCCATTGTTTGCCTGTAACTGCGACTTATTCTTTAAGAGCCGACCAACAACATCTCTCCTAGCTTTCCTGGCTTCCTCACCTTGTCCCACCCCTCCCACCATGCCCTTCCCGGCCCCTTTCCTCCCCCTCTCTCCCATCTCTCGCTCTCCCATGATAGAATGCATTTGTCTCTTTTCTCGGTAGAAAACTTACAGAGAGAATTGAAGGGGATGACATCCACTAGGCGTGGATAACACAGCCAGGTAAATGCAGTGTCCTCTTCTTGCTGACCCATTGCCGACTCAATCGTGGCAACGGAGGGCCCTCCCTGATGCCAAAGAAACAGAATAGCAGGAAGAGGGCATACCCTAGGGATGCAAGCCTAGAGAAAAAGGGTAGAGCCTAATCAGAAAGAACACTGAAGAATGTTTAAAGAGAGAGAACAAGAGGTATCACTGTGGAGAGCCTACTCTGACCAGCCAGGAGACAGAGGCCATGAGTGGCATTCCTATTGCATAAACCAGTGTTCTCAAAGTGTAGTGTGCGTGGGAGTTATCCAGGGATCTTGTCAAAAGTCAGATTCTGCTTTGGTAGGCCTGCAGCTGGATCTAAGATGCTGTACTTCCAACAAACTGCCAGGTGCCGCTGCTGCTGGCCCAGGAACCACAATTCCGGTACTGCGTCCAAAGGGATGCTCTGATCCCTCCTTCCTGCCTGTCATCTTATAGCCTCTGCCTGGACACTCCCAGGCACAGGGCAGTCTCCTTCAGATAGTAGAGGCCAAAGGGGGATTAGAAATACCAAGAGCTCAATTTCAAACTTCTAGCATGAGCCCAGAACCATGTCAGCACCCATAGCCTAGATGAGGGCAGCCATACAAACACTTCGGGATTCCTTCAAAGAATGCTCAAGTCCCATGGAATTTAACTTCACTGACCACTGGTCTCTTCTAAATCAGTGATTTAAGAGTGTGTCTATAGGTATTTCTGCCTCTTTCTACCCTCCTGCACCCCCAAAATACCCACACTCTAGACACCACTTGAGGAAGCTGGGTTCTTTATTCCCAAGGCTTTTAACTTAGTAGGTGCTTGGTAAATGCTTGTTGAGTTAATTAACAAAGTTTGACTTTTTTTTAACTACTTGGGCTAATCAAATTGGATTTTCTTAAGGCAGTCACATTTCTTTTGCATGACAGCTCAGGTTTTGTGAGCTTGAGTGGTTTTTACTTAAGGTAACTGGCAGGGAAAGGAATGGAACCGAAACCATGGTTCCCAGAACAAACTGTAACCCTAGTTGCTCACAGCATGCAGTGAATAGGACTAGATTCCCCTATTTAAAAAATCACGAAATTCTATGACTAGGAGATATCTTAGACCTTGCCTAAACCTGAGATGACAAATAGCTAGCATGAACAGTGAGTTCTCTCTATTCCTGTGCCTAGGGCAGACATAACTAATCAATCATGGCACTTCTCCTGCTAAATCTAGGTGTAACTTTGGAATCCTAAGGTCTGAATCCAACACTGAAGTTTCTTCACTGCCCACTGGTGAACTCTTATGCTTCTGAATATGTCCATCTGAGCACATACTTACCAGCTTACCCCTGCTTTGTAGTTCGCTTGTAAAACTGCACACTTGATGTCCCTTTGCCTCCTATAAATCACGGCTCAGCCTGAACTGACTTAGGTGTAAGGAAAGTGAGGCAGCACACTCCACTGTGCAGAGCGTCATGAGGACAGGGATTGTGTCTCGTTCATTCATTCATTTATTGACCAGGTATTTATAAGACCAGGCACTGGTTTGGCCTGTGTTCACCTCTGTATCATAACCCCCTAATATATGTGTTTATCTTTGTATGAAGGATGGATGGATAAATATTTTATTAGTTACCTCTCTTGGGGTGATGCCTGATAGTCCTGAGCCAGGACACTCCTCTTCTTCCTCTTTCTATGCCCCAGATAGGTCAATTGCTGTTCTTCTTTCTTCCTTTGTTTCTACTGAGCACACTCTACACACAGCCTCACTTGCAAGAAGTCCCCAAGAGTAACACTCTCTTTGTCTCAGGACACTTCTAGGTGTGTCTTCATCTGTCTTCCGGACGCCATTCAATCAACTTGATCATTTTTGTGGATGGAACTCATCTTGATGAGGAATCTTACTATCATCAGTAAGGTTCTCTCATTTATTATTTATGTGAAGTGTTCTTAGTCCTTTTACATAGACCATCTTATTTAATCTCAAGTACAGCTGGGCAAGGCAGTGATTATGAGCCCATTCTATAGTGGAGAAAATGAAGGCTCAGAAAGGCCTTTTGATTTGCCCAGGCTTACAAAGATTACACAGTTAAGTTGCAGAGTAGAGCATGAGCCCAGCCCACCTGACCCACAAATCTATACTTTCGCAAAGGGGGCTGTGGCTGGTTAGGGTTGACTCAAGTCATGATAAACTGTGTGGTTGCACTAAGAGGCCAGGGCTTTCTGCATTTGTGATGATCTGTTCACAGAAAGAGTATTTTCCCCTAGGCTAGTGAGGAGTGTGGTCTCTCTGCTCTTCCCTCTGAGGCCAGGAAGGCACAGCTCCCTGGGCTTTGCTGTCCTCATTTGCCCAACACCGGCTTGAATGTCTGTAAGTCTTCCAGAGAGGAAGAGCTAGGCCAGTCTGGAGTTGACAAGGTACCCCATCCCCTCCATAAAGGGAGCGGGGATTCCTTTCAGGCTTCACCCAATTGAGGATTTCCCAAGGAGAGAGAGAGCAAGGGCCCGGGACCACACTTGGGCAGCAGCTTTCCCTTGTCCCCACCTGCCCTATCCCTGCCGTCAGCACCAGGCAGCAGCTGCAGTGCCCCAGCAGGCTGCCCCTGGGGGCAAGTCTGGGAATGACCCAGGCACTGCATGTCACCTCATGGCCCTGGAACAACCCCCAGGCCTCATCCAGTCCGTGGCCACCCTGGCTCCCTCGCTAAAGCTGCTGCACTAGGAAAGCCCCACTTTGTGTAATTGTTTAATTATCATGTCAATGTGGATTCATTAGCATGGCAGCTGTCATTGCAAATGGGGGAAGTGGGGGCTCCCAGAGCCCCTAGGGTCAGCCTAATTGATGTAGTGAACAGAATACTATATTTACTCAACAATGGTTTGGGTTTCTCTTCTGACCTGGGAAGGGCATCAGTGCTTACCAGGAATCAATAGCAGCCAGATTTTCGTCCACAGCGACGGGGGGACAACAGCCACGGCCTTAACCCCTCCGGGCCCGCCCAGAGACGGGGCAGGCATCCCATTGCAGTGAGAGGATGGAGACTTGTACTTCTCCCAGGGACAGAAATGACATGTGGGACCAGAGTGGAGGGAAATATATTCCTCATATATTCCACAAGTGTGTGACCAGGTTCTAGTTGATCCTAATTTCCACGAGGTCCTGACTGCTTGGGTCACAGTCACTCTGTGTCCTTCCCAGCTAGAGCAGACTGCAGAAAAACTTGGTGTTTAATAAATGTTTGTGCAATGAGTAATAACTCACTTTTGTTAAATGCCAACTGTGCCAGGCACCGCCCTGAGCATTTTACCAGTGTGTCAACTCATACTTCTCACAAGAACCCTCTGAGAGACACTGTTCTGGGGACTTCTCACTGTGTAACTACCCTTAGTGGTTGAAAATGGCACTTTATTGTTATTATAGGTCATGAGTCCCTGGGTCAGGAATTTGTGCAAGGCACAGAGGTGAGGGCTCATCTCTGCTCCGTAACGCCCGGGCCTCAGTAAGGACGACTCAAAGGGCCGGAAGTGATACAGCGGGAGGCTGCCCGGACTCCTTCTCCAATACTCCACTTAGTAATTGTGTGATCCTTGAAAACCCTAAGTGTTTTGAAACCACCTTTCTATCTGCTAAATAGGAGTCATAGGCCTTTCTTCATAGAATTAATGGTGACTTAAATGAGACAATATGGAAAAGCCTGTCAACCCAGAGCCAGGCACACTATAAGTGTTCGATAGAGGTTCATTGAATCTGAAACCTGAGTGCCACTGGGATGTACAGTGACAGATGGGGGGGGCGGCCTTTAGTTACCGAAACAAGTCTTGTCAAAGATAGTAAAACCCATGTTTTAGTAGTCTGCCATTTTAGATCAACCGGAAGGCTGGAGTCAATGCCGTAGGCATGATGGAATATGGAAAGCAAAGTAAATGCACTTTTCCCATCTGAGAAATGGAAATGAAACCTACCGTAAGATGAGGAGAAGTGGGCATTAAATGAGGAAAAATGTATAAAACGCCTCATGTGGAACAAGGACTTGATAAAAACAGGTATGGGAGAGCCTGCAGCTAGAAGTCTTACCTCACCCAACATTAAAGAGCGCAAGCTGGAGAAAAAAGTCCCGTGGATATAATCAACATAGGAAAAACCTTGGGTTCATCCTTATCTCTTCACCAAAAATTGCATTTCCGAGTAAGTTCCATGAATATCAGTGTGAGGTGTCCTGACTCTAAGTCAGGGAATGCCGGGCAGAGAAAACAGGGCTCTGACGATGTTGTGGCCTAATAGTTGGGTGATGACCAATAGATTTGCAAGTGAACAGACATTCTTCATGGTGCCACTACAACAATAATCATAATTTAAATTATAGTTTAATATCACATCATGAGCACAGACAATGTGCCAGGCACTAAGCAGCTCATTTAATCCTCATAGAAAGCCATGGGGGCAGGTGCCCATTTTCCAGGAGGGCACAGAAAGCTTTGGAAATGCCCAAGGTCACATGACTAGCACATTGTGGAACGAACCTGTCTGGCCCCTAGCCTGCGCTCCCAACCTCGCTGCCGTTGAGTAACAGACCTCACCACTGTGGCTTCTTTTAGGAAAGTGACACGGGGTGGAAAAACTAGCACTGTGCTAAGCCAGGAAGGCCTCCGGAGTGGGGGAGCCAGGCAGTCCTGGGTTTAAATTTCAGTTTCAGCACTTATCATCTCCCTGACCCTGGGCAAGAGACTGACTAATCTTTTCAAGACTCAGTCTCCTCATCAATAAAGTGGGGATATGAATGATAGTAATGCCCATCTTGTTCTGTTGCTGTGAAGGCCATGCCTGGCACATAGTAGCTGGTTAATTATTGTCAGTCTCCTTTTCTTTAAAACAGGATCCCAGCAAACTTTCAACTGCATTGAAATCATTGCAATAGATCTGGGAACTAAGGAGGCCCTAGGAGTTTGAGATAGTGTCTATCATTCACCTGAACCTCTGTTAGGTGCCTAATTACATGGATGCAGGGGTTTTGTATGTTTCTTTTTTACAAAAATACGATTTTTCAATTATAGAAAAGTCCCCCTGTGCTTTGGGCTTACTGTTGAGGTAAATAAATAAATAAATAAATAAATAAATAAATAAATAAATCTAAAATGATTCAGGAAGAAAAAATATTAAGATTCAGACAAACATGTAAATAATGTCCACAATTTCAAACTCAGTATTTCTTTTCCTCATATTCTCTAGGTTTATCTGTCAGTCTCTCCAAACTGCCTTTTTTTTTTCATTAGACAATGCTCTCTGCAAATTATTTCTAACTTTGGGTGATTTGCTGACCCTCACTGACTAGGGTGTCCCTTTCCCCCACCTATAACACCCACTTTGCATCATAACCAAATGCAGCCTCCCCATTGTCCCCCCACTTTCCACTGGGAATGATCTCTTTATCAATAATTCGACCCCTGGAAGCCCAGTGGGTGACTCTTTAGTGCCCCCGACACCAATGCAGATGGGGGCTTTGGATCCCCAGTGTAATCCCAGCCTGAAATGTTACCAGGAGCCCCACGGCTTTTCAATTACCTCCCTTGGCCTGTCAAGACCACAGCATCTCAAATTCAGTTAGCTGGTCTTTGGGTCTCAGCCAAGGCCCAGCCTCTGCTCCTAATGACAGCCAGCTGAGGGGACACTGAGAGGGGCTAAATTCAATTTGCAGCCCTTCTAATGAGATTAGGGGAGCAGGGTTTTTTATTTTCTCCAAAGTTTGCCATGGGCAGGATGAATGATGGCCCAGGGATGAGCTGTCAACGTCAACAAAGGCTCTGAGCTGGGAGAAGGGGGATGGGAGACAAGGATGGGAGAGAGAAGGAGAGATTTTCCAGACAGAGCCAAGGAGCCCTGAGTGAGTCGCCCAGCAGGTGACAATGTCTGGTTGGCAGAGTGTCACTCTGTGGACAGGATGCAAAGTCAAGAATCAATCTGCAGGAAAGGCAAATGTCAACTGTAAGCAATATTCCCAAGTAGAATCTCTTTTTTTTTTTCCTGCTTTTGTATTTCTTCCCACCTTTTTTGACTTTCTAAAATCATTAAGCATACGGTATTTTTAAAAAATAAGTCAACTAAGAGGTATCATCTCAGATAAAGAAGCAAGGCCACCACTGGTCTACTGCATGGAAGAGCTCAGCCCAGCACTGCTCTCGGGCTGAGAAGACCCGCGAGCCTCCCGGCCACAAAGCAACCACTGAGCTAGCGTCGGGAGCCAGCTAGGACCTCAGATGCCCACACTGTGCTGTGGCTAGTGGTGAGGAGCTGGGAAGGACTTTATCTGATGCGAGACAACTTGGGGTGAAGTGTGATGCACAAAATGTGTCTAATGAGTGTTTTAGTTAGCACCTGGTTCTAAGTAGCTTTAGCTCAGAGGCCAGGGTAGAAGAAATAAGGCAGGACATTCTTGTCGGTCAAAGTGAGAAAGGTGGAGGGAAATCTATTTTGGGAATATGAAGAGGAAGAGGTCCCTGTGGTTGGGAGAGACCAAGGAGACTTCGTTTTGAGGAGGAAGTCTTGAGCTGTGGCACGAAGGAGGATAGGAGCTAAGAAGGCTGAGAGCAGAGACGAAGTTGACCCTGTGGCTGAAGGTCTTCCATGCTTCTACTTGCACACCCAGCTAGGCCCTGTTCCCAGCTCGCTCCTGGCGAGAACTGCAACAGTGCTGTCACCTCAGGCCTGGATCTCGTGCTCTAAGCACTGATTTGTTGAGCACACCTTCTTAGAGTTCCTCAGAGATGCTCCAGACACACAGCAGAGCCCCTGTCTGGCTTCCTCTCCTGCACCCGAACTCTCCATTGACGCAGCAGTCCTGCACTAGACCCCGGCTGTGGCGCTGACACCGGGAGTTGCTTGGTTTCTCCAGTTCTTCTCCAGATGGAGGAGCTGGGAATCACATACCTTGTCTCTTGTCCCTCAGCCACTGCCTGAAGTCCTGTTCCTAGTAGACCAATGACCAGGGTCCATTATGGCCCTTTCTGTACTCCCATTGAATATGGAAACCAGCCCAGACCCAGGCCTTTACTCAGCTTCAAAACAGGTCAACATGAGTTAAAATGCCTTATAGGTGGGATGTCTGGGTGGCTCAGTCGGTTAAACATCTGCCTTCAGCTCAGGTCATGATCCAGGGCCCTGGGATCCAGCCCCACATCAGGCTCCCTGCTCAGTGGGGAGCCTGCTTCTCCTTCTCCCTCTGCCACTCCCCCTCTCCTCCCCACTTGTGCTCTCTGGCTCTATCTCTCTCAAATAAATAAATAACATCTTTTCAAAAATAAAATGCTTTATAGGCACGTAGTAGACACTCACTAAATATTTATCAGCTGAATTGGACTCACGGGGAAGGTGCAAGTTGATTGGGCTTGAGCACGGGAGCAGTTAGACAAGGGGCGACAAACGGGAAGGCGTTCTCCATAAACAAGGAAGCTCAGAGCCAGGATCTTGTCGTTTGCGTTCAGAGAATGACAGTTTGCCTCCCGTGATGCACTCCTTGTGGCCAAGTTTTGACCCCTATTACCCACTAGGCCCACAGCCAGCTCTTCAGGGCCTCTGGCCACTTGGGAGCCCCAGTGATGGACTCCTCGGTTTGCCCACCACAGGAAGGTACTGCTGATGTCCACAGACCAGAACAGCTAGGCCACTGTTACCACAGTCTGACCCTGGCCATCGGCCAGATGATCCAGAGGAATCCTGCAAATTCCAGAACCCAGGAGTGTGTTGTAGCCAGAACCTCTGAGAATATCTTCCATACAAAACAAAACACAACCCCTTCAGGGCCTGTGAAGGGTTATGTTGGATTGTTGGGCTGGGCTAATCTGGGGGATTAATCCAGCCCACCACCTCATAAACCCAATGCTGGTAAGACAGACAACTTTAGATGCTGGGGCTAAGAGCCCCGAAAAGCTCAGTTCTACAGTCAGTCATGGATGCTTTGTTAATGTGATTCCTTTTATGCTGTGAGTGATTTTTGTGTTGTTTTTCCTATTCCACTTATTTTTATTAAAATTCCTTGCGAAAAGACCGTTCTGTCATAGAGGAGTTTTGTGCCATGAAGTGATACAGGCATCAGAAATTTAAGGCAAAGGGCTGGGACCTCTCTAGCTCTTCTCTACTCCACCTTGGAGGGCAGCCTGCTTAGGTTCTAATAAGGAAGGCTTGTTCTAGAAGGTGCTGTCTGGGAGCACTGCATGGGCTCATGAGCCAGCACCTGTGGCATTTTGATGAACCTCCAGCCTATGCCCTTTTCCCCAGCTCAGGCTTTGATCAAGATGGAGAAATCATCTGGAGGAAGTAGAAAAAGACAAGGACGGCAAGGATAAAGAATGGCCAGCTATCTAGACGTGATGCCTATGAATGAAAAAGAGTGCCCAAAGGCCAAGCCCTCAGGAGCCTAAACTCTCTGTTATAAAGCACATTTTTTAAAAGAAATTTTAAAGATTTTATTTAGTTATTTGACAGAGAGAGAGCCAGTGAGAGAGGGAACACAAGCAGGAGGAGTGGGAGAGGAAGAAGCAGGTTCCCGCTGAGCAAGGAGCCTGATTGCAGGGCTCCTTCCAGGACCCTGAGATCATGACCTGAGCCGAAGGCAGACACTTAAGGACTGAGCCACCTAGGCGCCCCATAAAGCACATTTTTTATCACAGAAGGGTTTCATGCCTTTTCCTTATGTGAGCCTTACAAGTCTGTGAAGAAGGTGTGCTGATCCCCGATTTAAAGATAAGGAAATGGAGCCACCGTGAACCTCAGTGAGTCCCCCTGGCTCAGGTACGGGAGCTGAGGATCCGAGGCCGGGTCTGTCTGCTGGCAGCTATGTTGCTGGGCCCACCCTCCTGCATTTCATCTTAATACACAACCTATGTGCATACGATGGGCTATCCCCCTCCCCATCTACTTTGATTTTATTCCAACGGGGCGGGGAGGGGAGCTCCAGACTCTTCTACCCGTCCTCTGATGGGAGAAAATCCTCAGGAGACAGCCCTCCTTGTGCCAGCTTTGTGTGGACAGGGAAAGCACCTCACTGCAATTTCGGAGCCACCGAGGATGCGGGATATGGAGCCCAGAGCCCAGAGCCCTGAGCTGGGCTCGCCAGCCCTGCTGTCACCAGCTCCCCCAGTGATCTCGGGCAAGGGACTTCTCTCTCTATTCTCAGTGCCCTCTGGACTCCTCGCCAGTTCTAACGTCCCCAGATTCTAATTCCCTAGCTGTCCAAATTTCTGGAATGGTCACTCCAATCCATTTCTTGCTGCCTACAAATTAAATTTTGCTTTCTTCTTCTCTTCCTTCCTAGTCTCTTCTATTTGCTGCACAGAGTTCAGCTACACTCTGGTGTGGTCATGAGCATTTCCAATGCAAAAGCTCACCCCAGTGTCTGCTGGGTTTGCTAAAAACACCCCTCAGGCCTGCCCCTCCCAGGGCAATGCCAGACCAGGGGATGGAGCCCTGGGTCTCTTCACTTTGCGCCACATTATCACAGAAAGGTGGATTAGAAGTTATCTCCGCTCTGCTTTCTCTCAGAGCTCCTTGGCAACACAGCCACCTCGATATAAATACACACCAGAAACGTGCACAGGCTCATACTCGGAGTCGAGGCCTTCGGAGCCTGGGGGCGGATACCACCAGGGCGCAAGGACGTCAGGAGATCCCCAGGACACGATGGAGTGCCAGCCTCGCCACTTCAAGGTCAAATATGGCACCCATCAAATAAAACGCCTGTGATCCCTGAGAATTGCCTGGCACCCCATCCAAAATGCTGGAGATATTTCATCTCTCCGGATAGCCAAATAGTTCACAGTTGAAGCTTCTTTCACATTCTTTTCAGTTAAATCAAGGGCCGAATTATCTTTCCTGTCTTTGTTTCTTTAACACTTTTTTCTCCCTGGAGTTGCTAATATAGCCCTTTCGGGCCAAAATTCCGTTGTTCCTGATCATTGGTTGTCTGAAGATCTAAAAGGAAAGAGTGGAATCTTTCAAAGAGTCAAGATTTAAATCAAACACGATGGCGTTGTGTTTCTGAGTATAATAATGTGTAACATTTTAGGATTGAACAAATGAAAGGGATCTTAAGCCAGTCCATTCCCTGCCCACTGTTAACTCTGGTGTCTAAAGTCACTTTAAATTTTCAGGCCACCAGTGCACATGGGCTCTCAGGGACGACACGGCCTTGAGAGCACTCCATGCCCGCTCCTTCCACCAGACCTGCTCTAGGTAGCACCATTCGAACGTGACAGAACTACCAGAAACCTGACTCAGGCATATGGAGCATATGCAGGAGACACAGGCACCAGCTGAAAAGATGGTGAGAAAGGTCCCCTTGCTTGGAGGCACATGAATAAAACTCCCCAATAGCTTTCATCTATATGATAGTCCTCTTAAGATTTAGTTATGAGGCTCTGTCAGGCATTTCAAACTACAGAGGGCCTGGAAAGAAAATACAATTAAGAGATCAGAGACCTAAAATGCCAGGCCAAAGAAAAGAACCAGAAGGAGCGAGATGTGTTTATTGTAAATATTTTAAAACTGCATTCTTATCTTGGTTCAGTGCTTTGTGCTGTCTTGTCTCTGATAATTGTAAATATTTAATGTGCTATAGCTCCATCTCCTTACTGATACAGGGAAGATGAATAAATCCACACGCTCAAGACGTGTGTTTTCCCTTGCGGTATGGACTGCTGGAGAGTGAGCGCCCTGTGAGGGGCCGCTGTGGATGGTTATGCAGGCTGTGCCTTGTACAAGGGCACGGGGCTGGGGGGTGGGGCGGGGGCGGGGGCGTGCTGAAAGACCCGAGGCCGGGTCTGTCTGCTGCCAGCTATGTTGCTGGGCCCACCTCCTGGAGTCCTTGGGTCTGATCAGGTCTGATCAAAGGGCCCTCTTGTGCAATGCTGGGGGTGCTTTTTCTGCAGTTCACAGTTTACTAGTGTGAGGGGGATAAAGCAGGGCTGCTGGGCAAAGTGCTCATATTTAGTAAAAAAAAAAAAATCGAGAAAGCTTTCAGTCTCAGTATGATTTTCTCTAAAATAAAAGTATAGTTATTTTCTTTCTGTTTTCCTTTTTTTATTCCCTTAACACCCTAAGCCCTGTCTTGATACTTGCTTTTCCCTACAACCTGACAAAATGAAGCTTCCAGAAGCAACCATCTACTATAAGGGGAAGGAAGGTGGGGCCATGGGGAGAGGAGGGGCTTCAGAAGCCCTAATGCTGTGGAAACCTGTCCTGCCTGCCATCCTGCCCCTGACACCTGGCTTGGTTTGCCCCAGTGGGTGATCAGGTCTCCATTTGCCTTCTGCTCCCCTGGCCTTCCCATTATTCCGACCTTGCCTCGTTCTGATCTCACCTCTTGGTTTCCTCACTCCAGGGCCTGTGGAAGCTTCAGCTCCGCCACTGGGGCTGACGTCACCTGCCTTCCCAGGTGATAGCAAAAGAGCAGGTAGAGGAAGCCCTAGAAATTCTAACTGGACCCCTTCCCCAGAATAACCTTCTATGGTTACTTTGACCCCCTTGACCTGGTGAAGATGAAACCTATAGCCCTCACAATGAGCTTGCATCTTGGAGTTGTAACATGTAAAGGAGGACATGTTCTGTCATTCAGGGACGCACAGAAGGCAGGGAGGGCAGGCTGCTGCCACCCTTAGCAAAGCAAACTCTGAGGCTGGAAGGTCTGAAATCCACGCCAGCTCCACGGCTTCCACACCCAGGGCCCCTGAGCATGGGCTCTGGCCACCTCCCTTCCCCATCTCTAAAGAGGGAATAGTAGAAGTGCGAGCCTCATTGCGTTGACCTAAGAATTAAGTACTAAGCTCTCAACGCATAAAGTTGCCTAGAGCGGTTCTGGGAGGACTAAGTAGTCAGTGAGTGTTGGCTGTTACTATGCTTCTTATTTCTAAAGGCTTAGAGTCAGGGCATGGTAGAGCCCTAAGAAACTTTTATTGCTCAGAAGGCTTATTTTTTTTAAGATGTATTTATTTGTTTGAGAGAGAGAGAGAGAGCATGCGTGTGCCTGTGCAGGGGAGGGGGGAGGGGCAGAGAGAGAGAGAGAGAGAATCTCAAGCAGACTCCCCACTGAGGATGGAGCCCCATCGCAGGGGCTTGCTCTCACAACCCTGAGATCATGACCTGAGCCAAAATCAAGAGTTGGACGTTTAACCAACTGAGCCACCCAGGCGCCCCCAGAAGGGCTTTTAAATTTGACCATTAAGATGCTCAGTTTCCTTGTTAGGGAGCTCCTGCGGCATTGTAGGCAAACACAACACACACACACAAGCACGAAGCACACACAGGTAGACAAACACACGTGCGCACACAGATTCAGCCACGTTGCCACGCGCACACACAGGTTCACACTTGCATAACTCCAGGAACAGCCTGGGACAGAATCTCCAAGTTTCCACGGATGGTGGCAGACTTTACTCGGCTTAGCTATCATCCACCTGACTCCTGGCCTAGACGTCAAGGGCCATGGTACAAACTGTGGGATTTGCCCGTGTCGGGTCTTCATGGGGCCTGCAGGACGGCCCATAGTCAGTTGCATTGCTATAGAGACTTCTGAGAACTCCAACCTTTCTCAGCCTTCAACCTTCCCCTTCCCTCAGAAGTTTCAGGGATTCTATGGGTCATTGTTAAAGGTTTTAGGCTGGAGGGTCCCGGCTGCCAGTACCACCAGTACTGGAGGCAGGTGGTGATGTCATTGCTGATGGCACATTCTCCAGACAGACTGTAGGAATGTCAGAGCACCGTGGCCAGGTACAAGCAGATATCCAAAAATGAGCTGCTGAATAAAGGACCAAATAATAATAATAAAAAAATCCCAGCTCAGCCACTTATTGGCTGATAGCCTTGGATAAATTGAGTACTCTTTATTTTACCATCCTCGTGCATAAAATGGAGGTAAACATACCTACCCATAGGACCGTGTGAAGATTAAATATTAAACCAGAGATTGAGTATACAATGAAGTCTTTCCAGTGGTGGTCTCAATATACAATGGGCTCAGGGCAGTGCAAGCAAGAATGGTCTCTTTGGGATAGACACCCGGGGACTCCACACTTCAACAGGGAGCCAGGAAGACTGGTGCCTGAGAAAGAGTCTTGTGATGAGGATGTTTCTAATTAAGAAAAGCCATTTTATCCATTTCCCTCTGTAGGGAGGACACAGTGCTATTCTCCCACCTTAGGAGGCTCAGACAGAGAGGGAGGCTGCACTTCCCAGCTCCTGGCTGGTGAGGCATGGGCAATCTGCCCAGGGCACCCTTTGAAAGGTGGGAATCTCCCTGAGCTTCTGCTGTCTTTATCAGTTTTATGGCCTTTTTCTGGTTTGCTCATCGAGTTAGTCTTCAGGGAGAAGGGTTTCGACCAGAGAGCAGAGCAAGCAAGAAGTAAATGCATCTGGAGCCAGGTTCCAACACTAACTGAACATACCAGAGACAGGGAATAGAAGACAGTGAAGCCAAACAGGGTCCCTTCATGGGCTTGTCTGGTTAAAATTCTAGAACAGTCTTTCACAGTCTGATTTTCTAGATACTTCAAAGCATTTCAAAATATTTCAGTAGCATAAAATACTGGAATATACTGAGATCTATCTATCTATCATCTATCTATCTATCAAATCATCTATCTTATCTATCATCTATCAAATATACCTACCTACCTGTCTATCTACCACAAACACATTCTCATTGACTATGACAAACACGCATGCACACAATGTGAGTAGGGTATGTGTGGATGCAGGCTATGTCAGGAAATCATGATAGTGAGCTGGGGTCCCAGGAGGGTAGAAGTCATTACACCAAACAATTATTTAATGTCCTTCTATGGATTTGAAGGTCATAAATATTCTTCCACAATTTCCAGCCGTGTTTCTCAAGTGAATGTGGGGAATTCTCTAGGGTCACTAATTTGTCTTTCTGTGTGTGGATTTTAAGGTCATTTAATAGTTTTCCTACATCTCACAACATCTCTCTTCTATGAGATGGAGGATTCCTCTCCTCTTTACAGTTTTTTCTCTCCTTTCATCCTGGGCCCTTCCCCTATACCTAAAGATGTGTCATTCATTCATTTATCACCTGTCCAGCTAATATATACTACAAGCCTGTTAGAAATTGTGTTGGGAACTAGGGATTTACACTGAACAAGATAGACAGTTTTGCTTTCATGAAGCTCACCGTCTAGTGGAAAGACAGAAAATGTATAAAACTCACATGAATCAGGATATGAGATGAGGTGGATGCCATAGTGTGTTATCCAGATCCTCCTTCAGGACGGGAGAAACCATTCTCCAACCACCGAGAGCTCTGCCAGAACATAGTCCTCAGCTGAACCCTTCTATGGAATTCCTTAACTAAAGAGAGCTGCCTCACCCAGGATCCTGCCCCCTTCCCAGGGCAGTCCCACATCCAGTGCCATTTGACCCATTGTCTACTCTGGAAAACTCTGAAGGGCCATCTCACTTCTGAGCTCCCCAGATGTATAAACTCACCTCAACTGCACCTTCGTCTTCCCATGGGTAGTTGACCTATGAAGCAGTCCAAGTTGTGTTAGCAATCAATGTTCCTTCCTCCACCAGTTGTTAGAAAAATGACATCTGAAAGCAAAAAAATTAAGAAGAAGGGTAAAGGCCTATGGTATTCTGGGGGATGGCAGTCTCCAGAAATAGGGATAGCTGGGGTGATGATGGCAAGAACCATGGAAGCATTCCTGGAGTTGTGACTTTTTCATACTCTAGTGCTTCAGAGTATTATAAAACCAGATAAAAAGAATGCCTTCTCAGTAGGGCAACAATATATTGGTAAAGCCTGAGAAATACTGGAAGCTCGATTGAAAGCTGTGAACATCAATTCACCTTTCAACCATAGCATGAAGAACAGGAACCAACCATCACTGGTGGACAAAGCACAGAACCAAAGGCAACCCATGCAGGTGATCTGATGGCAACACTGAGCTTAAACTGCCCTCACCTTTTTGAAAAATGGGTAATGCTTTTGAATAGCTTAATGATAATAGCTATTGGAATTTAAAATGAAATATTCAAATATTTAAAATATTTAAACATACTATGGATGATAAAAAAAAAGAAAATATATACTTCATTTAAAAAAAACTGAAAATGAAGGAAAAATCAAGGATGTATAAAGCCAAAAATCACAAAAGAATAAGGCAGATTTAAGATGAATCAATAAATTATAACCATAATGCATGTAGGTTAAGCGTGTCTAAAAATATGTCAATAGTTTCATTCAGAGTGGAAAAATCCATTTAAACTTTAGAAACGAACACGTGAATACATTCAGAGAAACTCTGAACAGAAGTATAGCTTATGATTTTCAACAAACAGAAAGTAGTAGTCACAGTTTTAATTGTGAACCACCAAAATGACAGGGGAGAAGTCCACTGAGTTTTTCCTTCCTCTTCTGTCCACTTAGTAGCTTTCTGTCCCCTCCATCACTTGCCGAAGACACATGTGAGGGTTGCCATTTCATTTAGGACAGGATACTACATTTCACGTGGGATGGGATACTGGAAGACCTCATGTGTTCAGAACATACTGTGTCACATCACGTGAGGCAAGGCGGAGAAAGCCTCCAAGACAAAGGGAATAGGATAGCGTGGCCGAGAGAGTTCCATTAGGGTAAAAGAAAGAGTGACGAGGGGCTCTATGAGACAGATTACAATAATGCTCCTTTAAAGATTTGAAAGAGACACACGTAAAGTGAATTTCAAACTTAACTGTTTTTTCCCTTTTCTAAAAATAAAATAGTTAGGCACCCGATTTCCCAAATAATCTCAAAACATTCCGGAAGTAAACAAAACAAAACAAAACAAAACAAAAAACAACTAAAAGTCATACTCTTGGACACAATGTAGTAAACCAGAAATTAAAGACAGTTATTTAAATCAAATCTCCAACTCCTTACAAGCTGTAAACATTTTTTTGTCAGAGATCAAAGAAAATAGCAACATAATATGCTACACAGAATGTATGGAATTTGGCCCAAACTGTATGGAGAATATTCATAGTCCCAATGTTTTTCATTTGTAAGTAGAAAGAATAAAAATAAAATAATAATGGATTTGAATCATAAGGCTGCAAAGAAAACATTTAAAAATAGAGAAAAAGGGAGAAACATTTTACAAAGATAGGAGCAGAAATTAATGATTTCAAAATAATACAATTATGAAATGAGCGGATTCTTTAAAAAACCAACAAGCCTAGACAGATATCTAACAATAATAATTTTTAAAAAGTGACAAATATACAATATTAAATATAGGAAATGTAATTACAGATATTCCAATTTTAAGCATAAACTTGATCATAAACATATACAACTGGTTAACCATTTGGAGAACACAGAGTTACATTCTTAGCATACCAAACCCAAAATTAATTCCAGATGCATTAAAGCATGAAAATAAAGTATATGTAAATATTTATACTTATTTATAGTAGAGAGGTACTTTATAAATATAACATCAAAAGCAGCAACCACAAAGGAAATAATTAATCAATTGCATCACATTAAAAAACCAAAACTCCTATGTAGAAAAAAAAAAAACTAAAAAGTAATGACAAATTGGGGAAATATTTCCAATATATATGACAAAATATTAGTGACTGTAATGCATAAGACATATGAATATAATAATAAATAAAACAAAATTAATAAAATGCTAGTCCTAAAAAGTCAAATGTATAAATTTGAAATAGTTAGATTTTTAAATTTTATTTTTTAATTTATTTTCTTTTCTAACAGATACATCTATTTAAAAATGAGATATACTTTCCAACTATTGAATTGGAAAACACTGAAAGAGTAATATCGCCTTTTGACATAAACATTTTGGGGTGCAGTTGGGTTATGTATCAAAAAGGCTTGAGAATGTATACACACTTCCGGAATTCCACTTCTAGGGAACTAGCCTAAGGAGATAACCTGACCAAGGTGTAACTATTTAGTTATAACAATTTTTGCTCTGTTTTTTTAAAATCATATTCCCAAATTGGGAACAACATTAATTCTTAGCAACAGGGGACGGTAGAGTTAATTATGAACCCTCTATTGATGGACTGCTTTGTAACCAATGAAAAATAATGGGGTACATTTATATATATTAATCCTGAATGATGCCATTAATGTGTTCAGCAAAATAGCACATTGCAGTACATACAGTAATATCCAATTGTTTTAAAATATGTATATGTATAAACATGGACATATAACACATGTATATTCTTCAGACATTTCCATTACTGGTTGGTGAGACTGGGGATTACTTTATTGATTTTTTTAAGTTTTACACCTTACGGTATGTTTTGTTATTTTAAAAAAGAGTGCGAGAAAAGAGAAAAAACGTTAAATAAAATCAATTACATGTTTTAAAGCACAGGCATTAGCTATGGTAGAACTTATAGACTCCTTCCATTGCATTCTTTGACACATTTTTTACATTTCTCAGTTTCCATATTAATTTGATATCTCTAGCTCTTATTCCCTTGGGGGCAAGGTATTTATTATCTTTGCATGCCCAGCACTTGGCCCAGCGTCTTATATACTGTGGACATCATTAAATGGTCATATTTCCAGGAAGGAAGAAAGGAGGGCAGGGAGTGGGGAAAGAGGGAAGGAGAGGGGTAAGAAGGGGGAGGGAAGATGGGAGGAAAGGAGGAAGGGAGGAAGTAAGGAAGTGAGGGAGGAAGGAAGGAAGGAAGGAAGGAAGGAAGGAAGGAAGGAAGGCAGGCAGGCTGGGGAAAGAGGGGAAGAAAATTTGGTTGTAGGTGTCATTTCTGCACAAATATGCTTTTACCTCCTGCAGATGGAACCCAGATCCCACCAGAGCCGCCTCTGCTGCGCAGTCCACAATTCTGCAGGTTGCTCTGTTCCAGGAGCCCTATGGTGCTGTTGGGTCTGCCAGTCTTTCAGAGCTCAAACCAGTGGGATCCAGCCTAAGAAAACCTTTTCCCACAAGGTATGAGTGCCCCTTGCAGATGTTTGCTACCATTTCAACAGCTGGAGCTCTGCATAGCACAGTTCCTCAATCATGAGCAGACATTACCTAATTGATAAGGGTGTCCCTCTAAGCACAGCAGCCTGTTCCCAGTTCTATGTGACACACAATCAAACTCTGTTCCCTTTCCCTGTGACATCAACATTCTTGGCGCGGCCATTGGAGAAGAACTCCTTTCCACCCAAGATAAACTGAAATCTTGGGACAGAATCATTTCCCCGAGGATCCCCATAGCCACATTCTCCCACCCACTCCCATCTTTCTGTTCCATGCGGAGCTCCAATTCTGGCCATGAGGCTGCTCTTCAGGCCTCGCTGACATTGACCCCGGTGCAGCTGTAGCCCTTCAGCAGCTCCCTATGACAACGGGAAACAGATTGGAGGCACCAGGCATTTGGTGTCAGTGGACGGACACACATGAACCCCTGAGGCTGGGATTGTCCCTCCCTCTCCCTTCCTCTGTGGTGTCCCCACACAGTTGTGCATCAATACTGAAAATGTCCATCTGGTCTTTCCTGGCAGGAGGTTCCTAGTGAGAATGTATTTCCTTAATAGCACTTGGGGGTGACCTGTGAACCCAAGAAGCCATGGGTCCTGGCCACCTATGGCCAGCTCAGACCAAGGTACAGAGAGAAGCACAAAGCAGAGCCCAAATTAGAGGGAACGCCTCTGAAATGTGGCCCTAGACAAGCCCACCTTCTGCTACTTCTTATGCCTACTGAACGACCCTGTAAGTGTTGAAGTTCCTTGGCCAGCATAGCATATCTTGTAAGTACTATGATCCCTGCCTGGGTTGAAAAACAAAAACTAAAAAAACAAAACAAAGACTTTGCTACTAAAGTGGTCTCTGGCCCTGAGATTAAAAGAAAGGCATAAAATCCGCAAAAGAGAGAAAAACAGAAGTTTGGTTTTGGGGGGTTTTGGGGGTGGTAAGGGGAGATTTAAATAAAATGAAAAGTTGATTTATCTTATCTTTGTCTTATAGCATAATGGGGAATTTGGAGGTCAAACTTTGGCTCTGCCACTTACTGACTTATAACTTTGGGTAAATTTATCTCTCACAGCTTTCATTTTCTCCAGTGGTTCTTGTCAGGATTCAGTAAGAAAACTTATATAAATCCCTGGAATAAGTGCAATTTTTTTTTCATTCAATGCATGTGAAGAATTTTGAAGTCAATGCCTTGGATACATGTGTCTAGTTGCCAATTTTTCCCTTTGTCAGGTTGGCATTATCTTCCCGTCCCACAGTAAATTGTGAGGGTATTGGCAGAGTCGTCTATAATTAAAAGAGAATGCTAGCAGGGCAAAGGCCTCAAGATCACCTCACCCAGCGCAGGACCTTTTACAGATGAGGCCCCTGAGGCCTAAGGACAGAAAGTGAGGACAAAATTGATGCTAGGGCTCCTGACCCCAGGCCTAGTCCTGTGTCATTCATCCCTGGCACACCCCAGGGGCAGGAAGGAGTAGGGGGCACGGGCATGCAACCAACTCTTGGGATCAGGCTGTCTTCCATCCCAGGCCCTAGAGCAGTATATACAAGCCTCCTGAGGCTGCAGAAAAAATTTCTTCTTATTTCTCCAGTTTCCTGTTCTCATCAAAGTTGGGTCTCCACTGGAGTGTTCAGCCCAAGATTTTTGCTAAAATATCACTCTGCAGAAAGTTGTGTGGGTGTGAAATAAACTCCCATGCCCTTTGACTTCTGGTAGGTACCACACCCTGGCCAGCTGTGGGCCTCTGGGAATGAAACACGGACCCCAGCTGGGGACTGGGCTCCACAGTCATATCACTGTGCTCGCCCCAATAGGGTATCTGGGGGAGAGCCTAGTGGAACCTGGGTACTGGTGGGCAAGTAGAAGGGTCAGGAGTCACCTCCATCTGCGGCCCAGAGAGGCCGAGCCAGTCTCTGCCCCCTCACAAGTGCAGAGTGCTGGTAGGGCCCTGGGCTTATCCGCCTCCTTTTGGCCTTTGGTCTGCCTCTGGTCTTCTATTCCTGGGAGGCCTTGGGCAATCACGCCCCTCCCTCTGATCTCTGTCTCCCCTTCTAGGTGGAGAGGAAGGTTGCAAGGGCCTCTTTCGGCTACAGCGTCATGGGACGCTATCCACACTGGTCTCCCCTCCCTCCCTGCTTTGCAGGCCTCTGCCCCCCACCACCCTGAACTACAACTGAAGCAGACAGCACAGGGCCACCCCTCACCCCCACCCTTTTAAGAATTCGCATCTCCAGAGGGAAGGACACGGTACAGGATTTCACTTTCATTCACCTGAGCACAGACTGCCAACTTTTCCTGTCACCGGAACCCATCAGAGACCAGACTAAGTAAACTGCTGTTTCCATATCTCATTCTCTTGAAGAGAACACAGCCATAGCTGCACAGAGAGTAAACATACACAGTCTAATCTTTCTCCTTGCCGGGACAGTTTGTTGAAATTGGTGAAATTATGCAGACCCCACCGAAACAGTTTGATAAGAGCTGTAAGTCTGGCTTTGTGATTATTAAACAGAGGGAGCATAACTCAACTGCTTCTGATAATTTTAAAAAGAGCCCTCTCTCTTACCCAAATCTTCCTCCCTACCATGTATACATATGGTCTCTACACATGTGAGCTCCAGTGTCTACCGAGGCATGGGCATATTCAACTTTTCTGTTCCTTGAGGAGGGTGCCTGTGACTCTAGAGAGAGAGAAAATCTTACCCCAACTTTATGATTTCTCACTGGGTTATTAGTGACATTATGAAAGAGGAACCATAGCCTGAGTGATTCATACTGCACAAGAATTATGCTGAAAAAAAGTAGTTAATGCAGTTTTGGATATGCAAAGAGTTCATTTCTTAGAGCAAGGGTCAGCAAACTGCAGACCACAGGCTAAATCTGGCCCACAGCCTATTTTCACATGGCTAAGAAATTACATTTACATTTCAAATGGTTGGAAAAGATCAAAAAAGGAATAATAGTTTATGACACATGAAATTCAAATTTCAGTGCCCATAAATAAAGTTTTATTGGCACACCTCATCCATTCATTAATGTATGAGGTATGGCTACTTTGGGGCAGGCTTGAGCCTGAAAACTGAAAAGATTCACTATCTGGACCTTACAGAAAATGTTTGCTGATCCCTGAGCTAGAGAAGTTTTAGAAGTCTTTTGTTTTTTTCCAAAAAAATTTTTATACCATTTCACAGATGGATGAGCTGGGAATCTGAGCGAGAATAAGACTTTAAAGAATGTTCTCAATGTGATTGAGCCCAAGGAGAAGCAGATTTCTCACCGCCACGAGGTAGGGTTCCTTTCTAATCCCTCTACCACGCACTGTTCTTCAGACGCTATCCCCCCACGGAAGGGCTGTTGAAATGCCCATTAAGAAAAATTGATTCTGAAGTGTGACATCATGTCCTTGAAGATACACGATATCAGGACAGGACAGGATATAATGTTCTGTGCAAAAAATAAATTGCATTGTCAGAGCCCTGGTTGCTTCAGGAGGAAAGATATGGCTGTGAAAATAAAATCATAATTTATGACACTGTGATGTTTGTGGAAGCAATGTGTAGCGTTGAGAACTCCTCTCTTTACAGCAAACATCAAATTCTGTGTTAGACGCTCCGTGACCACTTGCTCGCCTCCTTTGTTCTTTTACTGGCGACACCTCACAAGCACTGAGTTTCCCGTGGTTATTTTATTTTTAGGCTTTTTGCCTTCACTCAATGAAACTTTCCGGGAGGTCACTTTCAAATTCAACTTCTTATATGCCATTAAAGCAACACCAGGTTGAGAATTCCCAGAACTTCTTTTTTTTTTTTAAATCTATTTTTAATGAAAACACTGTAGGATTATGAAATCATCTAATTCATTTAAGTGCTGTAGGAAGTTTCAGAGAAAATAATGTACGGCCACATCCTACATGCCAGAGGAGAGGTGGCCTAAAAATAGGCAGGGGGAGAAATGATTTGCCCCTCCTTGGGATGAAATGTATAAATTCTATTATGGTTCATTCATAAATGATGTTTGTTCCGGACCCAAGTTATGTGTACTATTTTCATAGACAATACCCTAATACTGACTCCAAATGTCTTTTTCCACCTCAGAATCAGCCTAAAGAAAATGGAAGTAAGAAACACACACGCTGGTCAGAGGCACACCGGTGCCTTCTCTTCTGACTGACTTTGGACAACCACACCAAGGCAAAGGCAGAGGAACCAAGGAAGACAGGGGCGCGGGGCCCCAATGGTTGAGAGTCTCTGTGAGCTGTAGGGAATGAGCAGGCAGATGGAGGTCAATCCACCAGACCCTGAGAGCAAGGTGTCTGAGTGTCCCTTACCTTGTCTCTGCTTCCTGTCCCAAGAAAACCACCTCCAGCCCCTGCCATCCCGTGCACCTCATAGCTCATTTAATAGACATTCATGTTGAACACTCAAGAAGAGATTCCAAGTTAACTGCTCTTTATTGAGTGGCTAGTCTGTGGCAGGCACCGCACTAGCAACTCCCTTGGACTTTATCTTAGGTAATTCTCACAACAGCAACAGCTCTCAGTGATGGTCATTGGCATTTCCACAGTGTAAAGAGGAAACCAAGGCCCATGGAGGTTAATTATTTTGTCCCAAATTGCACAGCTATAAATTCTAGGAATTCAAGACTATCCCAGTCTGCTGATTTTTGCCAACCACCCCACCCCTCTTCTCTAATAAAATGAATCAGACTGAAACCGCCATCGGAATAATTTGGGTTTCACATACGGAAGAATTTCCCAAGAGCCAATGATGTTAAACGTTAGAACATAAGGAAGGGCCTTGTGCAATCTCACCAGGCAGACTTTAAAATGATCTATCCTGCTTTTCCATGGTGGACGCCAACTTTTGAGTTGAACGAAGCTTTCTCAAAGTTAGTATTTGAAAGTCCTAAATATTCTGAACCTAATTGATAAGCCATGACCAGGCTGAGAATCTGGGGTTTCTCTGGCTCACTAGCCATCAGAGCCAAGCAAAAACGCCCCAAATATGCAGTAGACAGTTGCACTGGACGCAACTCGTCTGGACCCAGAGGCTACGCAAGGAAAGTTTGAATGAGGGCTGAGCCGCTGAACCCAGTTCTTCCACACCACACTGGCTTTCTCTCCCTCTCTGATGTTAGTGGCTGATTTCCCTAAGGTTCTCTTTTCACCTTTTAACCGTGTGTCTGTCGCCTCAGCTTGTTAATGGCTTCGGGGTGTCCTGCGGCACAGTGTATCTCTCTGCATCTCCACAGAGACTCCTGCCAGCCTTTCTCCTTGGTAAGGGGTTGCTTACAACTTGTGAATCAGCATATTAGTCACAGTTAAACGTCTCCTGAAGAACTTTCCAAACAGCCTGGGAGCATGGGTAACGATGAGGGGTGGCAGTAGGATGCTTCCAGGGCAGAAGCGGCATCGGCTTGTGGCCCAGAGTTGAGTCCAGTCCGAGCAACATTTGAAGAGGCCGTCCTTCAAGGTGAAGTCACTCAACACTTGGAGCACTGGGAGAGAGCACATCCACCCAGAAGAGACAGAAGGAAACTAAAGAGATTGCTGCTAGGCATTTTCCTTCAGGAGTCCTGGCTGGTTACCCACTTTTTACACTGAACCCTCGAATACCAATTTGTTCAGAAACCTTTCTACTCTACTTTTTGATTTATGNTTTTTTTTTTTTTTTTTTTTTTTTTTTTTGGAACATGGATTGCTGTATCTTCATAGCACACAAGGCCCCCACACCTCCTTGCCCTGAGGGTACAGGAGGGACCTGAGGGAGGCCTGAGCTCCTCATGCCAGCCTGGAAAATGCAGGCTGGTTGTGTAAAGGCTTCAGTTATTACAAGGTGACTTTCCCAGGCTTGGAGCCTAGGCCCTAGCATTAACTGGTCCAACAATTAGAGACATTCAAAATTGGACTGGGCTGCCTTGGAGGGGCTGAGCTTCTCACTACTGGGAAGGTGTTGTGGAGACAGACTGTGACTTCCTGCCAGAGTTGTTAAAGAGGGAATTTCTGTATTGGGTGAGCTGCCCAATTCCACAAATGTTTCCTGAGGTTACCATTCCTGTGGGGAATGGGAGGGTGGCATGGTTGTCACAGGCCACTTGCTTGTCATGTGACTGGTTTGTGCTAATGTTTCATGGTTGAGAGAAAGGCTTAAACACCACCATCTAGGGCTGGAGTGGATGACATTTCCATATGCTGCCATCCTTAGTCACCCACTCACTGCCACGTAGTCATTGGGGGAAAGTCGAAAACAATATGGCCCTGCAGAGGAGAGAGTCTGTCCAAAGATGGAAAAAAATCCCCTCTCCTTGAATATTAAAGAAAACTCCTGTCTAGTAGGTTTTTTAATAAAGCAAATTGCCTGCTTCACAGCACCAACTTCCATTTATAAAGAGATCAAGTTATTCTCACTCTGAGTGGCAAAAATCAAGAGTCAACCCACGAAGCCCCTGCTTGCCAGCAGCAGGAAGAACAAAACATGCATCTCTACCAATGTATATTTCAATCTACCTAAGAATCTAATAGATACTCAAGAAACACTGTGGAGTAAATGACATAGATTTCTCTTTCAATTATAGATTTGACACAAAAGATTCTTTTTTTCTTTTTTTTAAAGTAGGCTCCACACTCAGCGCAGAGCCCAGCACAGACCTGAACTCTAGACCCCAAAATAGTGACTTGAGCCGAAATCAAGAGTTGGACACTTAGCCAACTGAGTGCCCCCCGGCCCCCCACACCACATTACTTTTGAACTGTTCAGGAGGGTGAGCCATAAAACACGCTGCTGTGGAAAGGCCAGCAGCCCAAATGATAACTTCGGCTGTTCTGCTGATACGACACTAAAAGTGCAGGTCCATCTACTGTATTTGATTTGAACTATTGTTCAAACTGGGACATTTTTAAGAATGAAAGGAGGTACTATTAATAATGGCCCTGGGACGTCATGTGTAAACAGGCATTATCCCAGCCAAGTGGATATTCAGCCATCTTTCTCAGAACCCTGAGAACTCTGACTGTCACATGTCAATCATAAGAAAGTAAATGATGCAAGCTGAAAACGATGTTGGAGGCCATTTGTCTTCAAGTCTCCTACTTTATAGAAGAGGGCACTGAGGGGCCCCTGGGCGGCTCAGTCAGTTAAGCATCTGACTCTTGATTTTGGCTCAGGTCATGATCTCATGGGTCATGAGACTGAGGTCCTGAGTTGCGCTTGAGATTCTCTCTTCCTCTTCCTGTGACCCTCCCTGCCCCCCTGCGCTTGTGTATTCTCTCTCTCCTTCTCTCTCGCTCTCTCTCTGATAATTAAATCTTAAAAAAGAAGAAGAAGAGGAGGAGGAGGAGGAGGGCACCTGGGCCAGAGAGCTTAAAAGACTTTGCCCAGGGATGCCTGGGTGGCTCAGTTGGTGAAACATCTGCCTTCGGCTCAAGTCGTGATCTTAGGGTCCTGGGATCGAGCCCCAAGTCAGGCTCCCTGCTCAGCGGAGAGTCTGCTTGTCCCTCTCCCCCCTGCTTGTGCTCTCTCTCTCACAAATAAATTTTTAAACATCTTTAAAAACAAACAAAAAAGACTTTGCCCAAAGCCATAAAGTTTGGTGGTGGCACACTCAGAGTAGAAGCCAGGTCTGTCTGTCCCCATTCAAGACACACATGCTGCTTCTGGTGTGTTCCTTTATGTGCAGTGCAGCACACTTGCTTAAGGCACGCCCAGCAAAGGAGAGAGCACAGACACCGAAGTTCTTACTTGTGTCACACCGAACAGAACATCAGCACCCATAAGAGTGTGTGCCATCAACTTCCTGGATGATTTTAGATAAAACACCTAATCCATCTGCATCCCATTTCCTGCCTTGGAAAATCAGGAGAAATAACTGGCCACCACCTATCACCTCCATGTAGTTAGAAGGAATGAGGTGTAAGTAGAAATAAAGAAGCACATGGGATCCTTGGGGGCGAGGAGAGTTACAGACATCCACGTAGAGCAGTAGGTATTCTCACACTGTAAAATTATACCCAATATCCTGACAGACAAGCTACTTAATAGTACTCTTGCATCTGGAAGGTAATAAGGTGATCTCAAACACCTAACTTGTGAAGCAAGAGAAATTTACTGAAGGGAAGGATGTGAGGGGAGATGGGGGGGAGGGAGAATAGTGAAAAGACTTATTCAGTGTAATCTTGATTTTCCTAAATGAGCAGCAGAAAACTGCAGAAGAAATAGACAACATAGTTCATTTGAAAAATTAGCAGAAAAATCAACATAGACTTACTATCCCCTCAAATTCCACTGTGAGGATTTTACCCAAATGGAAAAAACTCAGTGAACTAAAATCCCTGAGATCATGTTGGTATTGATGAAAAATATTGGGCAATGAATGGCCTTAGCTTAACTCACTTGTCCTCCATGTGCCAGCCTGGCAATCAGCCACCCTGGTTCCGGAGTGATGGAGCATTATGTAAATGCAGTGGGATTTGCCTCTCAATGTATGGATTGCTCTGAGCTTTCCAGATCGATTTCTTCCAGTGAGGACAAGTCCTCTGTAAACTTTCCAGGCATTGCTGCATATGAAATGTGCACAGCTTTCAGAATAAGACTTCCATCTGGATAGCCTCCTGGCTCCTGGCATCCCAGAGGCTGGGGGTTTAAGCAAAGTGACGCATCCTGAGAAAGCCAAGTGTTGGATGCATAAAGAGCAGATTGGTGTATGAGCTTCGACTGCCCAGTGTCAGCACCGTTTTATGGACATCTCATGTGAACATATGGTATTGAGTGTGTGTGAGAAGGTGACAGGGAGAATGAGGGGGGTCACAGGCAGGCAGCTCACTTTGTTGTCAAAGGCAGAAACTGTTGAATTATGAAATTGCAATTTTGCACCAAACTGGAGCCTTTTGGGTTGCTGTGCACGTCTGCTTTTCTTTAAGGAAGACAGCAATCTGTTTAAAGCATGTCCTCCCTACTGAAACCCAAAAATCTAAAATGCAGGGGCATCATCTCTTGGACTACTTGTGACTTTTAGGAATAAAATTAAATCATTTGGCAAATGATGCTGTGGATTTCCTTGAACCCAAAAGTCTGACCCCACACGTGAGAGGTTTAAGGCTACCAAAAGCAAGTGGACTTTCTATGGCTAATTCCTTACAAAGTAGCCACAGTGAAGCCATTCTCAAGCTTATGGAAAGGAAAGCCTTGTGTTTCTTCTAATTTGGGGTTTTCATGCAGGGGGTAGGGGTTTGGACGACAAGAATATGAAAACAAAAGTGTGCCTTGGGACCAGCATGCTCAGCCGATCAGGGTTAGAGCTATCAGTAAAGGAGGAAAAGTGGTCAAATTAAGAAAATGGATTTTAAGAAAGGGGATTTCAACAGGCTTAAGGGATTCATTGAAAAGCCTGCACAGAAAGGAGATCAAGGGTCAAATAGGGGCCCAGAGACAACCAGGTGTTCTTGCAGGAAAAAAATTCCCCAAAGCTCTTGCATTGTTATCATTCACCAAAAAAGATGTAGAAGGTGGAGTTCAGTCCAGTGAGTAAACCCCGGGCTTTACAGGAATGGAGACACACAACTGAAGTGGCTGAGAAACTGTACAACAGACTTGTTCCCAGGGAGGACGACAAAGAAATCAGAAAAACGTGCTCAAGGAAGTCAGGAAATCTGAAGCAGGAGATGAGATATAACTTTTCAGGGGGCACAAGAGGAGAGTAAAGGGAAATGCTGTCCCTTTATTAGCTGGAAGAGAAAAGGAAGAGGTGACCGTCGCCCTTCTCCACAATGCTGGATCTGGAAGGCTCATTTAGTCTGTGAGGTAACCTGAAAATGAGAATTAAGAATGGGCTTTCCTTAAAAGTTCTACAATTTTCTAAGTGCTCTCATGTCGTCTTATTGGAGCCACCTCACAAGCCAAGGGGAAAGATATGGAAAGGGGGTCACCAGAGGGAGAAAAGGCGTGGGCAGGCAGGATGCCGACGCCTGCTTCGGTTCATCAGTGCAGTCTGACTTGCACAGTCTGAGGACTTGTGACCCAGGCCACCAAGAGGACTGCCCGGGGACATGCCAGGTGGGAAGCACAACAAACCAGAGTGAGCTGGTAGAGTAAGGCATCTTTAAGCTCATTTCCTCCACCAGAAATCGCCTGGCAAGACAAAAATAATGCCAAATGACTTCGCAAGCACTGAGAGGGAAACAGGGAATGGAGTAACACTCCTTACTCATGTAGTCATTCATCCATTCCACAAATACATTATGAGGACCCTACTGTGTGCCAGACGCTGTTCTAAATGCGATGACAACCAACAGAGCGTTATAAAAGTAAGCTTTCTGTCAGACCAATCTAATCAACCTTCATATGACAGCCTCACTATTTGGATTAGAATTCATCCCTGCGATCTGTCTTGACTTTGCCAATTTTCCAATTGTGCCTCACATGTCATAGCTCTCCACAAATGGAGGAGGACTGTGTGTGCTCCTGCCCAGAGAACGTCCATGCATAATGAATGCCTCAACCCCCGTGATGAGAGGGATCAGGACTTAGATTGTGTTTGCAGCTCTAACAACTGCCCAGTAGGGAGAACAGGAGTTTAAATAAGGAGATTGGGACTCACAGAGCTTAGGACTGTGCCCGTGAACCTGTGGCTGGGGAGGAACGAAGCAGGACTTGGCACCATGTCATGCCGTGTCATGAAGTTCTTCCAGAATGGATTTTTATTGCTGTTGCTTAGGACGAAGAAGACAAACACTAATGGACAGACCACAAGAGGCCAAATGTGAGGCTATCAGAGCCTCTGGGATTAGAGCCACTACATCAAACACAGGATACCCAGTTAAATTTGAATTTCAAATATGTCCCAAATATTGTCCTTTTTGTTTTGTTTTGTGTCTCGTGGCTAAATTTGGCAAGCTTTCCCGGGATCCACTGGGAAGCCACAAACCGAGTTCTTGGAGCCCTTGCCACACACTCCTATGGAGCAAGGCTCAATCTCTCATGAGATGGAAGGGGCTGTTTCCCTGCATAGCACCTTGGGCTTGCTGCCTTCTCTAAAGGAGGGTTTTCATCTGCTGAAACACACAAGCAGAGACACTGGAATCTCAAGAAGACTGAGAGCGACCATGCGCAGAACTCTGACTTGTGTTTTGATCCTCAGGACAATGCTAAAGGTTAGCTATGGTGGTCTCCATTTTATACTCCAGTATGGAATTGGTAAACTGAGGCCCAAAGAGATGAAGGGTGAGCAGCTGAGATTTAAACTCATATAGATGACACTGTCTGTTCTCTTCTCATTACACTCCCTAATGAAATAACATGCATTTTCCAGAAACTGGACCTGAGCTGCTTGTACAGTACTTCCTAACCTTCCAGCCATGAGACCCCCACCAGAGGCAAGGCTACCTTGAAGTAGCAGGACATGTGAAGAGGCCCGCGAGGGCTGTTAAGATTTGACAAGCAATAGAAAGGTGTCAAAATGACAAATGCGGTCTTGCCCCAGGCACCAGAATTTCCCTTTGGGGAGCAATCTAATGAAATAAAACTTCCACCTTGCTGGGCTGGGTCGTGGCTGTTAACATCTCCCAAGGG
>NC_048218.1:171330617-171413722 GCF_002007445.2 Ailuropoda melanoleuca
GGGGGTGGGGGGTGGGGGGGAAGGTACTGTCCTCCCCAGGGGGTTCTCAGCTCAAGGCTTCACTCTTCCGCCCAGCTGCCTTTCCACGGTTTTCACCAGCACCCCCCGCAGTCACAGTGGATCACTCGGTCTGACCCACTGATGTTTGGTGAGGGAGTAAACCAACATGATTTTCTCACACATGTGTATTGGTGGAGAGAGAAGGAGAAGTATGAAGAGGTTTCTGGTCCTTTCTCATTATCTATCGCCTATGATAACCCAAAGCAAAAGGTTATATCCTTTTGATTCTCTGACTTTACATCCTTGGCCATTCATCCTGCTTCTGGAAATACCCACTACAGAGAGAATCCACTTGCATTTCACCTCTAGCACTCATGGAAGACAGGTGAAGGGAAGGGAGAGAGTGAGTGAAGAAGAGGGTAGATTCAAAGTCAGACCCATCACAGGCCAAGCCTCCCTTCCCCGCCCACAAGTCTGTCCACTGCTCTCTCTAAAAGGCTTTCTGCGATCCATACAAATTCAATTTGTGACTCTCAATAGAATGGCCGCACAGAACCAATGGATAGGCTGGGATAAAAATTAAATATATGGATCATCTTCAAGTGGGGAACTTTGGTTGACAACATTACTCTCTTAGCCAAGGGCTGAAGGCCAAGACTAAAGGTGGCTGCAAATGTTTCAAAGATGTTCCAAGCATAACTGAAAATAATAGGTATGTTCTAGAAGAACTAGGTGAACTCAGCAGCAGCCCAGAGACAAGAATGAAAATGTGGCGCTGAATCAACTAAATGGATATGTAGACATGCCATCTGAAGAGGAAGTAATGAGAAAAATGCATTTGTGTGCTATTCCACCATAATGGAACCCACGCCCAAATTTTTATTCAAAAATATATCATTGCTCTGTGTTGGGCTAGATTTCTAGTTCAGTAAATCTCCCATTATCAGGAGCTTGCTACCTGTCGAGTTTTATATGCACAGTTGTGTTTAATCCTCACAGCACCCAGAACTTGCTCTTCCCTCTGCCTGACACTCTCCCCCAGAAAACAACATGGTACACAGCTGATTCCTTCACTTCATGCGCATCTGAGCCCAGGCAGCACCTCTCCAGGAAAGTCTTCCCTCCTGGGCCACCCCGCATGAACCCGCACCTCCTTTACCCTCTGCCTCCTTACCCGGCTTTATTTCTCTTCATAGCATTCATTTTATATACGTCTTCATCTCCCCAACATTCATGTGGGCAAGGTCAGGCTTAAATAAGCGTCAAGAATGAGGAAAAAAGTTCAACTCAAAAGGGAAGCACTCTGCTTGGTGTGTGTGCACGTGTTTGCTGGTTTGTGGAGCAATACTCAGAACTCTGATTTTGTTTCTTTTCTTTCACACATCTAGAATAGTCACAACGTGCAAGCAATACTGTATTCGCATTTGAGCTTTACAACACTTTCCTCTTGTAGGTAGGCCGGCGTTATTGGTTGAAAGATGAGGAAGCCGAGTTTGGGTAGACTGGAGGAAACCAGCTGAGGTTAGGGAGAGGAGGACCACCCTGGTGCACTGAACGCTGGGAGCAGCTCTAGGAGAAGGAAAGTGTATTAATAAGCTGGTGGCAAACCAGTGAAGACAAAAGGCACCTGGCCCAAACCATATCTTCTCAGTGCACCCCAAGGGGGAGACATGTGGGCATGCGGGAAAGGGAGGGGGTCTGACTCCGGGCTCCACAGCTTAGTTGCCAGGTGGCCCTGGGCTTGTTTTGTCACTTTGTCCCTGTGAGCCTCAGTCTACTGGCCTGTAAATGGGCGCACTGGTGTCTGTGTTGAGGGGTTGTTGTGAAGATCAGCAATAACGTGTGTGAAATGCCTCTGTGATGCCCGGCCTGGTGCTCAGCGAAGAGTCACAAAGCCAGGACCTGCCGCTAAGGCAAGCTGAAGTCTTGCTGGGCGAGTTTTCAGATAAGAGGTATTTTAAATGTGTAGTTAGAATGTTCTTTGACTCCTTAACTTGGAGCTACATCCACGACTTTGTGAGCTGCCCCCCTGGGGTCCTGCTTTATCTGTGACGGCATCAGAGCTCAGCGTAGAGCAGAGCTGTACTCATCACAGGGGCCGCGATACAGAACTACCAGAATAAATATGATGCTTTTCTTTGAAGGGAACTTGCCATCTGCTCTCAGCTGGGTTGCAGCTTGCAAAGTTAGTGAAGGGGCGGAAGGATTCTCTAAAAGTGGGCAGGCGGTTGTAGGCTGGGCTGTGGCTGTGTTTCCCACACACAGAGTGCACCGGGTCTGAGGCCTATGCCTGCGTGACTGTGGACCCCCACACGGCACATTTCAGCAGGGGGCAGTTTTCAGCTTTGCCTAGTGTTTCTCGTGTACAAAACTGCTATGCTCAAATTATGCCCTGGTATTTCGATTGCACTGGAACAAATCTGTGCTTTCAAACACAAGCGCCACAGCAGAACTGACAGCGGTGCTCACAGGCTGTGACCCAGTTGCCTGCCCAGATCTTTTTACACAAGGACACCACCTCCCCCCACCACCTGCCCCACCGCGGGAGAGACGTTTTTCCTCTTTCGCCGGGACTTTGACGTTACCTTCCAAACCCTTCCAAAAGCCCTGAGAAAGAGCATTGTGTTCATAGTCTACCTCGTTGAGAAGCACTACTGTGTGTCCCCGTTACACTCTGCTTGATTTCTCTAAGTCCACCCGGCTTTCCTTAAAGCCAGGATCTGCTTTTGCCATCAGCCTCCCCTTCTGCTGAAAAGCACCAGCTCTGGACTTGAAAAACAAGAGACTTCCATATAATCTGGAAGTTGGCAGTTTCACTTTCATAGCTATGCTCGGCACCCTGATTAGAGAAAGGTCCCCCCTGGGCAGCCCCAACGTTTGGCCACGTGCTCTGTGGATGCCTCTCAGCCTCTGTCCAGGCAGCCCCTGAGCGAGGTGGCCTTGTGCAGACGACGGGGCCCAGCTAGGTTTCCTGGCCACCCTGACTCTCCCTTGGGCTGAGCTGGTCACCAGTTCTCTGGTTCTGGGGTATCGGGCGCTGGACCTGGAGACTCCAGCGGGGGCCCAGAGCGGTTAGAGTGCCCTGCCCATGATCCTGTGGTGGCAAGTGACAGGGCTACTTTCACAGACTCGAGAACCAGGCCGGGAGGATGGGACGGCGGGCTGTGCTCTGAGCTGGGGCCCAGGAAGGGAGCTCAGCGGGTTAGTAGCATGGTTTACCCTCAAACCCCACTTGTTTGTAGCTGAGTGGCCACGGACATGGAAGAGCAGAGTCCGTGTTGGAACAAAATCTACACAAGACCCTGAGTGAGAAAAGCATCGATTCTGTGTGAAAGCAACAAGCGAACGTGCAGGGGCTGTTGCCAAAGGTGCATAACAAGGAACTGAAACTACCTGATTTCACTTGCCTGTTGTGATTTGGACTGTTTTCAGAAGGAGGCAGAAGGTGACGGGGCTTTGCTTCCATTCGCAGGGAGGAGTCACTTAGAGCGCGGTGTGCTTGTACAGACTTGGAGCCCGCTGGGGGCCCTATCTGCTGGTCAGATCTCTTCAGGCCTCTTCACAAGTGGGCCGCTGATACAGGTGGATCAAGGTTAAGTACATGAGGATTACCCCACGTTTTCTCTCAGCTGCAAATGGTGCCCAAATGAATGGAGTCCAGGTCAAGGAGCCAGGAGTGACTGTGGAGGGGGGGGAGACACACAGGACGGGGAGCACATTCCTCAGTCCTCCACCAAAGTTATCTTTTTTTTTCTTTAAGAGAAGAGAAATCAGATAACAAAACAGGAGAGAATGAGAGAGGGAGAAGGACAAGGTGGGGGGGAATGAATACAACGGGAATAGGGGAAGAAGCAAGAAAGAGAAAGAAAAGAAGAAATATCTTTTTCTATGCATGAAGTTGGAAGAACATGAATTGGATAGCAAGTATTTTAGTGTTTACCTGAAGGGCATTTATCCTTTTAGTCTCAGGGAAAACAAAGATACATCTGGAACGGAAAGGCCCATTGACCCTTAGCCACCTATCCTATCCATCGTGGCACACCCTCCCCTCCTGTCCGTGATTAGTCCTCAGAGGAGCAGGCCAAAAGCACCTGGAGGTCTCGAACGCCATGCACAAATAAGGATCTCCTAGGAACAGCTGCAGCCATAGGTGGTTCGCTCCTTGTGTCAAAGCTGTGGGCTTCCTGAGGGAAAAGTGGAGAGGGTTACAATCAGGAGCTGCCTCTGCCAGCTCCGGCTTGAGCTCTGAGCTGTGTGGTCATCCTCCAGCGTTGACTCCATGGCACCTCTACTCTGGAAATCACCCTCAGTGAAGGGATTCAAGAGGAGTGGAGGGGGCTAGGAAGAGTCTGGGGAGTGAAATGGCAGCTGGTTAAGCACAGTCGGACAGTCTCTCTCAGCATTCCCAAGAAAACACCCACAGTACCCAAGAGGATAGAAAATGCTCTCCAACACCAACAACCAAGAGAGACAGATGGAATTCGTTTCAGGATGTTTCTACAGAATCAAGAAAAACTCATACAGATTTAACTGAATGAAACAGACTAAAAAAAAAAAAAAGATACATTATGTCTTTTCCTAGTGTCTATTCCTAACTCTAAACCAACCCAAAATTCTACTACCATCCTTTTCCCTTCGTTTGAGGATGTGGCAGCCACCACAGTCCCATATCCCTTTTGGCTGTGCCTTCCCCTCCCCACCACACTTCTGCATACAGCAGCCCTGCTGTTCAACGAAGGAGCAAAAAAGCAGAAATGATTTTCCCATAATGCAAATCATGCGTGATACCTCTCACACTGTCCGCAGCAGTGTTTCCTAAACTGTCCCCTTTTAAGGGCAGGAAACCTCCCATTTGAAATGACTGAGTGAGCCTGCATGACTATCATGAGCAAATGCATGATTTCCACTTGAACTCATGTAGTGGACTTCCATAATGGATTTCCGTTATTACTTTCAGGAATTATTAATAGAACAGAGTCTGCAAATATGGGATCCGGACTTAGAGGAGTAAGTCCAGAGAGAGGGCTTCCTCTAATTGATCCCATAATTCTTGCTGTATTCATCGTCTGCCCCTCTTACAGGATAACAAAACTGTCATTTTTTCTGTATTTATTAGATGCCAGGGGCTTCGAAGACATGATCTCTCATTCTCATTTTAAAACAAACCAAAAAGGCAAGTGTTATTGTCACTTTACAGACACGGACACTGAGGCCAATGGTGCCCCCACCCCTGAACTCTGGTCCATTCTGAGAACTTACTCTGCCTTCACCACCTCTCAAGCGTAGTCCCAAATCTCTGCTCCTTACTTCCTTGTCACTTTGCATATTCTCTTTCTCTGTCTGGAGTCCCGTTCCCCTTTTATAGCCAAACATCACTCTTCCTTCAGCATTTGGTTCTGCATTTGCAGGGGAGCCTTCCCGGACCCCTTCTCCCTGCCTCCTTCCCTGGTCCTTCCAGCATTCATTTCTCCATTAGCTCAACACCATGACTAATGGTCTGTATGTTTTAGCTCCTTCTCCCCCACGGCGCGTTCATATCCACACCCAAGATTTTTGCAGTTGTGGGTCAATGAAAACTCATTTGAAGTGGCCTTAAAGAAAACAACAAAAAGTGAGGGGCAGGGGAGTTCTTTGAAGGCACTGAATTTGGGGTAATTGGTTAAACAGCAATAGATAACCAGAACAACGTCTGCCTGAGAAGGTGGTTGTAAGGATTTGATGTATAAAATGCTCAGTAACGGGCTGGACACAGTAACAACTCAATTAATATGGTCAATTAATTTGTAACTATTCCTATCTTTCTAACAGTTGTTTTCTTGGTAATATATAACCTGAGAAGGCATAATTTCCTACGTTTTTAGAGGTAGGCCATTTAGAATGTAGGTCACTAATCAATCAAATTAAAACAGACGAGCTTCCTTTCATCTCCAACCTCCCTCTGGAAACTTGACAACAAACCTCTTAATGTATGTTATTTGGAATCAGATGGAAGTGCTCACAGTGCAATCTATATGTATAATGCCAGCAAAATCTGAGTTTTTGATGAAGAGTCATCATCACTTGGCCATTTCTGTCCTCAAAACATAAAAAAAATATAAAGAGAAGATACAGGGCCAAAACTTAACAAAAAGGACTATCAACACCATCATATCTTAAAAATGTGTTTGAGGTCAGATATTTTATGTTCTCCCTATTAATTCTTTCCACACCAGCCAGTCCTCCAGGACAGTAAGTCTCTGGTCTGTGCAGGTCACAGACTAATTCAGCGGAGACGATTCAATCAAAGTCACAATCCATTGGTCAACCAAAGAAAACCTGTGATTCCCTGTCTCATTAGTCAAATTGCTTCCTTTCTCTCATATTCTTAATTGGAAATTAAATGCAGCTTTTTAAGACATTGACACAAAGTTTAGAAGTGATTAATTCCTGGCTGTATTTGCAGGCCTGTGCACATAAATTTAAACACACAATGAATACTGCTTAAATTGAAAAAGACTCAATTTAATTTAACACATTTATTGAATTCCCAATATGTGTTAGGTGCTGGTAATATGGTGACAAAACATTGGCCATGAAGTTATCCCAGTTTTCCCATAAATTACACTGAAAATCTATTTAAAATTCAATGCAACACTTTATGCTGTGTCCCAGTGCTTATGTAATTTGGGAGAAGGTATTATGAGGACTTTTAAATTTTTAAATATTTTTAAATATTGCAACAAATACATGTTGAATGAATGAATGAATGAATGTTGCAGTACATGGTCATTAGTTGACTAAAGTTGATTACAGCATAGATTGTGTCTTTGTTGACACATCCTTTAAAAATCCCTTTGAAGTTTAACTTATGATTGTCATCTGATTTGTGGACAGTTGGTACTTCAAAATTGTGTTTGCTGATAAAACTTTGTCCTGGGACTTATTGATGGATTCTTTTTAACACCCTTTCATTTTGCTAAGAGCCCTGAATAAAGCAGCTAAGTAACTCAGTCGTGAGGTTGAGAGCAGGAATATCAACACTTCTATAAGCTTTTAGCTTCTTGGTCATGATGGACACACAGTGTCTTTGGTCATTTTGGTCATTCTAAAAATAGACTCCATTATAAATAGAAATATATGCATGATTCAAAGCTGCCACATAAAATAGAGATCATCTAAACTTAGCCAGTTGCTAAAATCAATGTAATAGGCTTTTTAAAATATAAGAGTGAGAGATTTGCCTGGAAATTCTGAGCTTCCAGGCTTCCTGTTCTCTGCTGACAACTGAGGGGCCCTTGATGCTCCCTTCATCCCAGAAGCCGCTGTGTGATCCATGTACGGCTCATGCAGGGGAGATATTTCCACACACCCTCTTCCACGTCATCACTTAGGCCCATGCTTCTGGATCAAGCAACACACACCACGAGGGGTGAATTTAGCCTGTCCCCCCATTTCTTCCTTTCACTATTTGAAAGTGAAGAATAAAGAAAACCTACCGAAGAATGTTCTCTCTCTCTTTTTCACAGAGCAGTTGTTTTCCATACAACGTCTTGAGAGTGTCTGACTTTAAATGAAAGGGTCAGACGATAAACAATTATACCTCTGTGACCGGTGTTGGTACAGCCTGTGGCTTCCTCAATCTGAATCTGTCCCCCTTCCCCTTCTCATACTTGTCAGAATCCTTCCAGATTTCCTCAGGCTTCTCGGCTCTTTGGAGGTCTATTTTGACATCTGCTTACCCTTATCTCGAATCATTTTAGTTGATCGGCATTTCCTTGGAAAAGTTGTCTAACAGATCTTTTTAAACTCCTTTAACAACTACCAAGTACTCAGGAAATTATCTTGGTGCGCTGTGAGAGTGACAGTCCCAAGACTTCCAGAAAGAGAATCACCATATGTACATGTTCCCACGCTTGAGTGTCTCCTGCATCAAACTGTACGTGATCTTTAAACCTTTTATTTCAGCTACAAGGAGTCCATCATACAGGAATACAGACTCTGCTGTCTGACCTGTGTTTGAACCCATTTCTGGACCCTAGTAGCAGTGCAATTTTTGAAAAGTCACAACTTCCTCATCTGTGAAGTAGGGATAACACCATGAATTTTGCAGGGTTGAGGAGGGAGATGAAGTCAATAAGTGTGCCCTGTCCTGCAGCAGGCACAAGGTTGGTGGATCAGGTCCTCCATGAGAATTAGGCCCCTTCCCCCAGCTGCTTCCTCCTGGGAACGGGAGGTGAGTGGAGAGTGTCCGAAATGGCCCGACGCACACAATCATGCACCTATCAGCACTGCTCTGTGGCTCTGTCTCTAAGGGACTCTTCTCTGGTGAGTCCTTTCATCTTCCTCCATGCCTCCTCCTGCCACACAGCACACGGTCAGAGTGTCCTTGTCCCCACACCTCAGCTCAGATGCAAACACGTCTCCACAACCCTGACCTCTTCCCACGGCTTCCCCTACAAGGGACCTTATGGAAGGAGAAACCCAAATCAACCAATCAAGACCTCCCTAACACTGTCCAGGAATGAAAAAGTTCAAAACAAACACCACACCCCTACAGCAGATGGAAGGGTCTGATGGAAAGATTTAGTCTATGCTTGAAGGGCCTAATTTAAAAAGAGAGAATCCAATATTAGAAAGTAGAAAGGACCTTTCAATTCAGAAAAACATTTAGGATTCTGGGAGAGTGGTTTTTTAAAAAGAAATAGCAGAAGCAGAATATACTGCCCATTTTGTTAGAAAAGAAAAATGATGCAGATGAAAGACACAGAAAAATAAAGCAGAATTAGCAACATTTTTCTCTAGAAAAAGTCATATTAAACCAGCTGATTCTTTTTCTCATCTTGATCCCTTTCTAAAAATTCACATCCTGAAACTGAGGAGAGCCAATTCCATAAAATACGAAAACCTCCTTTGATGTCCTTTCAAAAAAGTGGAAATTAACTTCTGAAGTAATGATAGTAGCAAATGTCTGTTGAATGCTTATAATGTTGGGATGTGAAGCACTCCCTTCTAAGTGTTATATGTGCATTGTGATCATTTTATTACACTCTCACAATGACCATATGAAGCTGGTTAGTATTAGCCCCATCTTACAGATGAGGAAACAGAGGCACGGTGGGGCTGAATACCTTGCTCATGGTCACGTGAGTGTAAATAATGGAGCTAGGACTTGAAGTGAGTAGCTGGGCTCCAGAATCCACGCTGAGCCAGACTGCCATGCACAATGCCTCGGGGTGTGCCCTCCCCACCCTCCTGGGTGCTGGTCCTTACCCTGGAGCCAGGCAGTTCCTGCGGAGACGGTGCTCCTGGGCCACCATGCCACACCACTGCAAGAAAAGCAAGTGTTGATGATATCATGGAGAGCCAATGAGGCAAAAACACTCTTCTTTCGGGGGGGGACCCACTTGTTTGGAGAAGGGAAGAAAAATGTCAGGACTCGGACATCTCTGAATGCTTGCTTTTTGAGCAGATCGCTTTTTTGAAAGTGTGTTCTTTATTGTGGAATGCTTTCTGTGGACACAGGATTGAGACAGTGCTTGGAAAAAGAAACAATAAAAGCTCCTGACTGAAAAACATGGAGCTAGTTTGTTCATTCCTGTTGAGCTCTATTGAGGAGCATGCATAATAATTGAAAATAATAATTAATAATATATAATATAATAATTAATTATATAACATATTGAATTTATGATATAGCATAATAATAATTAAAATCATAATTGATCATTGAAAACTAGCTGAGGAAAGATTAGGGGAGAGGAGGTAGAAAAAACACTGCATTAAATAGGTAACTGAATTCTAAAATGCTGAAGGTTAAAAGTCTAAAACCAAATTTAAAAGTCATTATATTATGTGGGATTTGACAAATTTCCCAAGCTGGCCAAATAATTTTGAAAGTACCAGTTCCGCTCAATAATACTTATTGATTCCTATACATCAGGTTGCTGTGCTTGATGCTATGAAGATGAGGACAAATCAGTGACCCTTGCTTTCCTCAAGCATCATAGCAGAGAGCAGTCAACGTGTCAAAAATGCAAGGCCTGGTACATTTAGGTATGCAAATATAAAACAAAAGCAAAATAAAAACAAAAACAAACTTATTTTTAAATATTAAATCTAAAGATGGAGTTAGGGGAGTAAATTATTCTGTCTGTAGTCAGGAAAAGCTTGCTGGATCCTGGCTAGGTTTTGAAGGATGAGTAGTTTACCACACAAGTAAAATGGCAGGGATTGGGTGGGAGAAGAGCATTATGGAGAAATAGAGGAGGGTGAGCCACGCCTGGTGTAGAAGGAAAACAATGTTTTGGATTTGCTAGAAGGAAGAATGTGGGAGGGAGATGGTGGTGGGGACATGAGAATGCATTTGAGGGGGTGACAGTAAGGCAGAGAAGTTGGCTGGGGGTTACTGTACTAGTTCCAACAAAAGAACAGTTAGACTAAGCTGAGTTCAGAAAAGAATGGAGAGCAGATTTATTGGAGAGATAATTAGGAACTGATAGTGACAAGACTTGGAGGTAACTGCAGGACTGAGGGAGAAAGTGAGACCTGAAGGTTATGTCAGAGGTCTTGTGTGCAGGTGACCAGAAGGACGATGGTGCTGGAAGGGTGGCTGAGGCTGTCTATGGAGGACAAGGTATGAGAAGTGAGGCTGAGGACCAGGTCCTGCAGAAGAGAAGCCAGGAATAGGTGAAGAGTCCATCTAGAAAGGACTAGGTTTGAGGCAGCGGCTGAGACCTTACAACTGTTCTTTGCCATTGAAACACCTTCCGAAAAATGAAAAAATATAGAGTCCACCGTAGTGGACAGACTGTAAAGTGGCTTCCATGACCTTCAACCCCTAGCGTTCATACCTATATAATTCTCTCCCTTTGAGTGCAGGCAGGACATGTGACTTGCTTCTAACCAACAGAATATGGCAAAGGTGATGGCTGTCACTCCCATGACTATGTTATATTATGAAAGACTGTCTTGCTAATGGAGTCTACTGGCTGGAGATTCTCCTTGCTGGCTTGATGAAGTCAGTGGCCATGTGGAGGGATTGCAAGCAGCCTCTAAGAGTTAAGAATGGCCTCCCTCTGACAGCCAGCAAGAAGTCAGGTCCCTCAGTCCTACAATTGCAAGGAAATGAATTCTACCCAACAGCCTGAATGAGCCTGGAAGTGGATTCTTTCCTAGTCAAGCTTCAGATGAGAATATAGCTCAGTTAACACCTTGATTGCAGGGTTGTGAGACCCAAAGCAGAAGGCCCAACTAAGCCATGCCCAGATTCTTGACCCATAGAAACTATATAATATATGCATGTTGTTTTAATTCACACCCTTTATGGTAATTTGTTACGGTAACAATGGGAAACTAATAGAGTCACACTGCAGGAAGCACCCAGAGTAAAACTCTAAGTACTCTCAAGGGTTTTGAGGACTAGGAGGAAAACAAGGAAAAAAGGAAAAAGAAGCAGGTCAAGGAGGCCACTGCTGAAGTGGTGGGAGAAGGCTGGCTCAGGGCTGGCTGCCCAGCTGGGGACCCGTGGGGAGCCACATGCAGCCTCTTTCTGGCCTCTCTACCTCTGGGGGCCTTGGGGCTTCTCACAAAATGAAGACCATCTCGTATGGCCCCTGACATTTGTGCAGGTGGGGAGAAGGGTCCGCATGCTGACATCTGTGCTGTGGGGTGAAGTGTGTACCTCTCAGGGGAAATGCTACGTCCCTGCAGGAACAAAAACTAGGCCCTGGAACAGCATAGACCTCTCTGCCCGAAGCAGGCCACACCTGTGTCTTTTCTGCATGGCAGACACAGGCCACTGGGTCTCCTCTGATTCCAGGCACCCCTTCCTGTTCTCCTTCAAAGCTGTGTAGTTCATGGGTCTACAAGGAAAGAAATCTCCTCTACTCCTTCCTTATCTTTTCCCCCTTCTTGTGCTCAGAACCTATACTACTTTCAACTATTCAGATACAATTCAGTGCTATTTTACGTAAAATTTTAAGGGGAACTGAGCCATATTTATACCCAGAAACACACACACACAGAACGCCAATGTCCATTATGGAATAATTGGGTCCTATCTGTAAGTTATTATGTGAAAGATAATCATTACTTTGCTTAAAACCCTGCCTTGATTGCTTATTATTATGTGAAAGCACGGTAAGGAAACCATTTTTGCCAGGAAATGTAAAATGCTTAAAGTCCAAATTTTAGTTACTGACAGCCACTAGCAACCCTCATGGAAGCAAAAGAGCTCTGTCCCAACTCACTTTTTGGTTAAATAAGAATGAAAGCTCCTGTTTGTTGGGGACTTATAAGATGCCAGGCCCTGTGCTAAGTACTTGGTGCACTTTATCTCCTGCAATCCTCACAAGGACACGGAAGAGTAAATATTACTATCAGCAAGTGAGGGAAGGAAGGAGAATCTTGGGCTTGGGCAGGTCAGAGTGAGTGCCCAGCTGGACAGCTCCCAACCCATGCCTCTCTCCACCACACTGGAAGACAGCAGGGTCAACACGACTCCAACAGTGTTCATTCTTCTCTGCCCCAACTTAGATATACAAATCCTGAAGACAGAGTCAAAAGCTACATGGCCACAAGAAAGCTTTCCTTGGTTTTTAAAAGATCAGAGACTCTGTGCAGCAAGCAGTGTGCATGCAGGCAGAGTCGATCCTGCCTATGGAGAACCAGCTGCCTGCAACCCAGCACCTTCAAGAGTGTCCACCAACAAGGCTCCCCCCGAGACATGGGACCTCTCCAACCCAGCGCTTGTGGACATGGAGGTGGAGGTTGGGCCTGTCGTGTTCTCCTTGGTAAACTCAGCGCTGAGCACAGAGGAGGCCCTCTGGCAATGTTTGTTAAACAACTGAATGAGTAAATGGATGGATAGATACATGAATGAATGGATCGATTGACAGGTGGACAATAAGGAAAGACAAGTGGATTAATGGATGGATGAGTGGATGCAACAAAACCCAGCTCAAGAGAAGGAGAGAAATAAGGCCAGCTCCTTTTAAATCACGCTCCTCATCTCTGGCCAGGGACCCCTGGGCATCCCAAACCTAAAATGCAAAATGTCAGTAAGGAATACATGGTTTTCCCCGTTACTGTCTCTAGCCACGTGCCTCCAAGATAAATTTTAAAAGTGAAAGTAAACAAAGGATGTTTATTTTATTAAGCAACAAGTCAAAGAGTCTTTTTAAAAATCAGCCAATTGAAAGACAGCTAATATTCCTGCCGTGCTGAATTCTTCAGACAGGGCCTTGAAGACTTAGCCCCCGGATGGGCATGTAGGGAGCTTGCAAAAAGGCACAATTCAAGAAGTAGCACAGAATCTTGCTGTGTTCCTGCCTGAATACTAACAAATTAATAAATTAAGCCAATCCAGGCCTGCAAAATGCCTAGCTAGACATTCAAATACCATGGCTCCAAGCCTCTCAGCCTTATCTGCATTCTGGAAGTGTAACCCGAGCCACTGGCAAGCAGGCTCCCCAGAACTGATCTCTTGATACTGAGATGGCAAATGGGGTATGACCTCAAACCTGCTCCATGGCTACAGGGCATGCCGTTCTGTGCCCAAAGGAGGGGCACATTTTCCTGCCCTCTTGAATGGAGCTGTGACCATGTCCTGCCTTGTCTCCTGTCTACCAAATGCATCCCTCAGAGGCCAAAGAAGCTGGTGACCAGAAAAGCAAAGGTCATCATTAGTGAGAAAGGCTTCTTTGTTGTGAAGTCCCTTTGGATAGGGACATCTGCCAAACTGGCCACATGAAGCTGAGGACCAGCCATGGTGCTCCAGAGGGAAGAAAACAATGATATACAAACTTTTTCCACCAGGCTTGATCCTTAGAGAAATCCGTTTCCAGATGTGGCCTTTCATCGGCTTCCTACCGAGAGACCTCAAGGCGCCTAAGCCACGTTCTATACCATATGGGTCATCTAACACAAATAGTGTCTAATGACAGTGACTCTCAGTTATCCAGAAGCTATTCATTTAGTGGGTGGGTTAGCCAGAACCTCAGCTCCCTCTTCCCCTCCATGGCTGGCCTGGTTTGTACTGCCATTCAGCTCCTCCCCAGAGGAGGCCCAAGCAAGGCTTGGTGGGCTGCCTTCCTGTTGGCATCTGTAGGAGTCTAAAAAGTCAGTGTCAGGAGACCTTATCCCATTACCCATTCCAAACCTTTCATTTTACAGATGAGGAAAATGAGGCACAGACTGGAGAAGTTAGTGGCTGAACTGGATTTCTAGACCAGTGTTCTCCCCATTATGCCTAGCTCCAGCTGAAAACATAATTAGGTTAAGAAAGGTTGTAATCAATGGTAACCAGGGTTTGGGGACTCATGTCTTCTTCATTCATCTATTCTTCACTCAGTAACTTCCCATTTCCAATACCAAGTCTGAAGATAGAGGCCTGGGATGGGAACAGAAAATGGATTTCTTCTTGAAGACCAAAGCTGATCAACTGTCAGTAGCTGCCTGGAGACTGATATGGAGGAGGACGTGGAGTGCCGTGAGTGATAAGAGATGCCTTTCTTGGACAAAGGAGCGCTCCTAGTGGACACTAGTCACTGACTTAGATGTGAAGACCCACCATAATCTGGCCCCACTTTACTCAACTAACCTCATTTTTCCTCTCTCCCAAACAAGGTCCTCTGCTGGGGTCAGAATCCGGCTCAACCTTCCCACTGAACCACATCTGTCTTGCGACAGACCACCCAAACATAAATCACAGTCTTGATCTGGGTGAGTTCCTTTGTGCTAGTCTTTTCTCCCCAACTAGCTACCTAAGAATAGTGGAGACACAATCAGTTTTCAATAATTGACAGTAAAATCAAGGTGAATAGCGAATATAAAGTTTTAAATGTATGTGTATATTTTATTACAGTTAGACAACAAGTGGGACTTGGGGACCCTCTCTCCTTTGATTCTTTCCTTCTCATTCATCAAGCACAACCTCCTTCAAAACTCAATCATAGTGACATTCAGACAAAAGCAGCATTTTCTAAAAACCAAACTCAAGTGCATGCCTAAGCAAATCAGTTTGATATAAATTCTTGGCATTTCAATAAGTCAAAGAAAGAGATTTTTAAGCCTTCCAAGTACAGTCTTTACTCAAGCTAAGCAGATGTTAACTGTCATTTCTTCTAGATTTAGTCCTCGGAACTTAGCAAGGAAGTCAGATATAGATAATATTCCTAAAAATTTTTGCTTTCGTTTTTATCTAAAAGTGTTCATAACTTCTTCCCCTTAACACAAACCCTCAAGTTTTTCTTACCAAAAAGAAAACACAACAATTACCATCATATTATTTGGAATAAAAATAATACTAAATTGATGTATTATTTATACAGTGGCCATCTCTAAGAAACTCAGGGATTTGTATGAGTGCTTGGGGGCAATAAAGTAAATATTTAGAATCTTTTACCATTATTTAAGGCCTCCTCACTTATTTTTCTAATTTCTTTTCAGGTTACACCATCAGTGTTTGCCAACAGAACTGGCTGGTAGATAATCAAAGCCCCTTCCTCTCCATGACCCACTGCCTGCCCCAGTAATATTCCTTCATTTCCCACTTTGAGTGACAGTATGGACAGAACCTTTGAGCTATTTTCCTGGCCACAACCTATGCTCCCCTAGATAAGTAGGAAGGTCCCCTCAACCAAATCATACTAAGTCACCCAGCATCTCCACTGCCCCAGGCTTGGGAAAGTTTGCCTCATGTACACTCAGCTTTTTAGGGTTCGAAATCTTTTTTTTTTAATCTTATTTGTAATTGATGGGTCAGTTCATCCCCTCCGTATCATGAAAAGCCAGGGAGAGAAAAGGAAGGCCTCTTGCACTGGGCCAGAAACGGGCAAGCTGACGGAGGGTTTCTCTGCACACACCCGCACCCACCGCTCAGGGACATGTGAGGGACTCAGGCTCCCCTGAGGTGGTGGGGCAGGGCACTTGAAGAGGAGGCCTAGAAGGCAGGACTGTGAGCCCACCTTGCCCCAGAGTCAGAGCTCCTGTGCTTTGGTCTACACCGTGGGACACACTGAAGTTCTGAGTCACCTGATGACATAAAAAAAGCCCTTCTGCTTTTAAAGATGGGAAAACTACTGACCCAATGAATGTCTCATTGCCTTAGAATTCCAGGGTACTGAAGGCACCTTTTCACCTTGGGAGCGATAAGATATGGTGGATATAGAAACTAGGAACAAAGATTATTTGGGTCAATTTTTCTCCATAAAATAAAAGAAACTATGAGGGTAAAATTTCAACAAAACTTTGCTAAGAAGTCTAAAAAGACAGTCTCATAGATTTTTGTTTTTCAAATGACAAAATGTCAGAAACAAACATTTTTGGAACCCATGGAAACTTCTTATCATCTCAGGTAAGAGCACTGAACACAGACAAAAGCCAAAGCAAAAAACTCTCCTAGCTACTATCACCATCATCTCAAAAAATCAAAACTTTTTAAAAGGGACTATTTACCACAAGAGACATGAGCAGGACATAGACTCAAGAGAGAGGACAGTCCTCTGAAAGAGGCTTATTTCCCTGAAAAGTGCAGCACACGGCCTTATTTTTCTCTCTTGCCATTGTCAGGTGGATGTGCCATCAGGTCCTCTTTCTTGGAACCTATTGTCCTGGGGGTGGCAGGAGATTCAGAGGAGGGAGAGGACTGGGGTCACAGAGCCCCACGTGTGTTTCCCAGGCCCTTCTCTCTCTCCTGTGACTGGCTAGAGGGCCTCTGAGTGTCTGAACGTCTGGAGCCTTGCTCGCTCGTACCGTCAAGTCTGGCCGGAGTCTGGGAGCCAGCGTGGCAGTGTTTGTGGAGCCAAAGTGGAGATTAAGTCATGTTTTAGAGGTGACCTCTGTCCACCCTTTCTGCAGTCACTCCCTCCCGGGCCTCACTCCCCAGCAATTCCCCACCTAGATGCTTTTGTTCTGGATGAGCCCCTCCCTGCTAACGCAAGACCCAACACGGTCCCCCACACCCACCATCACCTTCCGACCCCCCACCCACCCCCACAGTGGCCTTCTCCTCAAATGGACCTGGTCTTTGTTGTTGTAATTAGATTATCTCTGCCTTAGGGACCTAAGGGACAGTCCCCAGCAGCCCTGGCTGGAAAGGCAGGTCGCATAATCCCTGTTATCAAGAGGCTTGTCATTTAGCATGTAGATCAACTAATTCTTTCGATACCAGGGGAGCAATTGTGCATCTTAATATTGATTTTTTTTGAGATACAATCGCCTACATTCCTGAGTCAGACTCACTTACTGAAGCTAAAAGGTTCCACTTACTATATTATGAAACTACCCCCACCCCCATCACACGCTTCATCCCAATTTAATGTTACAAAATTGGACAAATCTGAAGGGCTTTGTGTTTTTCCACTTGGTCCAATTTCAGAAGGAGCATCTAGTTGAGAAGAAACAGAAAAAGTAATTCTGGCTGTTTTAAGACAGCATGTGTGTTTGTGTTTGGGGTAGCGGGTGGGGGCATATTCTGCCATTCCTCACCGCCCACCTGACCAGCACATGCTTTCTCTACTCCCCAAACTTTGTGGTGTAGTGACATTGGGCTCTTAATTTAATGAAGCCAGCTTATCAGATTTCTATGTTTCAGGATGAATTAGGAAGCTGGGCTTTCAAATTAAGCTGGGGGCATTTTTTTATTACATGCCCTTCCAAGGCAGTAAGAGTCAGAGAAAGAAGAATTTTGAGCTACAGCAGTAAGAAAAAATGTTACCTCCTCAAAGGTCAACAATGCACTCAGATTTGGGACAGGCAGAGGTGTGGATTCTATATTATGAAGGAATATGAGGCAAAGGAAGTAGCAGCCAAGAGCCAAATATAAAATTTGTTCCACCCAGAAAGTTCAGTGTCCTTAAATGCAAGGGCGCCTACTGTAGGAAAGCTACCAATCGCAATGACTCTTTCCACCACTTAGGATCGGCCATGGGTCTGGCAGTGTTCCAGAGTATGTGCTGTATTTTTACACATATTGTCCCACTTCATTCTCAGAGCAAGAGTGTGAGATGTGTTCTGTTAATTATGTGCNAAAGCTACCAATCGCAATGACTCTTTCCACCACTTAGGATCGGCCATGGGTCTGGCAGTGTTCCAGAGTATATGCTGTATTTTTACACATATTGTCCCACTTCATTCTCAGAGCAAGAGTGTGAGATGTGTTCTGTTATGTCCACCTTACAGATGTAACTACTGAGGCCAAGAAAGATGATAGGAGTTGCTCAAATTCCAGAAGCCAACACGTAGCAGAGGCAGATTCCAACCAAGGCGGCCTAATTTCTAAACTTGCAGGCCTACTGGGAAACTGCTTTTCATGCTTTGCTGGTTGATAAGGGGTGCATTCATTTGTTCCATTATCTATGCATTCATTCTGAGATGATTGCTCATCTTCTGCACCCTGGGTGCCAAGGAGAGAAAAGAATGCACAATGCAGGGCAGGAGATAGACACAAATAAATAAATAAATAATGTACCATCAAATAAAGTGATGCCTGCTTCCCTTGGGAGAGGAATGAAATTCAGGAGGCATTCTGAAGAGGGGTCTTAAGGATGTCGCAGAGGATTTTAGAGTATAAATGGTTTTGTTTTGAAATTCGTTCAAACAATTAGATGTGCTTGAGAGAGAATGAGAAAAGAAATGAGGTAAGAGATTCTCATTTTAAGTCTGTTCTGTACACAAGCTAATGTAGTCATGTTACTTCCCTTTGTATTTATGTGAAATCTTCTATCTCGTGGGCTTTATGTGCATATTGATGTTATACTGCTTGCAAAGTGAAATTAAATCTTTAAACAGGAGAGCAAATGTAGCAGATTTCAAAACACTCTCAACAGAGATCTGCACTATACTGGGGACAAGATACTAATATATGACTTCGTTGTCGTTACTCTGTGCTTAAGAAAGGAAGAGTTATATTTATTTTTTGTTTTGTAATCATAATGCAGTGTGTGGTTAAGCACACTTGTAGATTTCTTTCCTAAAACTTCTAACTTTAATTGCATTGTTTTGCTTACCTACCTCTCCTGCTATTGAACCGCAAAGTCTTTGTGGAACATATCGTACGGGCCCAGTTCAGTGTCTGGCCTATAGTAGGCGCTCAAGAAGTGTTTGCTAAAATAGAACTTTGACTGCATGAATGAATGAACTAATGCTTGTAAAAATTCTCCTTGAAGCGAATGCTATACCCATTGTACCATGGCCATATCTTACTTTTCTGGACGAGTCCTGACTTGAAATATTCTCTTGTCCTCACAACCACCAAAATGGCCGTTTTAATATTTGAGCATCATCTATCAGCTTGCTTCTTGTGCCCAAAAAGAATTACCATGATCCTTTGTCAGAATCACGGGTCCCATTGTTCCTGTTGGGAAACAAAGCTGCCACAGTAACAGGTAAACTACATTCTTGAGCGAGAAGGTAGACACCATTAGGGGGTGTGAAAATGAGCTAGAAGCACAATTCAGCAATTTGGGTTCCTATAGGCTTTGGTGTTGTCATTAAGAAAAAAGAGTACTTTACATGACAACATTTATTCATTGATTAGCAAACACTATTAAATGTTCCAAGATCTCATTTCTGCCCTTAGAGATTCCATGTTTTCGTTAATATTTTCCTCAAATAATGAACATGTATTGATTGTAAGAAATCTTATACAAAGCTTTGGTAAGAATTTGATTGAAAATACTCGTCAGCCTTGTTCATCACATTATATTTGTCAAACATGAATTCTGTCATTTTAGAGGCCCAGACGTTGAAGAAAGCATAGCATAGTAGTAGGAAAGGTGCACTCCAGGCCTGCAGCAGACATTTGTCATATTCTTGCCAGCCCATCAACTTTTAAAAGACCTCCCTTGGGGCACCTGGGTGGCACAGCGGTTAAGTGTCTGCCTTCGGCTCAGGGCGTGATCCCGGCGTTATGGGATCAAGCCCCACATCAGGCTCCTCCGCTATGAGCCTGCTTCTTCCTCTCCCACTCCTCCTGCTTGTGTTCCCTCTCTCTCTGGCTGTCTCTCTCTCTGTGTCAAATAAATAAATAAAAATCTTAAAAAAAAAAAAAAGACCTCCCTGTATTAGCTGACATATCTGTGTCTCCCAGTGTAGAAGTTAGAGCTGAAGTTACTCACCTCCCTTGCAGCTAGAACACAGCATGTGACACAGCCATCCACCAATCAGGGACACTTGGAAAAGACTTCTTTCCAGAAGATCCTGTTACAGAAATGGCTTTAAAACAGGCGGAAGAAGTTGATGCAGTAGAAGTGAATCTCAGGTGCTCGGCAGCGGCAGAGTTAGTGGTCTCCTCGTCAGACAGGCCATTCTCTCTGTAGGGTTTGGGTATTGCTTCTGGAAGCTGAGCTTCCCTCCCTTTCCTCTAGGCCTCCCCCCAGTTCTGTGAATTTCCTCATATCTTTCAATAAATCCTTCTGCTTAAATGTGTATAATGAAATCTGTTTGCTTTGCAGCTAGGAACATGGACTATTACAAAAGATGACATTCATTTATAAAAACGATCTTGACACTCACAGGAATACATTACCTGGGAAGTCCAGGGTATTCTCTGAGTGTGTCCGCAAGTGTCAAAACAATGGGATAGAAAGTTAAACTAGTTCAATCAGACCGCAATCCTAGCAATTGTTTGTCAGAATATGGTTAGGATTCTTTTGTTGAACATATTGTTATACTTACTCAAACTGTATGGAAGATAATCCTGAGCTTCCTGTTATTTTTTTTTAAGATTTTATTTATTTATTTGACAGAGAGACAGCCAGTGAGAGAGGGAACACAAGCAGGGGGAGTGGGAGAGAAAGAAGCAGGCTCCCTGCAGAGGAGCCTGATGCGGGGCTCAATCCCAGAACGCCGGGATCACGCCCTGAGCCGAAGGCAGCCGCTTAACGACTGAGCTACCCAGGAACCCCCTGAGCTTCCTGTTATTGAAGAAAATATTGATTTGGAATAAGCAAACGCTTGTTTCCCAACCTGGCTGAATCTGTTTCCCAGCTTTAACACTGGGCTAAGTTCTAGTGTTTTATGCATCTGTAATACCTTTGTATGAGTTTGCTTGGGCTGGTATAACAAAATACCTCAGAGTGGGTGGCTGAGACAATAGAAATTTATTTTCTCGCAGTTTTGGAGGCCAGAAGTCCAAGATCCAGTCCAAGATTAGAAGTCAGCAGGTCTGGCTTCTTCTGAAGCCTCTCTCCTGGGCTCGCAGCTGTCCTCCATCTCTCTGAGTCCATGCATGGTGTTTCCCTTGTGCAGGTGCACATCTGTGCACTGATCTCTTCCTAAAAGGACAGCTGCCATATTGGATCCTCATCCACCCATATGAACTCATTTTACCTTAATTATTTCTTTAATGGTCCTCTCTCCGAATACAGTCATATTCTGAAGCCCCAGTTGTTAGGATTTCAGCGAATGAACTTGCAGGGGAAGAGGACACAGTTTAGCCCATAACACTTGTGTTCATCTAAATTGTTTAAATCTCAGGCTGATTTGTAGATGCTAAGTTCAAAAGGTACCACTACTTCTGTTTAGTTTAACATAAATCTTTACAGTGAAATAATCCATCGATTATTACATAAAAGCTCTGTTTTAAAAAGCAAGGTTAGACCTCTGCTTCCCCACACCCTTCTTCTTCCATCCTTCAAAGTTTACTTTTTAAGTAATTAAAGTAAAAATGTCTAAACAGCTTTTAAAGTCTGATCTTTTCCACAGAGTTGTCCTCATTCTTCAATCCCCCACTAAAATCCTACTTTTACACAAGCTCTCCCCTGATCGTCCCCAGCTGGAGGTGCTTTCTCTCCTTCAGGACTCTGACAGTACCAGTTAAAAGGCAGAGATTGGCAGAATGGACAAAAAATATGATGCAACCATATATGCTATCTACAAGAGAGACACTTTAGACTCAAAGACAAATAGTTCAAACATAGTAGGATGGGAAAAATTATACCATGCAAACACTAACCAAAAGATTGTTGGAGTGGCTATCCTAATATCAGACAAAATGGACTTTAATACAAAATTGTTACCAGAGAAAAAGAAGGACATTTCACAACGATAAAAGGATAAATCCATTAAAAAGATATGACAATTACAAACATATAGGCACCTAACAATAGAACCCCAAAATATAGGAGTAAAAACTGTCAAAATTGAAGGAGAAATAGACAACCCAAAAATAATAGTTGGAGGCTTTGATACCCTACTTTCAATTAAGAATAGAACAACTACGCGGAAGATCAACAAGCAAACAGAAGACTTGAACAACATTACAAAAAAAATGGGCTTAACAGACGTCTATGGAACACTTCAACCATTAACAACAGACTATACGTGCTTCTTAATATATATAGAAAATTCTCCATGAGACACCATATGTTAGGCCATAAAGTAAGTCTCAATAAATTTTTTAATGATTGAACCACACAAAGTATGTTTTCTGATCTAATGGAATGAAAATACAGAGGAATAACAGGAGGACTTTGGGGAATTCAAAAATATGTGGACATTGACACACTCCTAAATAACCAGTGAGTCAAAGAAGAAAGCACAAGGGAAATTAGAAAATATTTTGGTTAGTAGTACATTTCAGGTTGCTTTTCCAAAACTAAGCTATTGGGCTAGAGAATTGCCCATCTTATTCATCAAAAGAAAAATCCAGTGGATCATTACTTCCTGGTTATCTGGCAATATGGGAGAATCATAGGGGCGCCTGGGTGGCACAGCGGTTAAGCATCTGCCTTTGGCTCAGGGCGTGATCCCGGCGTTATGGGATCGAGCCCCACATCAGGCTCCTCCACTATGAGCCTGCTTCTTCCTCTCCCACTCCCCCTGCTTGTGTTCCCTCTCTCGCTGGCTGTCTCTATCTCTGTCCAATAAATAAATAAAATCTTTAAAAAAAAAAATATGGGAGAATCATAATGAATGAATCAGAATTTCTGTCCTAACAAATCCCTCCAGTTCTGCTTTGATTCCTCATGTCTCCATTTCTTTTATCAATGTGTGGAGGAGAAAAGCCATGAACCAGAAGTGGTAGCTTGCACTTTGAGAATGATTATAACGCTTAAAATTAACTGCCTCTGTCAAAAAAGTTTGACGGTAAATACAACATAGTAGTCACGATAAAGTAGAGCAATGATCCATAATCCTATTTTCATGTCTATGATAAAGATTAAATATGTGTCTTATCCAAGACAATCTGCATTTATTAATGAATAAGTATAAGCGGGGCGCCTGGGTGGCACAGCGGTTAAGCATCTGCCTTCAGCTCAGGGCGTGATCCCGGCGTTATGGAATCGAGCCCCACGTCAGGCTCCTCTGCTATGAGCCTGCCTTCTTCCTCTCTCTCTCCCCCTGCTTGTGTTCCCTCTCTCGCTGGCTGTCTCTATCTCTGTCAAATAAATAAATAAAATCTTTAAAAAAAATGAATAAGTATAAGCAATAATATGAGTTTACCTTACAAGAAGCTTTGGGTTTCACACTTGCATTCTATGGTAAGAATCCAGACTCATTCAGCTCTGAAAACTCCGGGTCTTTCCTAAAATAACAATGATTACTCTTCAGGAAAGAATCACCAACAAAGTCTACACTTGGGAAGGTACGAATTGTCTTCTACACTGCACACATGTAGAAATGTTTCACTTTTAGACCTGATATATCAACACCATAGATGGATATTTTGATGAATTATACAGGCTTATCAAGTTCTTTGATGATCTTGGATGAAAAAGTAAAGCAATTCAAAGATTCAGTCTGGACTAAATACTGTAGCCTAATAGATCAAAAAGCCTGCAGGAAACCAAGCTGTGGAAAAGTAAAATGTAAATAAAAATGTGATTTCAATCCCTGCTTGGCGACTGTCCTCGCTCTGGCCACCAAGGCTCGGTGCCATCAGATGCATTAATGCTGAGACACTGGTCACTCATGGGGGGAGGGGAGATGGTGAAAGCTTTTGTGCCAGTACATCAGAGGGGAACTGCTTATAAGCCTGAAGTGCATTCGGCTGATGCATCAGACATCAGTTACTGAAGAAGCAGAGGTGATGAACTTCCTTTAGCATTGCCCTGACCTGAGGGGATAAATGCATGCCAACGTGCTGAGTTACTTCAACAATGCAAATGACATCCAATGTCAAAACGTCACAGGGCTGCACCGTATTCCAAGGCTCGGACTGGGTTTCCAGGAGACTAACTTAAGGTGATGGGACTTCTGAAGCATTTGCAGAGATCTCAGCCCTCCCCTAGCCCGCACCCTCACCACTCTCATTGTCGGAAGAGCAGAGTAACATTTGTCCTGGGAAACACTGATGGATGATCCCCAAAGCCTGATGCATATAAACAGTGCTGGTGTCACAGGCTGGGCTGGTGACAGAGCAAAGTATGGGAGGAAACCGAGAAGACATTGGCAAGGAATTTCTGTTCTCCTGTTCTCTCTTCCTATTCTCCTGCTAAGCCATTTTCAACTGCTGAAGCCCCAGAGGGTTTAGGACTTTGGCTGGAGAAAGCATAGGAATGAGCATCTGAAATCTAGGATTCCAAGCTCTTTGTTCAGAGTTGGAGATCTTCCTAGAGCAGGGAACTTTAATAGCATTGGATCAAGAGCTAGGGCACTGGAGTCAGACAACCTCGTTTCAGATTCTGATTTGTCACTGAATGGCTGTGCAAACTTGTCAAAGTTGCTTAACTTCTCTGAGTCTAGTTCCCTCATTACAAAGAGGACTTAATAATAATATCTATCAGAATTAATGAGGATTAGTTTGATCTGCAAGTACCAGGAAACCTAAGATAACAGTGGTTTTAATGAGACAGATGCCTATCTCTCTCCCATATAACACAGCAGTGCAGGCCTGCTATGGAGACCCCACACAATGAAGCAGGTGGTCTTCCACCTAGTTGCTCCACAATCTTCAATGGTGGTTTCCATTCTAGCCCAAGATGCATCTTGGACTGCAGCCCCAGTCCTCACACTCATATTCCACACAGAAGCAGCAGTCCAGGAAAGAAGAAGAGAATGGCCTTCCCCTTTATAGACATGGCCCCTAACTTTCTTTTGTCCTGAACTTAATCCCATGGCCACACCTGGCTGCAAGAGAGCCTCGGAAATGTGGTCTTTACTCTGGATGGTCACGTGCCCCACTGCAATTAGGAAAGTCTGCTACTAAGAGGAAAGAATGATAGTGAGGGACACACAGGATCTCTGCTCCCCAACCTATCAGGCTATTGTGAGGATTCAGGTCATTCTGGTAAAGGGCTTTGCACAGAGGCCAGGCCAAAGGAAGTGCCCCCTGAATGGCTGGGCCCTGCAGCCATCCTTCATTCCACTCAGAGCACCAGTGTTTGGTCCTAGGGTGCCAGGAGGGAGTGGCAGCTGCTGGATGGCAGGTGGAACAGGACAGGTAAGGATGCTGTTTGTGGAGCATGAGGGGTACAGAGGGCTCTCAGGGAGCAGGGCCTCCCTGACTTCAGGGGCAAAATTTAGGGATGGGGGGGGTGCCAAAGAATCAGCATTCAAAAAAGTAATGTTTTAATGCAATATTTTAAAAGCCAAACAAATGCAAAAAATCCACAATAAACAAAATAGCAAAAATGTAAGTAAATATGGGATCCAACACCACACTTGTACAATTCACCTCACCTGCTTTACCCTGATCCCTGATCAGGGCCTGTCCCTCCTGGCAGCCTTTTGTCAGGCCTGCTAGAATCCCATAGGGTTTAAGGGGGATCACTATAAAACCCAGGAGATGTATCTGCAATAATAGGATCCCACAAAATATAAAACCTCTAAGGCATATGGATATCTTTACTCCATACATTAGCTGTAAAGAAAAACAACACTATTTTTTAAATTGAAAAAATCCGTACCACCTAAATCACAAGAAAATTAAAAACATTTAAAATTGTACCACTAAGACAGTACCTTAATTGATATTTTAATGTCAATCTTTCCAACTTTCTAAAAACGGTATACATAAACTTCTTTCATTTAAAATTGAACCATTCAGTATATACTATAACTTGCATTTTCACTTGACAATATTTCTGTACTATTACATATTTTTCTTATGGGTCAGTCCATTGTGTGTGTATACCAGATTGTTTCCAACTTTTCTACTCTTATAAATAGCTCTGCAATAAATATCTTTGTAGTTAAGTTGTTTTTGCAATTATCTCTTTATTCACTTGGTATAAATTCCTAGAGGGGGAATTGCTAGTCATCCTTCTTAAGATTGCCAAATAGCCTTCCGGAAAGTTTCTACCAATTTATACTCCTCTCAGAAGCATATAAGAGTACATGTTTCCCATACTCTTGACAACATTGAATATAACCAATTTTTTAACATCTCTACTGATGTAAAGAGTGAAAAATTAAAAATTTCATTCATATTTCTGTAATTGCTAATAGAAGTCAAGATCTTTTCATGTTTTATCAGTATTCACATTTTTTAAAAATAAATTATCTGAGGAGGTAAGCTCTATCGTAGCAGGGAACTGTGTCTGCTTGTTCATTTGAGTTTTCCAAGCACCTTCAACAGTGCCTGGCAAAGAATAAGTGCTCAGTCAATATCTGTTGAATGAAGGAAAGTGTCTAGCAATTTGCAAGAGTACTTTATCAAAGGAATTAATACTTAACATGGGTTTCAAATATTTTTCTCAGTTTATCATGTGCCTGCCAGTTTTATTTATTGTGTTCTCTGCTATGTAAGAAGTTTTATTAAAATCAAACTAATCAATGTTTTCCTTCATGTTTTCTCTCTTTGTGTCAAGATATTACATACACCTAGACTGTGTGTTTGTGTGTGTGTACGTGTGTGTGTGTTTGTACACACCTTTCCTGACTCTTTCATTTTTGTGGTTCTTTTTTTTTTAAGATTTTATTTATTTATTTGAGAGAGAGAGCAAGCAGGAGCAGGGGGAGGGGCAGAGGGAGAGGGAGGAGGAGACTCCCCACTGAGCAGGGAGCCTGACATGGCGCTGGATCCCAGGACCCTGGGATCATGACCTGAGCAGATGCTTAACTGACGGAACCACCCAGGTGCCCCATACTTTTTTCTGTTTTTAAATCATATGGACATATTTTACTCTACAGCATATTGATTTTTCTTAGTTTTTCCAGGTAGGTGATTATCTTCTGCAAAAAATACCTTTTCCTCTCTACCAGTGTTTATGCCTCTCATTTAATTTTCTTACCTTATTGCCTTTCTTTAAATTCCAGAAAAATGCTTAATAATAATGGTTACAGTAGGCATCTTTTTTTATAATAAGTTTTATTATATGACAGTAGGCATCTTTATCTTGTTTTCTGACTTGAATGAAAATTCTTCTTATTTTTATGCTATTATTTTCAAGATATTAATTTCAGGATGCTTACTTAAGTTAAAAATTTTTAATTTCCCTTTAAGAGGATTTTTTAAAAATCAGGAATAGATTTCAGATTTTATAAAATGTTTTTGACACCAATACTTTTGGTATTTTGCTATTTGAGCACTAATATTTTTCCTTGTTCTGGTAATACAATTAATTATATTACTAAATATCCTAAAATTATATCTTTCTTATATTTCCAAAATACACTCACTTGGACATAGTATATTTTTTAAAAAATAGCTCGTTTTGATTTGCTAACATTTCATATAGGATTATTACATTTATATAGTTATATATTTAGTCTATAGTTGTCTCTTTTTGAGGTTCTAATATGTCAACTTTGGTTTCAGGGTTATACTAGTTTTCTAAAATAAATTGTGAGGCTTTTATTTCCCTCCCTCTTAATAGTTTTAATAGTACAGGAACTATGTGTTCCTTGAAAATACGAACATGGAGTCCCCAGGTGACTGGGTCAGTTAAGCATCCAACTCTTGGTTTTGGCTCAGGTCATGATCCCATTGTCCTAGGATCAAGTGGAGACCTTGTGAGTCTCCCCATTCAGTGGGAAGTCAGCTCCTCTCCTTCTCCCTCTCCTTCTCCCTCTCCCTCTGCCCTTCTCCCTGCTCTCACTCTCTCGAAAGAAAGAAAGAAAGAAAGAAAGAAAGAAAGAAAGAAAGAAAAGAAAATACAAAAGCACTTGCCAATAAATTGTCCTGAATCCAGTACTTTAACGGTAGGTCTTCAACAATGTTTTCTGTCTTTTCCATGCTTTTTGTTCTATGTAGACTCTTAACTTGTTTTACACAAACTTGATCATTTGTGTTTTCATTTTTTAAATTAATTTAATCAGGATTTTGAAATTTATCAGCATAGAGATATACATTGTATTTTCTTAAAGGTTTTCATAATCTCTTTTGTACTTTGCCCAAACTCAGTTCTTGTTATTGATATTTTATATTGGATTTTTTATTTTAGGGGTTCTCTTTTTTCTCTCCTTTTGTTCTGAATTACATTTGTGAGGAATTTGCCTACATAATCAGTCCTATTGAAGGAATGGATTTTTGAATGTATTATCATTTCTCTACTTTTCTAATTAATTAATTTGGCTTTAAACTTTATGCTACCTTCCTCCTGCTTCCCTTATATTTCTCTGTCTTTCTGGATTGAGCTAAATGCTCAGGTTATTTTTATTGTTGTTTTTAATAATAAGCGCACTTGAGACTACTTCCGTGTAGCTGTATTAGTTTTTGCTGGGTTATGCTGCGGGAAAAAATAATCCCCAAATCTCATTGGTTTAAACATTTTAGGGTCTATTCTCTTTCACATCGCATGTCCTTTGCATGCTGGCTGCAGCTCTAGTCAATGTCTTCATTCTGAAATGCAAGCTGAAAAAACCATCTGGGACATACTTTCCTCCTGGCAGAAGGAAAAGGCAGTGGCTGAGGCACACATGGGCTCTTAAAGCTTCTGCTTGGACAAGACATAGGTTACTCCCATTCACATTCTAAGGGCCTAGCAAAGTCAAGTGGTGGGGGTGGGGTGGGGTGGGGTGGGTAAGGTATCAAATCCCTTTTACAAGGAAGATAGCAAATAACTGTCCTAGACTTTAAGAGATAATAGTCTTTTTTTTGAGAGAGAGAGAGAGAGAGTGCGTGGGAGCAGGGGCAGGGGAAGGGACAGAGGGAGAGAGCTCTAGAGAGAATCTTAAGCAGGCTCCACGCCCAGTGTGGAGCCCAACGCGGGGTTTGATCTCACGACCCTGAGATCATGACCTGAATCAAAATCAAGAGTTTACTCAACGAACTGAGCCATCCAGGCGCCCCTGAGAGGTAATACTCTTAACTGCTATTTTTCTAAGTAGTATGCAGCTATGATTTCTACTTCTTTTCAAAGTATCTCATAATGGTTTTCTGAGAAAACAAGTCCATAAATTCTTGTGACCGAACAGAACAAAGACATCTAGCCTAGTCTAAAGGTTAGAGAGAGCTTTCTGGTGGAGCGAATGTTGGCTGCTGGCCTGACAGAGAAGAAACAAGGGAGTTCCAGGATTAAAGGCAGGTGGGGGGATAGGGTGGAGTTGGGGGGGGGGACTCCTTCAATTATCTCATCAGATGCCAGTCTACAATTTTTGACTGTGAATCTGAATTGTGTCTATGCACACTGCTAAAGTATAACCATCAAAAAAGTTAAAAACATAACTTTGTGCAAATATAAAAGGAATATGTGTCAAAGATGACTCATTAATGGGAGAATCCAGAAGACGTTAAGACTGTTTCAAAGGAGAATCTGAAGAACAGAGGTATCTATAGACAGTCAAGGACATCACATAAATTTAATAATAGATGCAAAACTGGTTAATACCTGAAAGAGCAATAAAATGTAATGTTTGGGGCTATCTTTTCTATATCTACTGGATGAAATTCATTTGCTTTGCTATGAACAAGAATCATTTGCATTATTATCAAGTTTTCCACATGTTAACTGCTACCCTGGTGGTTGTAAAGTAGCCTAATCAATAAAAAGCCAGTGAAAAGTGCACACCCTATAGGGTACATTAGATAATGCCCACCAAGCCACTGAAAGGCCACATAGTAGTCTGTTTTGTCCATTTTCAAGTCTGAACAATTTTTCCTGATAATACCTTTCTAAATTATGAAAAAAAATTAATATTGACTTCCAACAAAGTCATTAACTCTATTGAATGGATCAAATATGTGTGATCCCACTGCACTGTCTTCAAACATGTACCTTCACCTCCCTGCCTAGACTCAGGTCTGGCCTATATGCTAATAATCTCTACTCCGTGTCCCAGGAAGGTCATTTGGGTTTACTCTTACTATCAAGGGTAACACATTCAACAAATTCTTAAGCTCTTGTCATCTCCCCAGCAGCCTTTTGTGGTCCTTTTAACAGTCTGCTGGGCTGAGCAGGAAGAGACAGGTTGCTCTGGGCAGTGTTCAACAGCACAGCTCTTTGTCTCTCGTTGTCAGCCAGCCCTGTCACTACATTGTTCTCCAGGCGGCATGCCTTTGATGGACTATCTACCCCTCATGTCTCAACACTCTGAGCAGCATTTGGAGAAACAGCAGCCCTACGTTGTTCCTTCTGCTACAGAATAATCCCATTATAATATGCTGTGCTATCAACTCAGTTCCACATATTTGTTGAGAACACGGTGAGGCAGTCCCAAAGATGTAAAGGCATGCTCCTGTTCTCAAAGAGCTGTCTTTCTCCCGAGGAGACAAGCCACATGCAAGAACAAACACAAAGGCTAGCTAGAAGAGCCCACAGGAAGGGCACAACCAAATCCCTACTCCACTACTTGTGCAATGGACAAGGATTTCTTTTTTTTTTTAAACATCATTACTGAGGTATAATTTATATACCATTACCCATTGTAAATAAAGGGTTCAATAAAATTATTTTTAGTGAATTTATAGAGCTGTGCAAATATCACTTCAGCCCAATCAGAACATTTTCATCACCCCCGGAAGTTCCCTTATGATCACCTTCAGTCAATCCTCATTTCACCGCAGCTCCAGACAAACACTGACCTGTTTTCTGTTTCTATAGATTTGCTTCTCTAGAAATTTCATATACATGGAATCATACAATATCTGCTCATTTCAACATGACTTCTTTTTCTTGGCATAGAAACGTCTTTGAGCTCCACCTTCGTTGTAGCATGTATTAGCATGTATTCATTCCTTTTGATTGCCAAATTGAATTCTGTCTTATGGATTTCCATGTTTTGTTCATTCATTCACCAGCCAATGGATGTCTGGATTGGGCCTATTATGAATAATGCTTCTATGAACATTCACATATAAATCTTTGCATAGATACAGGTTTTCATTTCTCTCAGGGAGATACCTGGGCATAGATTTTTGTGATTTAAGTATCCGTTTAACTTTTCAAGACACTGCCAAACTCATCCAAAGTGGTTGTAGCATTTTACATCCCCTCAGCCATGCATGAGAGTTCCAGTTTCTTCGCATCCCCATCAATACTTGTTATTATCTGTCTTTTCGGTTCTAGCCCTCCCAGGAGGTGGGGATGACAGCTCATTGTGGTTTTGATTTGTATTTTCCTAATGGCTAATGATGTTAAGCATATCTTCAGGTGCTGAATAGCCATTCACATATCTTCTTGGGCAAAATGTCTATTCAAATCTGTCCTATTTTTAATTGGGTTATTTATCTTCTTACTGTTGAGATGTAAGAGTTGCTTACATACTCTGGATACAAATTCCATGTCAGATAGATGGCGTGCAAATATTTCCTCCCAGTCTGTGGCGTGTCTTCTCATCTTCTTAATGGACAAGTTTTTTAAGCTACCGGAATCTAACTTCAATTTTTGCATATATTTGTGGGGATATTAACTATGTATTCTCAGGATTGTTGAAATGATTAAAAGAGGTAAAATATGTGAAAATATAGGAGGCTTGCTGAATTTTTATTGAATAATCTGAGTATAAGAAAGTGTGTGAAAAGTGCTGAATTGCAGGTAAACAATGAGTGCTTCACTTGTTTGGGGAGGAAAGAAATCAAGCTAGAGCTGAAGGCTACACAGCTTCATGGTGGGAATAAAACCTTGAGGTGTGTTGAAGGATGAAAAAAATCTGAACATAGGAAAGTAGTCCAGGATAGGGGAAGGGCCAACAGAGGCACAGAGGCATGAGTAAGCAAAGCTTGTGAGGATGGCAGAAGGGAGACCAATTTACTGCAGACTGTGTTCTTCATACAGAGGCAAATATCGCTAAAGCCTGGTGTTATCAAGTTAGTATGTAAAGTAGGCATTCTATCCAGTTCTCTAACACTCAAGTTAAAAGAAAAAAGTGATTGTTCTCTTTTGAAATGGGGAAATAAAAAAGCAAAAATATTTTAGCTGATATAAAATTATGTCACCAGTCCTGGAGAAAATCGCAAATACAGTACTTGAGGTGGGGACACTGTGATGCCTGACGAGGCTGGGCAGGGGACAGGGCCCAAGAGAGAGCACCCACACCGGCTGTTCCATCTGGGAACTCCTGCAGGCATGAGCCACTGCCCTGGCTTGAAACCTGGGCCAGTTTAAAACTGAGATCATGTTGGTGTGGAGTCAGCAACCAAATACAGATTGGAGAGCCAGGGCTGCTAGCCCAGGAAACCCCAGTTGTCATGAAAAGAGGGGAAACCCAAGATGTCAGGAAACAATAACAGCTGATATCTGTTTGAGCTCTCTACACACTGGGGACTGGGTCAAGTTTTTCTATAAAGTATCTCATTTAAAGTCCCATTATTGTCCCCATTTTATAGATGAGAAAACCAAGGCTCAATGAGGTTAAGATATTTGATGGAGCTGGGAGCCTAACTTGGACAGTCTGACCCAGGCCCTTGCTCTTAAGCACAGTCTATGCTCACTGTTTCCTCAGCAGGGCTCACGTCAACGGCAGGAATTGCCGCCTATTTATCTCAGTCTTGTAAGCCAGCATAGGGCTTGGTATATAATCAAGTCCCCAAGAGGTGTGTATGGCAGGGACCAAAGCCAAAGCGACCCCTAACATCACAGAACAAAGCTGACCACTGTACACATGAGGCACGATGAAGAACCCACACACAGGGAACAGACCCACAGGTATTGAGAATCGGGCATGAGATGGAATGCAGATCCTATGTGGCTAATACGAGTAAGAGTTCTGAAGTTTGCAAATCATCTACTTTTAAACAGCAATTAGAGCAGTTCCAGGCTTTTCCCTCTGTAATAATAACTTCATTCCATCTCACTTTATTTCACTGGACTTTGTGAAGTCAGTCCCATAACTGGCCCACTGGGGCTTGTGCATGACCCATTGTCCACCACAGCAGTGGGTTTGACCCCGAGAGAACCATCACACCTGCAGCTGCCCGGGACAGGTGGGAAAATACTCCCCCAACCTGCATCACCCCACACAGCATAGTGGTTTGGGGGCACACTATGTCAGCGCCTTGCTGACCAAATCATGGGCAAGGGGCTTAACCTTTTTGGTCTCAATTTCATCCTTTTTAAAATATAAATAACAGTTTCTACCCAAAGAAATCCATAGGGCTGCGGGGACATTTAAATAAAATATGGCCTTTAAAGACGTTAAGCACAGGACTTGGCATTTAGAAAAGGCTCAAAAAAATGTTGGTCTTATCATTTGGCTTTCCCAGGTGCTAGTTCCAAAACCCATATCAGGTGGGAGTGTCTCTTCCCCAAACGTGTCACATCCTTCCTGTGCAATCCCAGGCTGGATACATAGGACGCAATAGGGCCGGCTTGCAATTCTTATCCTATGCCGAGAAAGAATGGATGAACTCTCTGAAGATAAGGCATCCCTAATTCCCTTCCTTCCTCTGTAATTCTCCACCCCCTCTTTTTTTCCCTTTCAGCCTAGTAGACGAAGAATGAGTGTCCTGGCGTCTTGCCAGTTGTAGCAGGAAGTTATGAATGAGGATTGCACAGGACAGTTGACTCTCTACAGAGATAGGCTCCAAATTAATCCTGAAGGCTGGGCAGTAACCACAGGAAACTTGGAGCCATGAGGCCACCACTTAACACTTACATATCTCCGTCTATCCTGGAGCCTTAGGCAAACAACAGCTTAATCCACTAAAAGGCTGGGGGAAGTATTATTAGTCACGACTATCTGAGATCAACCTTTGGGAGCAGAATCTGGAATCAAGGCCTCGGGTGGGACTAGGATCCCTATATGAGTCTTTGAGGATTGTCACAGCAAATTTCCAACAACTGGTTAATGTCTACCAGTGTTTAGCAAATTAGGCCTGTGTTGAAGTGTCAGTGCCCAAGGGACTGATTTATTGAACTACCGTAATTAGGATCTTGTAACACATCAAAGGAGCATTAAAGGAAAAAGTGCTGGTTTCTGAGGCTAAGGAGTACACATAGGCATGGTTTGTCTCTGCCAGGCTCAACAAATGCCATTCTGACACTGTTGTGGGCCCTAGTGGGACAGCAGCCATCAATTAAATTAAAACATTGACCCAACTGCTGGAGCAACCATGTTGTAACCTCTTCCTCATGCCCACTTTCTCCTTTGCTAGACTTTTGCCTCTTTTAGGACCTTATTTGGATCCTGGTAAGAATAAACTACATATGGTGCGGTATAGGGTGGAGAGAAGGAGAGGAGAAATAAGTAAATATCAAAAGATATTAAGGAATTATTGTAATAATTTTTAGAGGTGATAATGTACTGCGATTATGCTTGAAAAATAGTCCTCTGTATAACTAAATACTGAAATGTGTACATAATAATATGAAAGCTGGGATTTGCTTTAAAATATTTTGGTAGGGGGGCGCCTGGGTGGCACAGCGGTTAAGCATCTGCCTTAGGCTCAGGGCGTGGTCCCGGCGTTCTGGGATCGAGCCCCACATCAGGCTCCTCGGCTATGAGCCTGCTTCTTCCTCTCCCACTCCCCCTGCTTGTATACCCTCTCTCGCTGGCTGTCTCTATCTCTGTCGAATAAATAAATAAAATCTTTTTAAAAATAAATAAATAAATAAAATATTTTGGTAGGATACCAAGTGAGTAAGAATATGCCTAAAACAAGATTGGCTAGGTGATGAATAAATATGGTTTGTTATACTATTCTTTTGACAAATGTTTATGCTTGAAATTTTCCATAATAAAAAGAGAAAGGGAAGTACCAATTGGGGTACCAGGTACAGCCCCATGACAACACATTTGCTGTGATATTACTTGGTCCTATGGACAAAGTTTTGGAAATTTTACCACCAAGGACGAAGTCCAACATGGACACATTAAGCCAGTTAAGTCATTGCAATCTGAGAACCTCGAAAAAATTAAAGTAGACCTGATTAATTATTGCAAACCACTGGCTCCTGTACCCATGAGGTCTTCCATGGTTGACATGTTTAATGGTAATTTAAAAAGTTGATATTGCGGTTTTCTCTGCAATGGCTGTTTAAAAATCAAGTATCATGCTGGGGCGCCTGGGTGGCGCAGCCACTAAGCATCTGTCTTCGGCTCAGGGCATGATCCCGGGCGTTATGGGATCGAGTCCCACATCAGGCTCCTCCGCTATGAGCCTGCTTCTTCCTCTCGCACTCCCCCTGCTTGTGTTCCCTCTCTCGCTGGCTGTCTCTGTCAAATAAATAAAATCTTTAAAAAAAAAAATCAAGTATCATGGAGACGATCTCTTGATACTGGTCTCCCAAAGGGAAAGAGAAATAAACATTGCTGAGTCTCATCTGTGTGCCAGACACTAGGTTTGCTCCATCTCATTTATTACACAGAAGAGCCCTGCTAAGGTGGGTATTAATATTGCCCATTTCGAGGTGGGAAACTGAAGCTTAGGGAAGGGGTAGTATGTAGCTGAACCAGGATTTGAATGTTGGCCATCTGAGTACACATTGCTTTTTGCTTTTTAAATTTTTACTTAAATTCAATCAGCCAGATGTAGAGTTCAATAATTCATCAGTTGTATATAACACCCAGTGCTCATCCCATCACGTACTGTTACTTCACTCTATATTTTCTTAGGGAATTCAACCCAGATTGGTTTTTAGCCATCATTTAGGAATATGACAAACCTTCCTGATTTTACATGTCAAATACAACCATTCTTTTCTCTCTCTTTCTCTCTCCTTCTCTTTCTCTCTCTCCTTCCTCTTCCTTCCTCCCTCTTTCTTCTTCTTTCTTTCTCTCTCTTTTCCTTCCTTCCTTCCTTCCTTCCTTCCTTCCTTCCTTCCTTCCTTCCTTTCTTCCTTTTTCAAAGTCTGTCCATAGTCATATGGCAGTCTGGGTTGCTGAGTAGAGGGCTAGGGATGTAAGGGGTAGAGGATAGGATGCTGAGATTGGCCTGAGAAGCAGATTCAGTACACCAAGAGATGAGTCAGTGATCAGAGATCAAATGAAAACCTCACATCAGACATCCATCCAAACCAGAGGCCTCTCTGAAAAGCTGGGCAGGACCAGGTATGCGGCCACAGGATAGAGCTGGGGCCATCTGCCAGAAGAAGAGAACCACAGGAGAGAGAGTTGAGGAGGATTGTGAACTGGTATTCTGAGCCAATCTGCACAGAATCACGGGCGCCTATGGGATCCTGACCTGGGGGCTTTGGCAGCCTACTCAGATAAGCCCTGTTGTTCATGGCATTGCCCATTCACCTTTCTCCCTTTACAGGATGCCCACACTGTGTCACAATTTTCCTGAAGCACACACCTCTCTCTAGGTCAGTTAGTGCTTCATTCCCATAGAACTGAACAGATTTAAGTGTTGGGAGAAGCCTCAGTGTTTGGTTCAGAGGTTTTAAATTGTTCTGAGGCATCTAGGCAGCCACCTCAAATCATCCTACAGATCATGAGCCCAAAATGTGGTCTTCTCTTTTTTTGCCCCATTAATGTAAGCATTACCTAGAAGGCCTTTGTCCCTGCATGTGGCAGTATGCTTTAGATTCCACCCAAGTCAACAGTTATTAAATGTCTACCTATGTTTTAAGCCTCTGAGACCAGAGTGATTAGAATTTCAGACTGAGCCAGAGGACATAGCTAGAAATGTGTTTTCCCTCTCTCCTAAAGCATAGACCTCTCAGAATTTGAATGTAAGCTGTCTCTGCTAGAACGCCTTATGCATCCTGTCCCAAAAGTTCTAAAAGAGTTGATGAAAACTCTCAATGCCAATGTTACACACTTTGACTTACATAGCATATCACTTTCTAGGTTGGATGAACCAGACGTTCTGATTCTACTGGAGCAAATTTGGGTAAAATAGTAAAAGTCGCTATATGATAGATATTGTTTGTGATTTACTGTGTGTATTTGCTATTTCAAATGAACTGGTACTCAGTAGGTACACAATTAGAGTGAATACCTTCAGGTTGCGCTGTTTTGTAAAGGATGAAAATAGCATACAGATTTGGGTGTTTTTTCGAAAGTCATATAGGTAGCAAAGCATCTTCTTCCAGGGGTGTGATTGTGGTCTGAGATTCTCTGAGGCCAGTCTGCTAGGAGCCCCATCTAAACCAGTCACCAAGGAGGAAATAGTTTGATATCCACCCTCTAGTAACTTAAGTCTATGTCTGCAGGTGACAAAGAGCTTCAGGGAAGATTGGGGGATCCTAATACAGAATGCAAGCTCTTAATCAGTAAGACTGAGAAGTTACCAAACCCACCTTGCCTCTTTCCCACTGCTTTCTGCCTTCTCACCCTCATTCCATGTAGACAAAATCTTCATGAGGAACTTACCTTCAGTAGTTGATATCTTGCAAGTAAGTTGCAAGTTGATATCTTGCAACATCTAGAACATTTGGAAGGTTTAGCAGAACAGCCATTGGCAATCAATGCCTTACCCTAGGGACTCTCCACAGCCGCCATAAGTCACTCTATGAATCAGCCCTACTGAAGTCGGCAGGATCTTTGCAAAGGAGAGAGAGCTCTTCTCAGGCACTCGACCCTATGCTCTCAACACACAGTCAGGACTTGCTTAAGCAATAGCAGCAAACAAAGTCAGGGCAGATTTCAGCAACAATGCTGAAATCCTATAATCCTATTACACAGCTTCAAATTGTCACCATCATGGATGTGGAGCAAGTGATCAATATGTCAACATCCATGACAAAACTAATCTATGGACTTCCTACCACCACTCAGACCTCCCAGAATCACCCTCTCCTTGCCCTCAGAGGCTAGAGTTGGGGCCTCATGACAGCAGAAACACAGAGGACACAGTGTGCCCAGCTACTGTAGGCAGGGCCTCCGCCCAACTAACATGTAATCCCCTCTGTCCCTCATCACTCCCTGGAAAGCAAGCAGAAAGACACCGCTCTTCCCATCTTACAGACAAGGAAACTGAGGCACAGAGAGGTAATACTATTTTGTCCAGATTCCTACAGCTAGTAGTTAATAGAGCTGAGACCACCTCCTTGGTCTTCTGACACTTAGACCTTTGCTCTTTCCATTATCCATTAAAGCAACATAGATGGAAATCCTCATTGTAGCATGTTATAATATTTTCGTCTTCTGAAAGGGATGTCTACTAAAACATTGCCAAGTAGCAGCAATACAAGGTTGTTCTCCCATCAGAAGGTCGTCTCCTAATAATGTCCTCCCCCCCCAGTTCCTCTTCACTCTTGTGCCTGCCCTTCCCCTACTTCCATCTGTCACCACCACCTGCCTTGGACTACCTTCCCCTGGCAGATGTGCAGTGCCTGCCATTTGCCAGGGTCCCCAGGAGGGAGGCATCCTTGGGGATTCTCACCTCTGGCACATCTGTCAAAGGAAGAGAAATGGGAAAATCATGAGAAAAGGGTACGTGTGGGAAGAGCAGCTATCTTATCTCTCCAATCCCTGGAAGAGAGAGCGAGATTTCCGGCTTCTACAAACAACCGGGCTTTGCAAGGAGGCTTCTTTTACATACACTTTGCAGGGATGACTTAAGTAAGTCTTGACGACTCTCTTTCCCTGGAGACTAGACTAAAAGTATTGTTTAGAAATCTAATATATGGTTTATTTACTCAATTTGTGCTGAGCTCCACAGTTCCTTCAGGCCAGCCTCACTAACCCATTACTCTATTAATGCTCCATTACTGAAATTAGTGCTGTAATTGGAGGGGGAAGGGCCGAGGAAGGGGGCACTCCTTAAAGGCACAGGTCTCATTTAATCACATCATGGGCAGAGGCATGGAACTGGGGTGGGGGCCACATGAACGCCTGGGCCAAAGCGACGCCTTAGCAGCAAGGTGGCAGGAAATGGCCAGCGGCACCCTCACCTGCCAGTGAGCGCGCAGCACTTGTGCGAGGCCCGGTGGGGGCAAGAGGGAGCCCAGGTCACAGCGCGACCCTGCAGCAGCTCTGTGGACCATAATGTTTAAGACTTCATTTCATCCTCACACCAGCAAGTCCCAGACACACTGTCTTGGCCCCTTGATCCCCCACTCTTAGCAGGTGTTGTAAAGGCCATTTTTCTTAAGCTTCCTTTGCTTCCCACCCCTTTATTTCAATATGCCTACCCCTTTTTGTCTCTCCTTGCCCAAACTGAGCCCCCTCCCAACCACCTCCCACTCACCATTCACTGTACCTTCAGTCTGGGCTGTGCCCACTTCCTCTAAGAACCATTCCTGAAACCTCCACTCTTGCTCTCCCCTTTTATGTTTTTTCCCCTCCATTGCGGACTTACCTGTCTTCCAAAAAGTAAAATATAATCAGCCACTCTTTAAGTATCTAGCCATCACTTCCTCTCATAAATACATTTCTTATGAGGGATGCCCATGCCCCTTGCCTCTCAGTCCTCACCTCCCACTCATTTCTCCACACTTTGAGATCTGAATTGCACCCTCTCCCACCTACTAAGATAGCTTTCTTTAAAGGTCATCAGTTGTCCAATCCAAAAGCCATTCCTCAATTCTCATTCTCTATGGGACATCTCTGTAGCATCCGAAATCGCCAAACATCCACTTTCTGGAATGAATTTTCCCTCTGGCACTTGTGAATAATGATTTCTCCAAATTCTTCTGTTCTTTCTGACAGAATATTCTCTTTCTACAGCTGTAATTCTTGACATTTTTTAAAGAGTCACAGGTTGTTTTGAGAATGTAATAAACACACACACACTCACACACCCCCATTCGTGGGCCCTATAAATTCTGAAATACCAGGTTAACCACCTGTGCTCCTTACTTTCTTTCTTGAGATCTTGACAATTCCTATTTTTAAAATTATGTATTTAGATAATTCTCAAATCTAAGCCTCCAACCTCGGTCCCTTTACCAATTCCATACCTGCATTTTCAGCTGCCTGATAGACACCCCACAGGGACTTCAAAGACACCTTCCCTTCATATCCTGCTTTACTCTTGCCTATCTCTGTGAGTGGCTGGGTGCCATCTCTGTGGTTATGCAGACTGGAAAACTTGGGGTCATCATTAACCTTTCTGGTTTTCCTACACCTGTCGCCAAACCCATCAGACACTAAGTGCTAGTAATTCTTCCTCTGCCTCACGCCACTGCTCTCTCTTTGTCCCCACCGGCACCACCTCGGTTTGGCTCACCCTCACAACGGGTCTCCATGGCTCAGGAGCAGGCTGCTCAATGCACCCACATCACACCACTGCTGTGAGACGGAGATTTAGTACGAGCGGAGTCCAGGTCTTAGACATGGCAGGGGTCCTCTAGGGAAGGTCCAGTCCAGCCCACTCTCTCCTCATCGGTCTCTGAGACATCTGGATAGTGGCTCTGCAGCATCTGGTCGGATATCTCTGATGAAGAGAAACCGACTTCATCATTAAATCGATCATTTAATTTTTGGTCAGTTCCAGTTGTGGTAGGCTTCATCCTTACATCAGGCTGAAATCTGCCTCCCGCGTGCTAGTCCTCAGCTCTGTAGTGATTCTCTTTGCCTACAGAAGTTCCCATCTTTTTATCTTAGCCCTTTGCAATTAGGCCCAAATCTCCCCAGCAACAAAGATTAGCTGCAGAGTGGCCTGCACAGCTAGTGACTACATTTTCTGAAGTTTCCTGAAGCTAGCTGTGGCCAGTGACTCAATTCTTGCTCATTGACAGTCCGCAAGAATGAAGTGTGTTGGAGCCGCTTCCAGGTGTGGGCCTTCAAACATCTAGCCCCCAGTTCTCTAGTCTGCCATCCTCTTACCTGAAGCTGGAATGTGGAACCTGCCTTGGTCACACAGACAAGGGCAACACCCCAGGGGATGATGGAACAGTCAAGCAAGGAACTGAGTCCCTAAACAATCAGCCAGAGCGCTACTCCCCTGACCACTTGGACCACTCCCTTCATGACTGTTGTGTGAGAGACAGATAAGCTTTAACATCCTTTAAGCCACAGCATTTTGTTAAGGAAACTTAGCTTCAACTCTGAATAAACTCACTGCTTCCCCCTCGAAACCTATATCCTAACCACAATGAACTTCTCACCATGTCCAAATATAGCGTGCCTTTCTGCACCCGTGTTCCATTGTTCAAGCTGATGCCTCTGCCTAGAATGCTCTTCCTCACTTTCTCCACGAAGTGAGCGACTCTCATCCTTCAAGACCCGGCTCAAATGTCATCTCCTGTGTGCAGCCTTCAATGTGTAGCCTCCCTCCCCCAAGAATTTAGTAGCATGTATCTTGTTAAAGCCCTTCCCTCGTTTTCAACATTCAGGAACGCTTTTGGCTACTAGTAACAAAAAATTTAACTCACTGTGGCTCAAACTGAAGGATGTTTATTTCCTTAATAGGAAGTCAGGTGACAGATGGTTCTAGGTTTGCCTTAGTCTTCAATGATGCCGTCAAAGACCCAAGCACCAGTATCTCTACTTCGTCAACCACAGTTGTCTAGAATTCTTCTCCAAGTCACAGAATGGCTTCTCCAATTTTAAGCATCACAAAATTATATAATAGCGTTCCAAGAAAGAAGAATGAATGAAGAAACAAAAGAATTTAACCTTGTAATAGCTTTTGTCAGGGATAAATGTACTTTACAGATGTCCAGAGGACTTCCCCTGAAGTCTTACTGGCCAGAAGAGAGTCACATATCTACTCCCAGGGCCGGTCACTTGAAAAGAGCATCAGACTTGCAGTGATTGATTCAGAACCATCCTAACTGCTCCACCGTGGCAGAGCAGGTTAAATGGGAATACAACTGGAGTTCCATTAGCAAGAAAAAAGGGAGAGTGGCTGTTCATTAAGCATGTAGGCCACTAATTATGGCTGCCATGATACAGTATTATACTTTACCAGTTTACCTGTCTGACTGGGAGTTCCTTAAAGAAAGAGAGACTGTGTATGTTTCACCACGGAGCCATCTGTATCTCTCACAATAAAGGTGTTTAAAGACAGTTTCAAAAGATACATGAAGAAGCCCCAATCTTTTGATTCTTTTCCTGATTTCCCAGGTGCTTAGCATTCTTGTCAGAGCAAAAAGTTGACTTGATGGCCTCTGTCAGAGAAGGAGAAAGCTGAGGAGACTCATCATCACTTCAAACTTCATGTGAAACTTAAGCAACCAACTAACACCATTCCCAAGAAGCCTAGACTATTTTAAGGGTGTGCGGGTGAAATACTATTAGTGTCTCACGTCCCTCTACCCTTATTTGCCGCTATTGAAGCCAGAGACAAAAGTGCTAAAATATAGCTGAAAAGGCTGGTCTCAGGGCATTTCTGACCAAGTTGAAGTTGGAAGGATAAGAAATCCCACAAGATTGTTCTTGTAAAGCTTGAGGCTATGTCTTGGACAGTCTCAAGGTTTATGGAGAAGTAGCTGCCCTTCAGGGTGTTCTCTGGGTCAGGGGAGAGCTCTCAGTCACACCTTTTCTGGGCAGAGTGACATCTTCCACTGCCAGGGAGAAGCCCCTGTTAATGATTTTGCAAGCACAGCACTTCTAAGTGCTCTGTGCTGTTCTCTGGTGGGAGCACAGCTCTTAGGAAGGTGGAGGGTAGTCAAGAGGACTGAATGGTATAAAGTGTGATGAAAGTGCTACATAAGGTGATATTTGCAAAATGAGTCCCTATAACAGTGTTGGCTCTGCAGATGTTAATAAGTGTTAAGGATTGACTGCTATAGGATCAAGCAGTCCTTAATATTTCCAACTCCAGGAATCAAGATAGTGAATAGGCAGGCAGTGACTATAAATAGAGTTCAAAAGTTTGGTCTTATTTTATATATTCACCAAGTTGTAAGACACACGTTTTAGAGTTTTCTTATATCCTTCTGAAGGGAGTGACTATCCGACTGACAGAACTGTATGAAAGGAAGAGCTTGAATTTTGTGATTGTTCCCTGTAATCAACAGGTCAGGTAATCAAAGAAATATCAAAATAGAAAGTAGGAGAATTCTATTCCATTCCTTGATCAGTGGCTAGCTTCAATTGAGTAGCATCTACCGGATTAAAATAATGCAGACTTTTAGATCACAGAGGTTATTTAATCCAACGCTTTTGTTTAATACATGAAGAACCTGAGATCCTCCACAAAATTAAAAGACTAACCCAAAGACACCAGTCTTCCAAAGTGATGGATTGGGTTTCCTGACTCTCAGATCTGTGATCTTTCCTGTTCCAGGACTGCCCTACTATTATCTCTGTTTTGGATCCAATGACCTTCTGCTGTGCAGGTACAGTTGACTATTAATTATACCAGAAGCTCTGGCCATTCTGACAGGAGCCATCGGTGGTCTGCGATCAGATGCAGATGGCCCTTTAAAGCTGTTTCTTGCATCAGGATCTTCTCATGTGTTCCAGTGAAAGCAACAAATTCGTGTAAATGTGATGGCATGTGGTACAGCCCAATCTGAAGCTTTTAGGATGCAGATTGTCCTAAGTTTCCATAAGCTCATAATATTCATGATTCCGGAAGGCTCAAACATGTTCACCAGAGTTCTGCCCTTGATTTGCTCTATTTAGAGAGAAACCAAACCTGGTCAGCCACTAGGGACCAAGAATGCCCAAAATAGAGTCCCGTGGTGAGCCTGAATGCCTATCTTCTCCTCAAGGTGGGCCTCTCCAACCTGGAGTTTCAGAGTTCCCCTTCTATATTTTTTTCTTCATTCATCAAACTGATATTTACTGGGATCTAATATGTAGCAAGTACATTGTAAGGCTAGGGATACAGAAATGGTTAAGCCACAGCCTCTTCCCTGGAAAAACACGATCTCCCTAGTCTGGAGATCGGCATAGGAACAGCTCATTTTGGTTCGAAGGGGTAAGTGCTGTGGTTGTCACATGTGCACAGGGAAATGCGCCACTCCTTCTGCCTGAGAGATCTTTGCACTAGTGTTTATCTGGTGGACCAGAGCAGGGCTAGCATTCCAGGCAGCATTCCAGGCAGCAGGAACAGCATGTGCAAAGGCAAGGAAGCATGCAAGAGGCATGTTTGTTGGATTAGGCCTATCCAGCTCTTGAGCTATTCAGTCCATGTCTCATAAATCTAGAGATTCTCTGGAAGATGAGAGAGCTGACATCAGGTCCCACAGTGAGTTTCATAAGTCCCATGTTTATATGGTCAAGACTTTAGCACTTTGCTGTGCCCATCCCTGCTCTGCATTCCATCACCATTAACCCATGAGGACAGAAGATAGTGATAGTCAACCCTGATCAGATTATGAAATGGGTGATGTTTGATTTGTCTCTTTGTTCTGTCTCTTCTGCTCCTTTCCCCAGCCCCCAGGTATCCTGAAACCCCCTTTTCTCTCCTATGGAGATAGATCCCCCTCCTCTGATGTCTGTCGTTGGCAGTTCAATTTGATTTGAGCCCTCGTGTTCCCCCACTTAGGGCTTTGAAAGGAATTCCTGCCTTCCACTGGAATGAATGTCTGCATCTCCTTCTACAAGAGTTTCAAAACTAAATTCCATCATAAGAACTAGGGTAAAAAAAATTGTGGGGGAGAAAATATGTGTATATGTAACCACAAAATCTGAGGGGACTTGCAGCCTAAGAGTCTTGATTTAATCAAACATTTTAAAGCATATATATTGAAATGTTCATATTGGTTTTTTTTAATTTTTGATCCATTGATTATTAAATTACTCCATTAATTATGAAATGTGTAATACTATAGTACCATTTTACATGTCGGAAATTAAACCCATGTTTTTTATGATAGCAAAGTCTTGTAATAATCTGTCAAATCCACTTTATTAGTATTTAATTTGGGATTTTTATACCTCTTGTCTTGGAGTGGAAAACCCAGTTTGAAGGTGAGCTCTATTGAATATCTGGCTTTGGTTTCTCCTTCTGAAGCATGTATAATTCTCAGTTTGCTGTACACGCTTAAGTCTCAAGATATGCGACCCACAACCATTTTCATCTTTTCAACATTTTCCTCCGTGTCAAGGAAGTTCCTCGGGTTGCTCTTCCACATTTCTGGTATCATTTTCTGCAAGATCTTCTGTCTTACTCACCATCTTCAATTGGGTTTTAATTCTGCTACTACTTGTGGAATTTCCCTGCATCCCTATTTCAGCCAGCTAGTTTTCACTGATCCTGTTTCACAGCAAGAAGGTTTGCTCTGTGATTCTCTTCTTCCACCAGAATAGTGCTTTAGAACCATGAATCATCAGGTAAAGTCTCCCATACTTTGCAAAACCTTTCCATAGGCCCCTTAGTGATCTCTTCTATTCATTCATCCGTGAGAGGAGAGATTGCTGCCTATGCCTGGAGTGTCCAGCAGCCCCCATCACTGCACATTCTGGTGCTGCAGCTGCCTTCCTAAGGTACAGAGCTAAGAACCAGCCACTAGGTCAATGCACCTGTAGCCCTTTGTCTTGGGTACCGCCTCTAGGCTGAAGTTAGATCTTCCCTGTGCAACTAGCAGGTTCTCTAAATAAGATGTAGAACATGAAAGATGCCACCCCTTCCTTATCCAGAACTGTGTCCAGGGGTCTTACTGACTCTACCCTGTTTCCGGTGCTTCTCTCCAGGTATCTAAGTGAGCCATGATGCAATGTGCTTCCTCCAGTTCCCCTGTGCTCTGTGGCAAGTGTGGCTTTTGAGTGGATACAGGTCAAGATAATCTGAAGGCAGTGGTGTGAGGGGGAGGGAGTGGTGGGGGGCATCCTGGGGAGAGAGAGAGGACCTGTGTGGCGCCGCCAGCTCCGAAGGTACTGGAGGAGAGACAGCCTGTTTTTCTAATCCTTGTCCCTGTGGTTTGGTGTTTTGGGCATCAGTAGGAAGCTCTTCAGGTTATTCCATCTTCCGTCTTTGGACGTGGGCTGTTTTAATTGGAGAATGTATGCTCCAAAATTATTTCTCAACTCTTTCCTATTGGTAAAGCCATCAATAACAATTATCCCGAGAGTTTAACACAGAACTTGTCTTAAATTTTGTTAAAGAATTACTATCTGTTTGTTTGCTTGCATTTTAGTGAGTTTTATGCTGCCATTGGGGGGGGGTGCAGTGATATACCACGAAGCACAAACCTTGTTAAATCAGAAATCCGTACTTCTGAATTCTAAATTTTACTGAGTTTTCTTAACTCTTCTCCCTAACCATGTGGCTATAATAAATATTTAAAATTGTACAGAGCTTTAACATAGTGATCATTTTTAGGCTATGGAAGTATATAAGATAGTGCCCCTACACTGCATGGGCCCAATCTGTTGTGCTTTTTAAAATCCTTTTGTTGGGGCGCCTGGGTGGCACAGCGGTTAAGCGTCTGCCTTCAGCTCAGGGCGTGATCCCGGCGTTATGGGATCGAGCCCCACATCACGCTCCTCCGCTATGAGCCTGCTTCTTCCTCTCCCACTCCCCCTGCTTGTGTTCCCTCTCTCACTGGCTGTCTCTATCTCTGTCAAATAAATAAAATCTTTAAAAAAATAAAAAATAAATAAAATCCTTTTGTTTTCTTTCTCTTTTCTCCCTAATCTTTTTTTTTAAAAGATTTTATTTATTTATTTATTTGACAGAGAGAGAGACAGCCAGCGAGAGAGGGAACACAAGCAGGGGGAGTGGGAGAGGAAGAAGCAGGCTCCCAGTGGAGGATCCTGATGCGGGGCTCGATCCCAGAACACCGGGATCACGCCCTGAGCTGAAGGCAGACGCTTAACGACTGAGCCACCCAGGCGCCCCTCTCACTAATCTTTGAATGAGGTTGTCTTTTCTCCTGGGTTCCCTCTAGGACCACCCCATCCTTCCCGAAGTGAAGCCTCTAAGTTGCTGTGGCTAGAAAGGACTATGCTTATTTCTGAAGAGTCATAAAATCTCAAATTGGAAGATCATTTTAAAAAGGTCTAAACCGGTCAGTGATGCTCATCTGGAGGCCCTTCTAACCCTCTCCCCACCTCCCACCCAGCCCTACATACTCACCAACAGGTCATTTGTCCTCTGCTTGAACACCACCAGCGGTCAGGAACTCACGACCTAGTGGTGCAGTCAGTTCCTTCTCAGGGCTGCTCAGGTTGTTAGAATAAATTCATTTCTTTCATTGAGCTGAAACGTGTTTTTCCATTGCTCCCCTGCCATTGATCCTGGTTCTCCCACGTATGGACTCAGAGCATGAGTCTACCGCCTTTCCCACACAAGTGCCTGTTGGACAGCTGAACACAGATGCCTTGCTGCTCCCCCACCCGAGTCTTCCCTTCTCGGAGATAAACATGCTCACTTTCTCAATTCCACCTGCAATTCCTTGGAACTACTTATTTGTGTCTGTGGACTCAAGGTGGGAGACAGGGTTCTCCGTTCCCTTAATGGGAAGCAGGAGAACCATAAGCACCAAGGGTGAAGGTGCCGGGGAGAGAATACCCATCGGCTGGTTTGGGGGCACCATCAGAGGGCGAGACAGGACTCCCCAAGGAAGATGAGTCAGAAGTGTTCATTTAGAGCTGGAGGTGCTACTGTCAGTAAGATGAGACGGCCACTCACATTGGAAAACTAGAGAAGAGGCTGATAAAAAAGTGAGTTCCAAAGGTGTAGAGTGGATAAAGGGAAACCACCAGGCAGGTGCCATCTCAGGAGCTGATAGCAGTGGGACAGGTCACCATTCCTGGGACTGAAGGGGGAAGAGGAGGGGGTGGTGACTGTGGAACACAGTGCAGAATCTATTAGTGGTAAAACTTTGCTTTTACTTTGCTTAATAACCATGAACATTGATAAAAATTCTCTAGCTTATGGGGCGCCTGGGTGGCACAGCAGTTAAGCGTCTGCCTTCGGCTCAGGGCGTGATCCCAGCGTTATGGGATTGAGCCCCACAAGGCTCCTCTGCTATGAGCCTGCTTCTTCCTCTCCCACTCCCCCTGCTTGTGTTCCCTCTCTCGCTGGCTGTCTCTATCTCTGTCGAATAAATAAACAAAATCTTTAAAAAAAATTCTCTAGCTTATATTTTAACCCCCCAACTTGTAGAGATTAGTCGGCATCTATTAAATGACTAAGAACTTCATTAGCTTTAATTAAGCATCAAATGAGGAATGAACTCAGTAATCAGGATGGTTGAAGTGGGAGCATGAAGAAAAGTGCATTGTGAGACTTATTTTAAAGGAGCCCGTGAGCAAGTGCCAAACCCTTCCGCACACGGGATCTCACTGCCCTCCCCCTGCTCCCGGAGGTGGCGATTATATGTCCCTGCTTGGCTCAGGTTTGAAGCACACCCTGGCTGGGAGGCAGCTGGCACTGGCCCAGGCATGAATTCGTGCCTCCCCCTCTGGGCCCCACTTCCAGCAGGTCACCCGGGTCTGTGTTGTCACCTTGAAACATTCGAGAGAGTTGTGAGCTCCAGAAGGTGAGACGTGTGGGGCTGGGGGCAGGGAAGGCCAGCCCTGGAGGGTGGCTGGAGAGCTTTTGACAGCCCAGACCAGAGCCCAGGGTCCTATTCCTGACAACGTGAGCCCCCAGGCAGGCGCCGAGTGGATAAGAGTGTAGACAGTGAGGCCGGCCGTGATGCTTGCCAGCACCTGCAGATAGCAGGCAAATAATTGGCACGTTTAAAAAAAAATTAAAAAGCTATTGGATGTGAGTATTTTCTAACAGCGTCTGGCGGGAGTGCCCGGGAGGAATTTAATCAGCAAGAGTTGTTTAAACGGGGCTTCGCACACAGGCCCTGGCGAGGCTCGTAATGAACTCCGTATCATGTGCCACTCCTGTCTGCTGGGGACATTCAATTTGTTAATTCTGCAGCTGGTGAGAGAGGTCAGATAGGAAAGTGACGATTGTTTTCTGACGTTCCAGCCCCTGCTCACATCTTTCTAATTAATCCTTTTAGGAGCCACGGGTAGATTAAGAAGGAGAAAAGGTGCGGGAAGCAAGCGTGAGAGAAATTGATGGAAAGACAGCGCTGCCCTTCTCTTCCCAAATGGGATGGGATGCTAGGAGTGGATGGTGGGGAGAGAAACAGCCCCGCTTGGCCTGCCACCCACTGCTCTCTTCTCACTCAAAGGGAAATTAGATGCTACGAAGAGATGGAACCCTTGGGGCCTCAGATAGTCTCCTGTGGTGACTGTTTGAAACAAGGGTCACAGAAGGAAGGGCCCTTGGTCTCCATCACTAGGTCTTGGACGGACCGCAGCCATCAGGGGCCGCAGAGGTGGACAGCCATGTCCAAACAGAGTGGACAGCCATGCAGGGTGGGAGTGTGACCTGCAGTTGAAGGCCCACAGTCATTGGAATTTTGTAAGACTATCCCCTGGGCCTCAGGGGGCCCGGTTAGGTGTCTCCACCCCACGTCCAGGTTGTTCTTGCCTGCCTGTGTTGAGAAGCTGCTGGTGTGCACTTGTCTTCTGTTTGTCCTTCCAGATCCATTTCCCCTCCTCTCTGCCTCGGAAGCAGAGCCCTGTGGACCGTCCATGGGCGCCCTGGTCCCTGGGAGGAGGAGCACAGGAGGTTGCCTCAGGCTGACTGGGTCGGGCTGGAAGGCCTGTGGCTCACCAGCTCTCTTTAGAGGCTCTGCACCCTCTCTTCTGTTGCTGACAGCTGTGCTGCTACCAGCCCGGGATCCTGCACTTCCCCTTCCCTGCAACCCCCCATAGCTTTGTAATCCATGTCTCTATAAATATACACCCCTCAAATTATCCTAACAGGGTCCTTCTCTCCCCACCCCAGGACACTGACACTAGTGCCTGATAGTTAGGTCAAACCTGAGCTTGCATCTGACCTCTTTCTCCTATAAGGATAAGAGAGAGTTACTTGCCTTTTCTAAGCCTAGGTTAACATCTGTAAAATGGGAACAGTGATACCAACCCACCGCGCTGTGAAACAACCTGAATCAAACACCTAGTAGTTGCTTTGTCAATGCCCATTTCTTTTCTTATAAAAATCTCAAGTTTAGGAGAACCACAAAGGAGCAAAGGGTATGAAATAAAAGAATACTTGAATCAATACTTGATTGATAATAAAAGAACACTTGAATCATGATTAAACCCAAGATTTACATACTTCTGCCAGTGTGACTCCAGCCAGGTGGTTGATTTGACATAGGATTCCTGTCCTGGCTGAAGGAGAGCCTTGCTCAGAGCTGTCCGTTCATAGCAGGCTTTGGGCGTGGAGCATGGATGTCCCCTCTCCAACCTATAGGCTCCTTGAGTCCTCAGTGCTTCCACTCATGCTGATACATGCATTCTGCAGACATTTGCTGGACCACCTCCTATGTGCCAGGCTCTGTGCTAGGTCCCAGGGAAGGAGAGGTGAATCAGACACAGCACCGGACCTCAAGATGCTCACAATGTTGGTCCTAAGCTGTTAACTTTGATTAAATGCCATCAAGCACAAAAGTGAGAATGATTAATTCTGCTGTGCATGTGTGGTGTGTGTGTGTGTGTGTGTGTGTGTGTATGTGTGTGTGTGTGTGTGTGTTAAGAGAGAAGGGTCTAAGAAGACTTTTCGAGGGCCTTAAAAGATGAGCTTCCCAGAGAATAGAGAAGAGCTCTGCAGGCAGAGGGAACAGCATGTGCAAAGGCTTGGAGGCAGGAGAGTACACAGGGATCCATGTTCCACAGTGGTTGGGGTACTCTCTAAGTCCCCAGAGCGGAGGGATCCCGCTGGAAACGAAGCCCAGCTTGGAAGCAGGGAGGACCTGAAAACCACTCTGAGAGATCTGGCTTTGACTTAGGAGACGAAGGGGAAGTAGCAAAAATTCTTCATCCTAAGCATTTTGGAACTCTGGCATGAACTCTATGTGCATTTTTTGTAATCAACTGCATTCTGACAGTAAGGCCCTATTCCACTGGATAGGCAGAAGATAGATTCACGGTCCTCACTGAGATTCCTTTTCCCTGACTGCCCCCAGGATGATGCCCTGTTCCCAGAATCTTGCACTAAGACAAATCTCTAGGAGACCCCACAAAGCCATCCCCTTGAAGTCTGTACACCTCCCCTGGGACGGCCGTGGGTTGGGAGTGGATCCCACATCACTTGTGTAACTCGCTGGCCAGAGACCACACCTCAGTCTGGGAGTCAACTTAGAGCCCTCTACCTCTCTCCCATCACCCTCCTCCTGGAGACACAGATTAATCTGCCATAAGTGTTTACAAAATACAGCAGGAATCATAGACTTTGAGCAGTTTTTGTTTATACTGTCCTGCAAAAATTCCCTAAGGCAAAGAAATGATAAGGGCCTGACAACTTGCTTGAAATGTGGGAGAAGGAAAATCCAGAGAGAGCAAACACAAACGAGCACATCCATGAAGTGGACATTTTGAAAGGCCTTTGATACTCATTACTAAGTAGGACACTCCACATTCTGAGGCCATGTGTATTGAAATAATTTTCCAAATAATTTCGTCTCCCAAGCGCTTTTGGCAAAATCCGATAACTGAGACAATGGAAGGAATATTCAACCTGAAATTTAGAACACATTCATAATAATCATACCTGAAATAGTCACTACTAGACAGTGAACTTCAGGGCAGAACTACTGACTATAGTGGTCAGAGGTTGATTTTCATCTCTGAGTTCTAGAACTGTAAGCAAATTACTTTAATCCCTTGAGCCCTTCTTCCCATCAGTAAAATAGGGCTCACCTTTCAGCATGGTGAGGACAGAATCTGTAACAGGACCTGGCCGGGAGTAGGCATCAAATAAGTGCTAACTGGAGGGGTGGATGGATGGAAGGACTTATGGACAGCCAGACAGATGGACACCTAAGCCCTTTGATCTATGTTTTCAGTCATGACACTGCTGGAAACTCTGCATCTTGGAATAACATTTAAGCATTTTGTGAGCTCTTAAGTTAAGTGTAACTCCTAAACTAGGATCTAAACTGGGGTCTCTGTCTTGCCTATGCAGATTATTGCACATAAAAAGAAATACTGAGGGTGGAGAGAGAGGAGGCGGGGTGGAGAGAGAGGAGGCGGGGGTCAATTACCTCTTTATCAGGTGTAAGGACAGCACATTCTTCCATTCATTAGCACCCACTTGTGCCTGCCAAGAGAAAGCCAATCAGCTGCCATTTGCCTGGGGAACAAATAGAAGAGGTGACCCAGAGACAGAAGATTGGGCGCAGCAGTAGAGCCAAGGAAGAAGGCTGAGACCTGCTGACCTCCAGGAAGGGGCTAGCTCTCCTGGCCTCAGCGATACAAAGATGTGACCCCCACCAGCCCTCCCAGGGTACTCCGAAAAGCTGGCAAAGTATTCCGGTTCTTACTAATCATCATAAAGTTGCTTTTGAAGGCAATGAAGTACTTCTCTGAAGTGGCAGAGAAACAAATCTACCCAACGTACCGGTCGGGCAAGCAGTGTGATTGTTCGAAGCAAGGAGTCGTCATCTCTGGGGCCCACAGGTGGATGAGTGAAGCAAGAGAAGTAACACGGGGAGGGAACCCCTGGGATAAACAGTACAGCCTAAACACAGAGGCTTCCAGCCTATCAGGTTTGCAATTTTAAATACAAGTCTGAAACTTGGGTATAGATGTGAAATCTCCCAATTTTAAATGTGGACTAGGAACTCAAAGTTTATCGAGACACTGTGTAGGTCAAGTAAACACGTCTGAAGGCCATCAGTGGCCCTCAGACTGCCGGTGTCTCAATCGAATCCCAAATCCAGACACGAGACAAGGGTGGTATGAGGGGTCAAAGCCAGAATCAATATCAAGAATCATAGTGGAGGATGGCAGGCACCTGGTAAAAAGAACGGCATGATCAGGAGCCAAGTTTAGAATTAGCAACGCACAGGAGAGAGTCAGTGATGAGGTCTTGAGGGAGACTTTGTGGGGGATGACTTAATTCTGGCCGATCCTACCTGGCAAGAAGCTGTGCCCACACTGCGTGTTTCCATTTCCGGTTACCCTGCAGCCGGAGTCCAATTCACTGCACTGTGGATAAGAGGGCAATGGTAGTAATTATGTTGCAGTTACATCATTATAAACAATATAACGATGATCGTTTTTATGTATTTACATTTTACCTTTGTTCTATTTTCTGAGACTACATCTTCAGAAGTGAAATTATTATTGCATTTGACTTCTACTGTAAATTGATTTCCAAAAGAGCAGAATTCACTAAATACTTAACATTTCACATTTATTCACTTATTAAGCTTCCTTACATTTTCCAGCTCTCTTGTAATTATTTTGGGGTCATGTGACTAGTTCTGGCCAATGGGCTTGAGCAGAAATGACACACATCCAAGATACTTAAGGGAGGCTGTGTTTTCCACACCTCCTTTCCACCTGCCAAGTGATGCTAAAAACCATACATTGAGATAGTACTAGAGACCCCTGAGTCACCAGATGGAGAAGAACCACAACAAACAGCCATTGGGCTTTGAGTAAGTGAGAAATCAGCTTTTTGTGAAAATCTCAGCCACTGAGATTTTCAAGTTACTTGTTAGAGCCATATGGTCTAATCATCTTGATTAATATATACCACTTTATAATGCCATCAGTAACAAGTGTAAATTTCTACTGTGTCTCTAATACTTGGCATCACCATTAAAAACATTTATTTTAGCTTATTTAAGAGGTGAAGTATTATTTCTCACTTTTGTTTAATTTTGCATTTCTGAGATAATCTGTGAGGTTGAATACGTTTCATGTTTATTCTTTTGTTATAATTCCTAGTCTGCGAATTATCAATTACCATTTGATGTCGCCTAATACTGTTGATTTTAATGCTTTGATTATTTTTTAAAGTCTAGATGAGCCCTTTGTATGATAAACTGCCTTTGTCAATAAAATTGATTGAACATATTTTCCAGGGTGTTTTTTGGCTTTTTATTTTTTCATTTTAAGGGCAGTTAATATTGTTTGAGTTAAGTCAGTCATACTTTTCACCAGCGAACTTTTTCTATTACTTTTAAACTTAAAAATTCTTCTTCCACAAAAGGTCTAATAAATATTTAACTCAAATTTTTAACTTTTTACAATATTTGCAAATAAATCCATCTTGAATTTATTTTGGCTCATAATAAAAAATGATGACCTACATAGTACTTCATTACAAAATGCCAGTCAGTTATCCCACACGTTTATATGTAATGTTGGTCTTTTTTCCAAATTAATTTATAATGCCTATTTTGTCAAATATTTAATGTAAATATAAAAGGCTATTTCTCTGTTATTCTATTCTATTGTTGTATTTACTACTGAATCAGTGCCTCAAAGTTTATTATAACTTCACAGTGTGATTTAATGCCGGGAAAAACTAACTGGCATCACCCTCTACTCTCATGCTCACTTTTTTCAGAATCATCTTTCATATTCCTGGTTTAGCTCTTTTGTCACGTGAGATTTTGAATTATTTTTTGCCATGTTCCCTGCAAAATATCCTGTATATATACTTTATTGGAATTTTATGTTGGTGATCTATTAATGGAGAAAGATGAAATATTTATGATACTTGATCTCTCATTTAAGAATATAGTACATCTTGCCATTTGCTTAAGTTATCTTTTCTACCTCTTCATATCATTTTGCAATTCTATTTATAGAGACTAAAGTCTAAACAAATATACATTTAAATAATGATATAAATAAAAGCATATGCATTTGAAGGAGAGAGAATTTAAACAGTATGGGTGACCTTGCCCATTATCCTCTCGCTGAGCACATTCTGGAGAGAAATGGGGGATCAGCCTCAGATTCTGGCACTTTTCCTGATGCCATCCTCTCGAGGTGCTGGGTATTATGCTAGGTTTATGTTAACTATACAAGATTTTAGCTGAGAGCTCAGTTTGTGGTCTCACTTCTATGTAAAATGTGGTTCCACTTGAGTTCCCAAGCACCTATGATAAAGTTTATTATGTAGTTTGTATTTTTTGTTTATTATGTAGTTTTTATTTCTTTTGCTATCGTGAGACCTGTCATAATAAGATCTCGTCTCTTTCTTAAAAATCTTTACCTTTTCTTATAATAAGAGAAACAGTTGTTCTTTATAAAAAACTCACAAATACAGGTTATCAACAAGAAAATTAAATATTAGTAGAAAAATGGCATACTAGGAAGCTCTAGGCTCTCATTCCCCCATAGAAACACTTTTTGAAAACAACTAGTGAGCAGCCAAAGTAACTTTATAGGAGCTCTGGAAAACAGTCAAAGTTCGACAACAACCAAACAAATCTCCAATCAAGAAAATCCGTATGCAAAATGGTAGGAAATTTTGTGACATGTTTGCTGATCCTTGTCCCATTCCTCCCCCACCCCCCTCCAGTATGGAACACTCTTGGACTGAAGGAGGTATTAACCCAGCTCCCATTTTCCTCCCTTGAACCAGAGGGAGCAGAGCAGACTTTATTTGCCATGTTAGAACTTGTCTGGGAGCTTCCTGAAGGACTGGTCTCTGTTCTGCCTAACTTGCAGCTTAGTGGGGGAAAAGTGGCATAGCTTGCATCTCGGGCTGGGAAAAATAGCACAAAGCAGTGGGCACAGTTCATAAAAGTTGCAGGTACCTGAGCAAGAGTTTGCAAACAGAGGCATACAATAAAACATTTAAGGGCCTGGGTTGCCTGGGTGCCTCAGTCAGTTAAGTGTCTGCCTTCAGCTCAGGTCATGATCCCAGGGTCCTCTGCAGGGAGCCTGCTTCTCCCCCTCCCTCTACCTGCCGTTCTGCCTACTGGTACTCTTTCTCTCTCTGTCAAACAAACAAATAAATAAAATCTTGTTTTAAAAAAGGAAAAACATTTAAGGTCCTGAGGAGAAGCTGAGGTGAAGCTTTTTGGGAAAGTAAGATGTTCAAAAATACTCAATTCCCTGTATCTACAGGGGAATCAAAAAGCCACACACAGGTCCAGATAAAACATGTGTTCAGAAAAGATTTGTAAAGATCTTAAGCCTTCACCTTGGGTTGATTCTAAGACTCAAAATATGTCCTGCTAGTAAGTAGAGGAATGACCCAGCATGTAGCCAATCTGTAAAGACTGGGAGAAGTGACTATTTTATTCTTATTTTTTTAGCATTTTATTTTTAAGTAATCTCTATACCTAATGTGAGGCTCAAACTCATAGCCTGGAAATTAAGAGTTCCATACTCTGCCAACTGAGCCAGCCAGGTGCCCCAGTGAGTATTTTTCAAATACCCAATTTCCTACAAAAAATAAATTAAATAAAAATAAAGTGTACAAAGAAGTAGAAAAACATGCCCCATTCAAAGGAACAAAATATATCTCCAGAAACTATCCCTGAGGAAACACAGACATTAGACTTCTAGACAAAGACTTTTTAAAAAATTATCTTTAAGTATCCTCAAAGAGCTAAAACACAAAGCACCAAGAACCAAAGGAAATTTTAAAAATGATACTTGAATAAAATGAGAATTTCAACAAAGAAATCAACAGCAGAAGGAAAACTGGAAAATTCACAAATGTATGGGAATTAAAAATATACTCCTAAACAACAAATGAGTCAAAGAAGAAACCATAAGGGAAATTAGAAAAAACCTTGAGACAAATTAAAATGAAACACCACATACTAAAATTTATGGAATGTAGTAAAAACTGGAGGGAAACTTATACTTGCAAATGCTTACAGGAGGAAAGAAGAAAAACCCACAGTTTTGCCTTCCCTAAAGAACTAGGGGGGAAAAACTAACCCAAAAGCTAGCAGAAGAAAAGAAATAGTAAAGATTAGAGGAGCGATAAATAAAATAAAGAATAGAAAAGCAATAGAGAAAATGAACAAAAGCAAAATTTGTTGGCTCTTTGAAAATATCAGTAAAATTGACAAACCATTAGCTACACTAAGAAAAAGAGAGAAGACTCAAATTACTAAAATCAGAATGGGAGACGGGACAGGACTACTGATGTCGCATAAATAAAATAGACTGTAAGCAAAATATGAACAACCGTATGCTAACACACTGGATAACCTAGATGAAATGGACAAATCCCTACCAGGAATGAATCGTGAAGAAAGGGTTGGCAATCCCACCACTCATGATCATTCTGATGTCTACATCCCCAGATGGATGAACAGACAGGCAGGAGCAAAGATGGAATCTTCTACATGGAACTGCTTTTTATCAGACCTCTCCAATTAACAACACTTATGAACATCTCCAATTAACAACACTTTGTGGTTACCATCTACTATCTACAACTGCACTATCCAACACAGTAGCCACTAGACAACTGTGGCGATTTACATGTTAATTTAAACTAAGAAAAGTTAAACAAAATTAAAAATGCAGTTTGTCAGTATATCAGCTTCCTATTACTATAACAAATTACCACAAATTTAGCAGTTTAAAACCACACGTGCTTAATATCTTACAGTTCTGGGACAGAAGCTCAAAATGGCCCACACTGGACTAAACTTAAGGGATAAGTGGGGCCACATTCCTTCTGGAAGCTCTAAGGGAGAACTGTCTCCTTTCCTTTTCCAGCTGATAGAGGCAGCCTCACATTCTTTGGCTCATGGTCCCTTTCTCCATCCTCAAAGCTAGCAGCGTAACACCTTCAGAGCTCTCTCTTTGGCTCTGACTCCTCTGCCTTCTTCTTATAAGGCTTCTGGGGCTACTTTGGGCCTGTCCAGATAATCCAGGATAATCTCCCCATCTCAAGATCCCTAACTTAATCATGTCTCCAAAACCCTTTTGTCATGCCATGAAACACAGTCACGGTTTTGGCGATTAGGAAGTGGCCATCTTGGGGGGGGGCGTACTGGGGGCAGACTGCCTACCACGCTCCCAAGTTTGCAGCAGCCACACATATTGGATGGCACGGAGCACAGAGCATTTCCATCATCCCAGGATGTTCTACTGGACAACACTGATGGAGAGTTAAGAATCTTTAGTTACTTAACCTCTTTGTGCCTCGTTTCCTCCTCTGCAGAACGTATAGAATAACAGGACTCAGTGTAGGGCTGTTGTAACAGCAGAGGAATTAATTGTGTTAGGCCTCGCACGGTACTTACTATGTTCCAGGCACTGCTCCAAGCACTTTACATATTTTACGTTATGTAATCTTCACAACAACCCTATGAAGCAGATAAATGATTATTATTTCCATGTTATAGATAAGGAAACTGAGATGCAAGAGGTCAAATACCTTGCACAAGACCACGCAGCCAGCAGGAGGCAGCACGTTGCAGTGTGTCATATGCTTCCCACTACATGGAGTTGGACATCGAATCTGCCCAATGACCCTGCAAGGTAAATCCCATTACAGTCAGAAACACCGAGACTTGGCTGAATAACTGAATCGGCTACATAACTTGCTGAAGGTCATGCACAGAGTGTGCATTTGTGCTAAGATGCAAACTCATTGCTCTTTCCACCTCACCTCTGGACAGGCAGAGATACTGGGATTAAGGGCAAGGGAGGTTCCTATATCTCACAGAAGAAAATAAAAACTGTGCCCCTGGAAGATATAAAAGCCATCCCGAGCTTCCCACACGGGCTGACAGTAAGGCAGGGGTGAGCACCAAGGCCAGGGGGCTATGGGGGGGGCACTGTAGCTCATGTTTCTGAGCCCAGAATGGGGAGCACATCTAAGCCTCCTCACCAGGATGAAAAAGGACAATGGGAAGAGACCAAAATTGGAGGGTGAAAATGATTTCAGAGGCTTTAATAAAAACATGGACTTTGAAGTTAGGAAAGAAAACAGCTCTATAACAGCCAAATCAAGACCCACAGATTGAATACAGGGCAAGAGTGATCGGAGGAGCCCTGATTAAAGAGCAGCTTGGCTGTCTGCTGGAGGCTTCGTGGGAGGCCAGCCCTCCCTCTGGCTCTCCCCTATGATGCCCTCCCCCAACATTCAGGGACATGCTCTCACCATGATGGATGGTCAAATAAGCCTGGAAAGAGAGCTCTGCCTGAAAGTAGAGCTCGGGCAGTCCACAGGACAAAACCTCCATGCGACTTGCAAAACAATAGCAATAACGTGTTTTCTCATGCAGAAATCATTTGTGTAGCACTTACTCTAGGCCAAGCCTCTCCTGAGCCCCATTAGCCCACCCCTTCCTAACTTACCTCTGCCTCCTCTCTCCATGCTTCTCCTGCCCATCCTGAGCTCTGGCCACCCAAATTCCACCAGGCCCATGCTCTCCCTTCTACCTGAAACACCCTCCCCTACCCTGTCTGGAAAACTCCTACCCAGACTTCAAAACCTCAGCTCGCAATGACCCCCCCGGAGAGCCATTTCTGAGCCACAAGCCTTCCTCTGTGCCTCGCCCCAGCCTCGGACAATTCTGCATTTTTCTATTTTTATACTTAGGTTGCATTATACTGTATCAACCAGTTCCCACCAGACCTGAAGCTCCTTGACTATGAAAGCTGCATCCTATTCATCTTTGGATTGTCAGGGCCGAACACGGGGCCTGGCTCTGTGCATTGGTCAAGTGAATGGGGAATACAAAGGAAAGATGCAGTTTTAGTCTGGCAGAGGAGGTATGAGATGCATACAAGTAACCATACCATAGGGCAAAGTTAGCTGAAAATATGAATGAGCTACCTGGAGAACTATGGGGTTCTGGAGGATGAGCCAATTATCCAAGCCTAGAGGATAAGCAAAGGATACTTGCGAATGAAGCCACAGAGGTGGAGCAGAATCTCCTCAAGCATTTCAGCTGTCTAGCACTTTGTGGGATGTTAGGATCTCCATTTGCCTGCTTATAGTACCAGGAAGGGAACGGCTTGACAGCCAGGATGTACACGTCCTTTTGGAAAGGCTGGTAGTGTTGGAGTCTGGGGAAGAAGGCAGCCTAGTGCTGGAAGAGAAGAAACGGATGCCATTTAAGGGCTTCTTTCTCTTTCTGCCCTGGCATTGTTTTCTTCCTCCCCCATCTTCTCTGTTCAGGTGAGGCAAAGCAATGCAGTGTTAAAAACTAAGCCTCTGGAAACTGAATTCGAAGCCAGTTTTTGTCACATACGGCCCATGGCCGTATTCTATTTGGGACTCATCTGGAAGCAAGATATAAATGGCTACCTCAAAGACATTGCAGGAATGAACTGGAACAGACATGCCGTATCAGTCAGGGCTCCAAGCAGGAGGCAGAAGTCACTCTAGCCAGAAAGACTGAAAGCACGGAATTACGTGAGGACAAAAGCAGCAGGAGGCCTAGAGCCCAGGCCTTGATGAGTTTCTCCAGGAACACACAAAACAGGCCCACCAATGATGCAGTTAAAAATGTGAGGGATCAGCAGCCCCACCACCAGAATGACCAAGTTCAGACACACTAGCAGCTTCGAGGCTACAGGCCAACCCAAGGCCTCTCTTGATGTGAATTCATCTACACAAGGGTAGGAGTGACCCAGACTGAAGTTGGGGGAGCCCACAATGACAGGGCTTGGGGCAGGTGACAGTGAGGACCCACAGAACTGTGTGTGAGCCCTGTGGATACAGACCCTTTAAGTAGGGGCCCGAGTGGGATAAGGGGCCACAAGGAACTTTGGTCAGTGACAAAGTGTGGCTCCAAACAGGGGAGCAGGGCGATCCTCTCCTACCAGTACAGAACCCAAGGAGGACTCCAGGGCACACAGCTCAAATACAGCACCTTGAGGGGAGCAGCTTTTGGAGCCCAAGGAAACAGGGTCTGTGCACAAACATTAGTGTCCTTACGGGGGCTCCTGTAGCAGCGGTAGAGACATGGCCCCACTCTCTGTGGCTTCGTGGGCAGCAGGCGTCACGAAACACATGAAACAGAACAGGAGAGAAGAAGTCTTCTCGGGCACTCCCAAGGTCAAAGCCAGATTCAGATCTTTGGAGGCCTCTGCTCTGACATGTTTGTGGCATTCTCACCTGTGTAAATTAAGCTAAAGGCAACATGAAACAATACGGATTCACGTGTCCAGAGCTGGTCGTTTTTCTGTTGATGACCCATTGGAGGCTTTTCCTTCAATATTAAAATCTGTCCCACCTTCCCACCCCTGCCCCATAAAAATGCAAGAGCAGCAACAACTGGTCACTCCAAGAACATGCTTGATTGATTCAGAGAATAAACCGGACAGGACTTTGACACACAGGTGTGGAGGACCTGTGTGCAGCAAAAGCAAGGGGCCGAGGAGATTTGGGCTTATTAAAATTGTAGATCTATAAGAAACCCACAGAGGAGAAGGACCTGGGGAATCCCTGGATTAAATGCTGTTGAAATATTACCTGTGAGAGTCCAGAATTTTTAAGAGGCAATATTTTCCCACCTCAGGAATCAAAGGTGGAGGAATTCAAGACTCTGAGCTGGAATTATCTCCTCTCCTGTGAACCTCTCCAGATGCCCCACAAATCCTTCAAAAGTCAAGTCAAAAGATGAGGCTTTGACGTCACAAGCATACGGCACGGGGCAGCAAGAAATGGACCCATGGGGCAACGCCAACCTGCCTTGCTCCCAACCCCCTCAACACGGTTTTGCACATCCCATTAACGTCTGGATTCTGGAGATAGCCCTCAGCAAGGAGCCACACAGATGAAGATCCTGTTCCCTTCAGTTAGGTGATAATAGGAGACGCCTGAAAAGATGTCTCCAGCAGGAAAACAAGCCTTCCTTCCATTCTGCAACCTTCTTTCCCTCCTCCCTTTTTCCTCTTCTCCTCCTTTCCCTCCTCCCATCCCTCTCTGCCTCCCCCTGCTTTACTTTTCTTCTTTCCTTCTATTCTTCCTTCCACCATCCATCCATTTATTCAACAAGCATTTATTATGCACCTACTATGCCCCAGAAATGCTATAGGCCCCGCCCATACAAGATGGAATAAGACAAAATCTACACCTTCATCAAGCTTGCATTCTAGTCAGGGAGCCATAGCAGAAATAAATCAGTGTGTGAAGTCATGTTGGGTAGTGATGAGTGATGTCAAGAAAAATAAAGCAAAGGGGCGCCTGGGTGGCACAGCAGTTAAGCGTCTGCCTTCGGCTCAGGGTGTGATCCCGGCATTACGGGATGGAGCCCCACATCAGGCTCCTCCGCTAGGAGCCTGCTTCTTCCTCTCCCACTCCCCCTGCTTGTGTTCCCTCTCTCTCTGGCTGTCTCTATCTCTGTCGAATAAATGAATAAAATCTTAAAAAAAAAAAAAAAGAAAAAGAAAGCAAGGTCATACGGATGGAGAGGGGCACAGGGGGCACTCCTTCAGATGACGGGATCGGGAAAGACTTCTCCAAGAAGACACGGCAGGGCAGCAGGAGCAAAGGCTCTGAGGCATGGGAGTACTAGCCATGGCTGAGGAGCAGAAAAGTGGTCACTATTGCTGGAGCCAAGTGACCCAAAAGGAATATAGAATTGGATCCTTGGGACCTTATACACTATGGCAAGGGTTGGGCTTTTATTCCAAGGGTTATGAAAGCCCTGGGGGGTGTGAACAGGACAATGAGATGACCTGCCTCTTGTTTAAAAAAAAATCTATTCTGTATACATGTGACATATTTAGAGGGAAGAGTATAGATGCTACTACTTACTCAACTTCCTGTGAAATGCATCACAAGATAAGATGGGCTGTGGGATGCCTAGAGAGACAGGTAGATGGATAGATCTGTGATCAAGCCAGTGTAGTAACGGGTTCATGGCTGAATCTAGGGATGGGCATACAGATGCTCACTGTAAAATTCATTCTTTTTACATGTGGGGGTTTTCATAATAAAATGTTTAAAAGAGGCTCACTCTCGCTGCTGAGTGGAGGGAGGGCAAAGAAAGAAGCTGGGAGATGAGTGAGGGGCTTCCTGCCAGGCCCTGGCGATAGATGGTAAAGCCCTGGACCAGGGTGGTGGCAGGAAAGGAGGGAGAGCATTCCAAATTAATGAGCGGCAGGGATTGTGTTGGAAAGGGCAGGTAGAGGACAGCAGGGCATCAGGAATGAGCAGAATGAGTTGTGAGCGGAGCAGGGCTGCAGCTAGTCTATGTTAGAATCCTGCCTCTCCCACTTGCTGTGTGGCCTTGAGCAAGTTAACTGATCTCTCTGAGCCTCTGTTTCCTTGAGAGGAAAATGAGGAGGACAGAATTTGCCATCCAGTGTCCTTTTCTATAACATGACTCACATAAATTGCCAAAATGCAGGTCAGAGACATAGTAGATGCTTAATAGATGTCAGTTCTCCTGAAAAGGGGACGTAAGGAGCACTTGCACATAATTGGTGCCAGGAATAACCACTTGGAACACAAACTCTGCTACTTTGAAACAGTAGAGGAGCAATGTCCACTAATACTGCACTAACATATGGAATGAGATCTGAAACTGCCATGCAAAGTATTTTTATAATTAAAAAATCCTCAGGGTGATAGCACAGACCACCTTAGGAAGAAATAAAGAAAGTGAGTGAAGTTCCTTTTAACGTAAGGAGGACTGCAGTACATTTTCAAGCAGAAAGGGCCAGCATGCAACATTTAAGCCCAACTCTCAGTCCATTTGAACAAACTTGCTTCCACTAGTGTATCTGACTATCTGACAACGACATAAATAAAAAGTGGGAGCAGACTGAAATCCAGAGCTTGCCATCATAGACTCAAGCCTTTGTGATCTCCCTACTTTCCTAAATCTTTAAACTTTTAAATTTTGGCTAAATCCCGGAATAAAAAATGCCAAAATGCTATGGACAAGACATTCTTTTATAAGGGTACTGGAAAGTCCATACAAGATGTCCAGTAAATTGACATTTCTGTGCCAAAACGGCTGAATCAATTGATTATACTCCCAGAGAAAACATTTTGTCCGATTCTTTCTCTCCTCCTCTCACTCCCTAACTCTTCCCCTTCCCCCAAATCCCCCTGGAATTGCCTCACTCTCCTGGAACCTCTGACTCAGCTGTATAAATAACAGGAAAAATAATTAGAAGTCAGAAGGTCAAATGCTCCAAATGCCCATTGGACAATTTGCTCTTTTCCCACCAGGACTTGGCGTCTTGGTTTCCTTATGGGAGCAGTTTTTGTGAGTCCAAGTCATTCAGGTAGTGAAAAAATGGTCCAAGAGTGGGGTTTCAGGTCTGGTAGGAATCCTGACCCGAATTCACACCAGAGGAATGCTGTGGGTCAGTGCTGCTTGTCTGCTATGTCATCAAATAGCCAGATATTCCTGCAGTCTTCTGTGGCATACTAATTGAGATGTTTGCCCTATCTGGCCAGGGCAACTTCATATTTAGTGAGTTAGGATGTGTTTGATGACTTCAAAACTCAGTAATCAGAGCAAGAATGTGTATAATATGCTTTACCTATATTAAGTCATTTACTCATCACAATAACCCCATAAAGTAGATACTACTGTCATCCCTTTTATGGAGATGAAGAAACTGAGACACAGAAAGGGTAAGTGACTAGCCCAAGGTCACACAGATGGTAAGTGAGAGGACCAGGATTTGGACATGGGCAGGGTTAGAGGTGGTGTTCTCATTTCCAGGAGAGCAACCTGGATTCCAAGTGCATCAGCCTAAAGGCAGAGCAGACTGTGGGCCTCCCAGCTGCAAGAGCCCCAAGAGTGGTCAGGTTCCCTTAGCAATGAGACCCAGAAGGGTCCAGCTCCCCAACATTGGGGTGCAGAGGGTCTCCAGCAACCTGCCCTTGGGCAGCAGCTTAGGCAACCGGCTGACGTCCATCTCAGAGGGGCATCTCTGTTTACTGGGCATGGCAGAAGGCAATGACCAGAACTGAGTCTCAGAACACGTGCAGCACGCCTTGAGGTTTCCAAGAAATAATGGGGGTTAGGGAGGGAAAGTCTTCGAAAGATTAGAACACTTGCAGATAAGTTGGTGGAGCTCGTAGCCTTTAAAAGGCCAGCTTAATGCAACCACCTCTGTACTCATTGGCTTGGGAAGCCTGATAGTCAGGACAAGCACATTTTAAAACTGGAGAATTCTGACTCTGGTATTAAGTATGTGCTGAAAACATAGATGGCAAAAATCCATGTCTCTGGATTGTATCACGGGATTGTTTCAACCCCCATAATTGCCTACATGATACAACCGAAGAATGGCTTTAAAAACACTATGAAAAAGAAAGTGTTGTGAACACCTTCTTCTAGGGACCCCTCCAGGTATCCCGCCATGTAGTGCTCCTAAGCGCCACAGCATTCTTGGTCCCACTTAATTCTGCCTTTGGCTCTTGCTCCTCATCTTCCCTCCCTGGATGAATGATCAGTTTGGGGCCGTGTACCCCAGCTCCTTACTCTGCACTCAGTGTGTGCACCACAACTATGGGCAAGACTCTCCTGGCCCTTCCTGCAGCCCAGCGGGCCCACCCATGCCTGGGTCCCTATCCTTCAGGGAAGGAGAATGCGATACAAAGACCTAGATCTTCATTCAGCATTTTAGAACTAATCTTGTGCAGTGACTTTGCAAATGCCCAAGCCTGACCACCCCACCCCCATTCTATCCCCTGCAACTGGCTGGGGAAGCTGCCTGAAGACTCAGGAAGAAGTCTGTGTTGGTTCTAGCTGAATAACAGAGACCGAAATAAGGGAGTGGACCTGTCTTTCTATGCTGCTTTCCACTTGCCCAAACACTAGCTCACACGAGGCTCCTTGGAGGACTTGATTTAATGCCTTACAACATAGAACATGGAGATTCACAAAGTCCACCTAACAGGCCAGAGACAGAACCACAGAATTAGAATTCGAGTCTCTTCACCACTCTTAACAGCCATGTTTCTTTCTCATTCTCTTCCCCTGGGATTTGGCTAATGGGCTTGAAGCCGGCCTCGGCAGATAACCAGCTGGAAGGGCATTTGCTATGACAAAGCCTGCCTGGGGAGGCCGATCCCATAGATCAGTGTAGACTGCACACCTGGGGATCTGCAGATCTTGTGTCATGTTGGAAACCTGGGACAGGGCAAGACCACTTTATTCTGGTCCCTCAATGCTTCTGTTTGCTTTGGCATCAACCATCAGCCTGTTCTCTTAAGCATTTGTATCTCATACTTCACGGACTCACCTTCAGTAACAGAGTACTCTAGAATATGGTATCTAGTGATGCGTTACAAACAGGACATTATTTTTTTTTAAAGATTTTATTTATTTATTTGACAGAGATAGAGACAGCCAGTGAGAGAGGGAACACAAGCAGGGAGTGGGAGAGGAAGAAGCAGGCTCATAGCGGAAGAGCCTGATGTGGGGCTCGATCCCGTAACGCCAGGATCATGCCCTGAGCCGAAGGCAGACGCTTAACCGCTGTGCCACCCAGGTGCCCCAGGACATTGTTTTTTAAATCTTTATTTTTTTTTAAAGATTTTATTTATTTATTCGATAGAGATAGAGACAGCCAGCGAGATAGGGAACACAAGCAGGGGGAGTGGGAGAGGAAGAAGCAGGCTCACAGCAGAGGAGCCTGATGTGGGGCTCGATCCCAGAATGCTGGGAATCACGCCCTGAGCGTGAAGGCAGATGCTTAACCGCTGTGCCACCCGGGCACCCCTGTTTTTTAAATCTTTATGAACAGCATCACAAATTATTAATGCTTTTACCAGATGAAGTAAATTCATATCAGCTACTATGATAGTATGATGAATGCTGAATAACTTATAGTCAAATACAGTCTATTACTTCCTAAGCTCCAATAACTATACAGTAAAATTGACTGTCTCAGACCCTAATCTCTACAAACATTGAAGAACCCAGTGCTGCCAACACTCTACTATGAGGGGAAACCATCCTTCCAGGAAACCCGAAGCTACCCATGCTTTGAGGAGGGGTTTTTTCCAGTAAGCAGGAAGACGGCAAGGTGAGATTGGATCCAAATAGATGATTTTCCTTGCTGTGCAGACTGGCCTGTGCAGTTTTCTCCCCCCTGGAGACCAGAAAACATCCACAAAGTAAACACAAAGCCTTGACATTTTTTATAAATAGTTGCTTTACCTGTCTAGATCTAATTTTCTGCCCATCGCCTGAAGTCTGAATAAGTATCTTCTTACCTTGACCTCATACCTCCTCCCCACGGCGGCGGCCAGCAGCTTTCAGGGTGCAACTCCCCAGTGAAAGGACGCTTCAGCTCCCTTCGCTGCCACGCTGCATTAGCACTTCGCATTAGGGAGTTCAGGCAGCAGCACCTGCGGGGGTGCGTGAAAACCCTGTGCCCACAGCCCCTTGGCATCGGGGGATAGATGCCAGACAGCTTGCACAGCAGGCCCTTGAGGACAAGTATGGTGCTGCTAGTGACTTTGAGAGAGCCAGGCCTTCAACCTGCACCCTGGGAGGAGAGGCTCCAGCGTGCGGTAGCTCACATTAACGGGGTCTTCCTGCTGTCTCAGCTCTCCTAGACTTTCCCTTGCAGGCCAGGTGATCGGCCCTGATGCAGAATCTTCCAGCATTTGAACCACAGCCCAGCCACAGTGCTGAACCACGTGGCTAAGAGAAAACATACTGAAAATTTCTGCTATAAATTATATACATATCTCTCAAGTCTCTGGCTCTAAACTCTGATCATCATCATCTTTAAAAAGTACATCATGTGACTGTGCATTAGAAAGACCAGGCATCTGCACAATAGATCTGACTTTGAACTCTAATTTTTTTTTCCATTACACTAATTTAATTTTCTTTAAAGGACTAAAGGGCTCTGTTAAATCTAGATTAAAAGGAATTCCTATCTCACCATCTGTAATAGCTGTGTTACTTAGCCCACGGTTCATTTTGTACTTTTTTTGGTGTTTCTAGACACTTAATTGGTGCAAACATCTTATTTTCCTATAAAACTGCCTAATAATGAAAGATCGGTTTAGATTTTTCTTTTGGCAAATATCTTTTGAGTTGAGACATTTCGTTTGTAATTTTGCGATAGGTTAAAAAGCTGGATACTCCCTCTTGACACCTCATCTCAAAATGAAATATGTTTCTTCATCTGTAAAAGAGGGGTAATCATACTGACCTCAGATGGAACTTGGGAGAACTCAATGAGATCGTGTACATGCATCACCTCCCAAAGACGGGCACATAAGAGGCTCTCCTGCCTTGACTACTTTCCATAATAAGGGCATATCACATAGCCTCCCTCAATTTCTCCTGAATCACACGGGGATAAAGAAGAAGGCAGAAACTCACAGTCCTACCAAAAACGAAGGCTGACAGTGGCGAGCGCTCCTGAATCACGATACCGGGATTTGGACTGCTAAGTGTATCCATCAACTGCCCACTGGATGCGGATGAGGTAAGGAGACTCCACCCTCGCCCAAAGGAACAGAAATCTAGCTCAAGGCAAATGCATGCCACATGTTTGATATGAAACACTGAGGCTGGCTAGATTTTCCTGTGATTAAGGGTGAGTACATCTGAAAATAGATTATGGGAAATAATAAAAAAAAAATGAGACCAAGGAAAAGGAAAGGTCATACAGAACACGAAGAGGAAGAGCATACCTCTAAAAAGAATCGACTACCTGAAGAAGAGGAAATTTTTCAGTGAGTGCTTGATCTCTTCAAGCGATGTCATGGTATCCATCTGTAAGAAACAGAAAACTAAATTAGGAAGACATGGGCTGAGATAAAAAGACAACAAGATGAGAACTAAACAGAAAGATAATAGAGAAAAGAATGGAAACCCAGAATGCGATGACAGAATTAGAATGCTCATCGCAGGCAGCAGAGAGTGAAACTGGCACCTGCCGCCGACAGGACCACTGTGTGAAGGGCGGACGTGAGAAACTCCCCCAGAGGTGAGGACCAGGGCAGAGAGGGGATAAGGAAGAAAGAGATGAGAAATACAGAGGACAGAAAATGGATAATCAATGCCGTGGACGTCTAAGGTAGAAGAAGATTACAACATTTTCATTAAGACACAGTTTTTAGGGGCGCCTGGGTGGTTCAGTCAGTTGAGTGTCTGTCTTCGGCTCAGGTCATGATCTCAGGGTCCTGGGATCAAGCCCCACGTCGGGTTCCTTACTCAGCAGGAGTCTGCTTCTCCCTCTCCCTCTGCCTGCCTCTCTGCCTACTTGTGAGCTCTCTCTCTTTCAAGTAAATAAATAAAATCTTAAAATAAATAAATAAATAACCCAGTTTTTAAAGACTCCCCAGGAGAAATAAGAAGCTTGGTTGTTCAGAAGGAAGGGTCACCCCATTCTAGCCTAACATCAATGAAAATAACACCACATCTATATATTTTGGGGAAAATATTTTAATTTCAACAATAAAGAAAAAGGTCCTATGAATATGTTACAAGCAAAGGAATAAAGACCAGACTGGCTTCAGGCAGCCGTGCAGTCCTGATGACCAGAATGTAGTTTCCCTACACAGTTCTGAGGAGGAAAGGTGCTGGTGCAGAAATGTGAAACCCAAATCAGCTATCCTCTGCGTGAGAGGGCAGTCCTGAGCCATTCCACTTATATGGCATCCATGTACCCTTACTGAACACAATGTTGAAGACATACACTAACAAAGAGATTCACTGGATTAGCTTCGTTTTCCTCTATGCATTTGGGATACCAAACTCAGGCAGCCATTTGGATAATGTGCTGTAGGTTGATTCTGAAAACGAGCATGAAACTGGCCCTGCTAAAGGTCCCTCTTCCTTTCATTAATAAGTATTGTGTTTCTGACGCCATGATCCTTCACTTTGTTCAGAATGTTTATTGCATTTGATGACCGTGGGTGCCATTCCGTTCTGTCACTTCCTAACACCACGAAAACATTTTACATACTTGGAACACTTTGTCAGGAGAACTGTTGAAATAAACACTTAAAAGCAGCTTTGAGCAGGACAACAGATGACCCGAGGTTGCCTCAGACCTGAAGTCATTTTGAATCTTTAAAAGTTGGTTCTTTAATTAACTGAATCATTGGTCTAATAAATAAAGATCGAGAGCAGATATCTATCAAGTCCCTCTTCATATCATCTTCCTTCAAGAACCTGTGAATTTCCTATAATGAGTGTGCTTAAAAATCAAATTGCAAAATGATCTTGATTATATTTAAAAATGCATGGGAAAAAAAAGGCTGTCAGGACATATGCCAATAAGTTAAGTGATTATCCGTGGGTGTAAGATATTAGAAATTTTTTTTCATACATTTTCCAAACCATATATACAATATGCCTTTACCTTTATAACCGGGGGGGGAGGGGGAAACAGTCTCTTAACAACTACTTGTACAATTTGTATTTATCATCTGATTACAACTATGTAAAAATATTATGTAATTCAAAAGGATTCGAAGTAAGTACACTAATGTATTAACAGGTATTGTCTCTACATGGTATCAAACGGTTTAAATTCTTTTTCTTCCTTGGTTATTTCTATATTTTCAAAACTTTCCCTAATTAGCAGATAAATATTGTCACCAATAATAACAATAAATTATAGAAATTTAACACATATGTCTCCCTCCCTTCTCCTGGTTGAGAACATCAAGAATGAAAAAGATGTGAGGGAGCTGCACTTTTCAGGGCCCCATAGAGACCATGCCCAAGGGGCCAGAAAACCTCAGGTTGCCTTTCTCCACCAAGTCTGAGCTGTCACTTATCCAATCCAGGGGCCCCTCACCCTGTGTTCTCCTTTGAGGTCAGGATAGAGTCCTGGGGTCTCTTGACAACCAATCCCACTAAGCAACCTTGAAGAATTCATGCACCATGACAGCCTTCCTCTGAGGCCCCCAGAAGGAGCCCCCCTTAGCTCTAAGTGGGAGCCTCTCCCCTCCACCGAGGTCACAGGGGCTTGTGCTGGTGGCTGCGGTGTGTTTTCCTAAGCTGGGAAAAGCACCTCACAGACAGAAAGGTGAAATGTGAACTAAAAATAGAGTGAGGCTAGCCCAGGCCATGGGGGCTGAGGCAGCAAACAGAGGCAGACACAACAGAAGGGCTGACTGAGCTGAGGACAGACAGCCCCTGGCAGCCTCTCACATCTGCTCTAAATCAGGCTATGTTTTCCATGGCTCCCACTGCTGCTTGGGGCTGAGCTCCCCAACACCGGCATCTTTCACCCCACATTTTGGAATGCTGCTGGCCTCCCAAGACTGTTCTAATGGGTTCGTGCAGAAAAGAAAGGCCATCTGCTTCCATGCCTCTTCATAGCCTCAGGGAAAATTCATTCTTACCTGACGAATTTAAGAAGCTCTTGCCAGAGCAGAAAGTTATCATGGCCAGAAATGTCCGGTGGAGTTCAAGAAAAATACGTTCCACCACTGAAGTGCCAAATCGGCTTTTTCTGGCCCAACTGGCTTTTCGACAAAGAAGTTCTATTGGGTTTCCTTCCTTCCTTCCTTCCTTCCTTCCTTCCTTCCTTCCTTTTCCCTCCTTCCTTTCCTCCCTTCTTTCCTTCCCTTCCTCCCTCTTTTCTTTCCCTCCTTCTTCCCTCCCTCCCTCCCTTCCTCTCTCTCTCTCTCTCTCTTTTTTACGTAGGCTCCATGTGCAGCATGGAGCCCAACATGGGGCGTGAACTCATGACCCGGAGATCAAGATCTAAACTGAGGGTGCCTGGGTAGCTCAGTCAGTTAAGAGTCTGTCTTTGGCTTGGGTCGTGAACCCAGGGTCCTGGGATCGAGTCCCGCATCGGGCTCCCTGCTCCACAGGGAGCCTGCCTCTCCCTCTGCCTCTGCCCTTCTCTTTCTCTCTGTCTCTCATGAACAACTAAATAAAATCTTTAAAAAAAAAAAAAAAGACGTGAACTGAGATCAAGAGTTACCCAACCTACTAAGCCACCCAGGCACGCTGGGTTTTCTTTCTACTCACAAACTATAAGAAGCAGGTGGAATGCTACCTTGATTGCTCTCTACCAGAGGCTAACAGCCAACCAGGGACAGGACAGGTGACTTTTTAAAGCTTCATTGTCCTCATATGTAAAGTGGGCATGTTGCTGCCTCAGTCTTATGCTGCGCACACTGCAAATGCCGTCTCCCTTCTTCTTCTGTGAACAGCGAAAGGCAATTACTAAAATTTCAAGTTAAATCTGAAGGACTGAATTTATCCTTCCGGCGGTTGCTTTCTCTTCTTAAAAGCCTGCTACAAACCGATATATATAAGCTATTAATGTATGTTGACCGTCTTAAAAGAACCGCTTATAGGAATGTCAGTCAGGGCCCTGGCAGCAAAGACCATTCCACTTAGGGGGTTTCCATTGAAGAGGTGTGGGCAGGGCAAAGGGACCCCACATGGATTCTGAGGCAGACAGGGAAAACAATGGCAGGATGCCATAATTAGCGTAGGTCTGGAGGGACAAAGAAGGAAACGTTACTGATAGCTGGAGAGAAGGGGCTTCCCAGACAGAAGGTGAGGTCCACAGCCACAGAACTTTGACAGTGAAGCAGGAGAGCAGGAAAGAAACACCCCAAATCACCCTTCTCCACTCTCCTATCTTCCACTGGTGCCTTCCATTGGCCAAACCCAACCAGAAGCCAGAGGGTGAGGGAAGCCCAAGAGATGACAGTGCTGAGCAAAGCAGAGGAGAGTGAAGGGAGGCCTGGGGGTGAACAGAGACAATCAGCCCTACACACCTTCTAAATACACAGTATGAGCAATTGCTTTGCAGACTGTCAGTCCTCTTTATCCATCCGTTCCCACCTACAGAAAGCCTTTCCTGAACATATTCTATGTTCTAGGCTCAAATTAGGAACCTGGGATGCAAAGATGAATGGAATACCACCACACTGCCCATGAGGATCTCACACCCGAGCAGGCTGACCAAACAGCAACCATGACCAAGCTCATCCAGTGTCCGCACTGCGTATGATGAGATAACTCAATCTCTAAAGCAGGCACCGAGCATTAGACTATTAGATGTCTCTTCTAAAGCCTCAACTCCGATAAGCAGTGAGAAGGATTCAAACTATTTGAACATCTCCCAAGCTCATGGTCGTAACCATCGCTCTGTCACATGGGAAAGGTGATATTAGCAGGTGGTACGGGCTGCCCTGGGAGCCTGCCCAACCCAAATTCCATCAGCCCAATGGTGGTCAAGACTTCAGCTGTTTAGTTCAGTATTGAAGTATTGGAAAGGAGCAAGTCTATATGCCTCATTAAATTCTACATCATCCCAATATAAATTAAACATTCCCTACTTCTGACCACACTGATTTTTAACCCTGACCAGATGTTAGGACCATCTTCCTAGCCTAATGACCACAGAATACTTCTGAATTCTCTAACACTTCTGGGCCCGGACAAGGGCCTGTGGCCTTAGATTAAGGTCAAAAAATCTAGGAACAGTCCGTCCCTACCCTGCTTCTCACTCCTCCTCATCTTTGAGTTTCTAACCAGATGCAAAACAAAAGAACTGCTTTCGGAGTAGCTAGCAATATCCTGATCTCCCTTGATGTAGGCTCTTTGGTGGAAGTTGAATTAGACTTGGTGCCCAGGCTCAAGCCCCTTCCTTGGGTTTCCATTCTCTGTCCTCTGACTCCAAGGTGAACCGGCTGCAGAGCACACCCAGGCTGCCCTCCCCACCAGGTTACATGGTCAGCAGAGGAGGAAGAATAGAAGCAGAGGTGGCTGGACCTGCCCCAGAGAATGCAGGTGGGCTTGCTACACGGCAGCAAGACCTAGGACATCGGGTGAGGTTCTGGTCTTGAAAGCCACTAACCCCACCCAGTAGTCAACTGGGGCCCTGAAGGAACATAGGCCTCCGACAAATCAGATAACACTCCTCCAGGAGAAGACAGAGTTAGTATGGGGGGTGGGCACAGGGGCAAAATCTTGGTGAGATGAAGTAGAACTTCCCTCCTTAACACTTCCCTCCAGGGACACCTTGCTTTGGGATTTATGCTGTTTAAAGACACACTCAATTTCTTTGGCAGAAAATAAATTAATTAGGAGAAAAGAAAATCCACAATGAGTGCTGGACTAAATGTTTTTCCAAGCCACGAAAGGTGATGCCAGCCTCTCCATATAAAAATATAAATGCCTTACTCCAAATGGATCTTTACAATTTATTTTTAATGTTATTTTATTGTGGGAAGAACGCCGAATGTGAGCTCTCCTCTCTTACACGTTTAAGGGTACAATATGGTACCGTCATCTACAGGTGCAATGTTGTAGGCAGAACTCTAGCGCTTATTCTTCTTGCTTCACTGAACATTATGCCCTCCATGCTACCTCCATGAAAGCAGATCATGCAGTGTTTGTCCTGCGATTGGCTTATGTCATTTAACATGATGTCCTCAAGGCATATCCATGTTGTTGAAAATTACAGGATTCCTTTACTTTTTATGAAAAGTACTTCCAGGGAGATGATTTCCCACTGTGCTTCTCATCACCTGCTGTGAGTCAGGCAAGGGCTTCCAAGTTTTGCCACCAGCGGGGAGTTACAGAGAGGGGAGCAAAGACCTAATTTCCAGGCCCTCATCTTTGCTAACCAGAATGCTGACCTCTGATCACCATTTACAGTCTCTGGGTGTCAGTTTCTTCAGTAAAATTAAGTGATTGTATTAAACGCCACTAAGGTTCTTCCGCCTTGGAGTGGTTACAGTTCTGTGTGGATTAGATAATGCAATGAACATGAGTCTAGGGGTGTGTGTCTATAGACATCCACACATGAATGTTTAAATAAACATGTTTCCTCCCTGAGGTCCTTGCCATTTGGGAAAATAAGTTTGTGTAATGGTGGTTCCAACACTGAATTCCATAAGAATAAAAGCATTATTTTCAGTGTCTTCTACTAGTACGCTTTTTGTTTCCCTTTTTTATTTTCTTAGAAAATGCCATAATATAAATGTTAAGATCATTATAGAAAAGGAATCCTTCCTGATGAGCTTGGGATCCTATAGTAATCATATTAAACCAGGCCTTTTATTGCTGGTTAATGAAATTCTTTTAAAATTGAACCAGCTTCAAGTAAACTGATTTGCATTGATTTGGTGATGTATAGAGCTCAAGCCAGTCTATGTATAAGCAAATTAAAAGCCTTAAGCCTGTATAGCCAAGTTGCATAGTCCCTGGCTGAAAAATTGATCCTATGGTTCCCTCCAGGGGCACCTTGCTCTGGGGTTGGTGCTGCTTAAAGAGACACAGTCAATTTCTTTGGCAGAAGATAAATTAATTAGGAAAAAAGAAAAATCATGTTCGGTGCTGGACTAAACCTTTTCCAAGTCACCAAACACAATCTTTGTAATGAAAAAATCATCTTCAATGCCTTCTAAGTCCATTTCACACACTCTTAAATGACACAGCAGGGGTGAAGCCTCAAGTCCCTCCCAAGCTACCCTCTCCAAGCCTCCTACATGGTCCTGGGTGCTCTTGAGGCCTCAAGGCTGGCCCTCCCATCCATCCCCCTGCCATGCTGCAGCCTGGTACTCTAGCTCTCTGTCACTCCCAAGGGGTCTCTCCTCCTGCCAAAGAATAGAGGGGGGACCATGCAGAGGGCCTCCCAGGAGCCAGGCTCAGAACAAAGGAGGAGTGTTCTAGGAGTGTTAGAGTGTTAGCTCTACCACTTATTAGCCATGTGAACTTAAGGTCTCCGTGCCCCAATGATTTCATCTGTAAAACTGGGGTAGTGATAGTACCTACCTGATAGAGTCATGGAGAGGATGAGAGCGCTGAGCATTGAGCTAAGTGTCCAAAAACGTACCAGTTACTATTATCATTGCTGTTGCTAATGTCATTATCACATAGCACAAAGTGGTTTGCCTTTGGCCTGCTGTCCAGAACTGCCTCTCACAGGAGAGAGGTAGTCCCTCAGACTTGTGCAGAAAAGCTTTTCACAGTTCTTAATTCTGCAACTACTTGCTCAAACGTTGGCGTGTGTCAAGCCTTAGGCCTGACTCCCAGGATATAGCAGTGTGTGAGGCAGCTTTAGCCTCTGTTCTCCACAGTAGGAGACAGGTATCAAGCAAATATTTGCACAGATAACTACTCAAATCACAATGGGAATAAACCTCTGAGATAAGTAGAGAGTACTTATTGAGCAAGTTAGAGGACCCTGTGGGGGTGGGGATGATGGCAGGCCTCCCCCAGGCTTCCCATGTGGAGTGGCATGAAGTAGAGCTGGCCAGGTGAAGAGGTCACCAAGAGGAACGTGCAGAGAAGGCCAGGAGGTGGGCAACTTCATGGAAAGTATTGTGATGCTGTCCCAAGAGCTCAAGCAGCCATCAGTGGCTTTCAGGCAAGAGGTGGCATCATCAAGTTTGCATTTTAAGGTCTATAGAACCATAAACATCAGTCCATGAATCAGGCACGATAGACTCAGCTATGCTTTAGTAATAACCAACCCCAAATCAACACAATACCCTATTTCAAAGTCAGCCTGGCCCGTGGCTCTGGCAGCATCCTTTAAGCATGGTCTCAAAAATCCTGGTGGCTCCCATTTATGGCTCCACCATCTCAAAACACAACTTCCACAATCTCAGTGGCAGGGGGGAGAAGAGAGCTAGGGGGCCTCTCTAGAGCTTTTTTTCCACCTCAGCTTGGAAGTGACTTCCACTCACAGTCAATTTGTCAGAACCTGTCGTGTGGGCCTCCCCACTCTCAAGGGAGGCTGGGAAGAATGGAGAATTTAGCAAGCATTTAGCAAGCATTAAATGTCTCTGTCACAGCCCTCTTCCAGGTCTGCCAGGCAAAGCTTTATATTAACTCTGCATGTTTAAGAAAACCCATACCTGCTCCCTACAGATGCTCACAGGGCCTCCCTGCTTGGGTTTATGCCCAGCCAACTTCCTTCGCTTTAAGCACATTGCCATACATACCCATATGATTAAGTATTAAAATATTAAAATCATTATTTGATGACAGACTTTATGATATAGGATTAATGCTATAGTATTATGACACATATGCATGATGATAGCATTATGATCAATATCACTTGTATTAACATCAACACTGAATGGATACTATTTAACTACTACTATAAAAATCTAGGTAACACCGTACTTCTAGAAAATGTCCCTCTCAATCATAAATTATCATAATTATCACACTATACCTCTTCAGAGTAGAATCACAGAATTGGACCTAAAGTTAAACTAGTTAAACCCTCTAACTAATAAATTAATCCACTCAATCCTCTTTTTAACACTTCTACTGAAAAGCAATTCACTAACGTTATCACATGGCAAAGATGGGATATTAGACTCTTAGAGAAACTTTTGGAGACAAACCCACTGTTTGGATGAGAAAAAAGAAGGGGAGAGGCTAAATGGCATCCGCAGGCTACGGAGGCAGGGCTGTCCCTGCCACCTCCTGCATCCGTCCCATGCTGTTCCTCCTCAGTGTTCACCAGCCCGTCACTGGGGCACACTCAATGGAAAAGGACATCCTACATGCAACGAGCTCCTTTGAATTCCTGTCTTTTATCTTAACGAGTCATTTGATTTGTATATTCTCCTCCATAATACATCCATTTCTTTTAATATAAAACTATACTGAATTAATTTAATCGACCAGTAAGAAGAGCCACATGTTTATTTATTCTGTGGCTGATGGTGTCCCTAGTCTCTCACTATGAACTTCCAGTAGTACCCATGACCTAATTTGGGAAGTAAATGTTAATCTAAGAATGAAAGCATTCCTTGGATTAACTCAACAAATGGTACTTTGTGTACTCAATAAATACTACAGTTGGCCTGCCTGGGTCATGGGCCCACCCTCCTGGCTAGAATAAGGGTGAGGTGGGTGTAGCTACGGTAATGAACAGCCCCATGCATTGCAGGGCCATGCAACCAGTCCAGATGAAAGGATCCTTGACAGACAAAATACAATAATGTCCTTCCCAACAACCCTGAGACATGAAGTGGTCTAAAAAGTAACACTCATAATGAAAATCAATTTATTGGTTTTCAAAGCCCTTTCACTGCCCTGTGATAGGAACAGGACAGATTATGGAGCATATAGCCATGCCCCCAGCTTTACAGTCAGAGTTTTGAAGGTTTCCCTCTTAGTCAAAGGAAAAGGGCAGGGAGGAAGGTAGGCATTGCACAGTTAGCACCGTCAGCTGAGACCTATGACTTATTTAAGGAAGCTAATTGCCAAAGCTCCTGAGCCAATGCTCTTTGCAGGACAATGGAAAGAAAGATTGCTTGATCTCCATAATCTCTCCCAAAAAGTGCCATTTCTCAGGTGCCTGCACCTCCCCTTGGCTCCCCCACTATCCAGCTGTCCCTTTCTAGTGTGCTCGACCCAACTCCTGAGCGTGCAGACAAAAGGCAGGTAGCAGCTTGGCAACGCTGGAGTCTGGGTTTCCAGGCCCAATTCCACACTTGCCAATAACTATTTGCATTACGGAAGCAAAGCACAAAGCCCTGGGCCTCACTGGAGCTGAGCAGCTGAGTAAGGGCCTTAATGAGCCCTGAGAATCCTGCCTGCCCAGCTGAACAAGTGGCTCAAGGTTAATATCGTCAGAATTCAGGGAGAATACCTTGTTTTGACTGAAAGATCAAAGGAAGGGGCGTTTTTGATCAGAATTGTCCAGACAAATATTTTAGCCTCCAATTTATTCTGATTATGCAGAGCCAGCCTGAGAGGGTCACAGCCAGTTAGAGAGGCGGTCACTCAGCCCAGCCAGGCTGGAGGGACGACAACTCTTGTTTGGGAGTCCTGAGATGGTGGAACATTCTACCGGGCCTAGCTGTGGGAAGTTAGAGGGGCAGGCGAAATGCTCCTGGCCCGGCTTGCCGAGCTTGCTGCCCTGGGATGAGAAAGATGGTAAGATCTGGAAGGGGCCCCAGGGACTTCCTTCAGGTCCCAGAGGCACTCCACTGGTTTGCCACACAGCCTGTTGATGGGCAAGTTGGGAGGAAAGTCAGGCTGCCCTCTCCTAACCCTACCACCTGTACTTGTCCCCACTGCTCCCTGCTGGAAACACTCGCAGTGAAACAGAGACCTGACTGCAAACTGTGGGCCCTGGGGAGATGTGCACAAGAGGCCTTGGGGCTGCTCCTGAGAAGGCGGGGTGAGACTGCCCAGGTACAGCTGCAGCTCTAAGGAACTCTGAAAGGGACTTGAGCAGCCCAGGGAGGAAGCACAGCCCTGAGAGGAGCAAACACGTCAGGAGCAAAGTCCCCACAAAGGAGGCAGATGGAGTATTCTAGAGGCAGACTCTGACAGCGAGCTGAGCCCCATGGGCACCCAGCCCCAGAATTTCATTCTATTGCAGACATTGGTTGAGGGCTTAATCTGTAGTAGGCACCGTGCTTTCACGCAATTCATTGATTGAGTTCTTGTAACAACCCTGCAAGGCTGTCTCCATTTTAAAATAAGGAACCTGAGGCTCAAAGATGTACAATAATTTGCTCAAGGCAAACTAGCCACTACACCGGAGATGCAGGATCAGAACCCAGACCTGTCTGTCTTCAAAGCCTTTCCAGAATCAAGCAGCGACCCTGGCCTTCCTGTATGAACTGTCCCTTGGATTAACCATACAGTACTGTGTTTTAGAAGAGTCCAGCTAATAAATGAAAAAAAGAATGATAGATTTAAAATATCACCACTCTGTAACCACTAGTGAAGAAATAATGAAGTTCTTTGTGATAATCGTCAATGACTGAGGCAATCACCAGGTAAAACGTCTGAGGGGGAAGTTATACATTGGGTGGATCGACCCTAACACCACAAAGGAAGAGACAACCAGTCATAAGGTGCCTCCCAAATTACCACAAATTCAGCAGCTCAAAGCAGTGCCCTTTTGTTACTTCACAATTCCGTAGGTCAGCAGTAGGCGTACAGCGTGGCTCAGCTGGTCGGCTGAAAGCTGCACAAGGCAAAAAGCAATGCGTCATCAGGGTTGTGTTCCTTTCTGGAGACTCGGAGGAAGAACTGAGTTACAAGCTATTCAAGTTGTTGGCTGAATCTAGTTTTCGGTGGCTGGAGAATTGACATCCCCGTTTCCTAGCTGGCTGGCAGCCAGAGGCCATCCTGAGCTCTTCCAGGCCCCTCTCCCAGCCTTGCTCATGATCTCTCCCTCTTAGAGCCAGCAGCATCTCACCCCGCTCTCCTCACGTGTGGAACCTCTTGAAACTCACTTTCCTTTGCATCTCTCTTCTGCCTTCTTCCTCCTCTTCCTGCCAGAGACAGTTGTCTGTTTTAAGGGCTAGTGTGACCAATTGGGCCCACTCCAATAATCCAGAATAGTCTCCCTATCTTTAGGTCCCTAACCTTAATTAAATCTGTAAAGTCCTTTATGCCATGCATTCACAGTTTCGGGGAATTAGGCTGTGGACACCTCGGGGTTGGGGGGGATTATTCTGCCTACCGCAACAAGGAATTAGGGATTTTTCAGGAGGGGTAATACTGTTGTAATTATGCTTTAGAATAAAATGCCCTTATCTTTTAGATTTCATTAAGAAACATTTATAGATGAAATGTTATAACAGATTTTCTTAAAACAACCCAAGGGGTGTTGGGGAAAGTGGGGGAGGGTATAGGTGAAGCATAATTAGCCCCATTTTGATCACTGTTAAACCAGACTGGCAGGTTCATGAGGATACATTATTTTATCCTCTCTTTTTTCAAACACATGAAAATTTCCCTAACACAAAAAGGGAGGAGAGCCCCTTCCGCCGCACAGTGATCCTCAAAATTGGACAGTGGCACAGAACACTAGAAAGCTTATTAAACGTGCATATTCCTGAGTCCCTACAGATCCTGGACCAACAGGTTTCAAATGGGATCCTGAGGGTTCTAATATGAGTGTCACTGACCACACCTTAAGAAGCATTGCACTATTATGGGAAGTTTAATAAGAAAATTTAATAAGAAAGTGACCAAATAAAACTATTAGGCCAAAAAATGTTAGAGAGAACCAAAGAACTGACAGATTGGATCCACTGGAGAAAACTGGGAAGGCTTCCTAAGAGAGGCGGTACCTGAGATAAGAACATGGAAAGAGAGAGTTTTAATAGCAGGAGAGTTGAAATTTTCTTCCAAACAATAGAGGCAGGAAAAGTTAGGGCATAACTGAGAGAACCCAATTTGTCCAGGTTGGTTGAAAAATGTCAGTGAAGGGGCGCCTGGGTGGCACAGCGGTTGGGCGACTGCCTTCGGCTCAGGGCGTGATCCCGGTGTTGTGGGATCGAGCCCCACATCAGGCTCCTCTGCTAGGAGCCTGCTTCCCTCTCCCACTCCCCCTGCTTGTGTTCCCTCTCTCGCTGGCTGTCTCTGTCTCTGTCGAATAAATAAATAAAATCTTTAAAAAAAGAAAAATGTCAGTGAAGAGGAAGTGTAATAAACGAAATAGGAGGTACTGTTTGTATGCAAATCAGCAGGCAAGGGAATTACTGATGGTGTTTGCAAAGAGGAATGATGGGTTCAGAGTTACACATTCCAACCCAAATCCCCATTTCAGAACAAACCCCACTGACCAGGTTTTTAAACTTCAGTCAGAAAATACTAGATTTGGACATGCTGTGACTCACAACATGTTTGCCAACACCAAGACTGCCACTCAAAAAACCAAGCACTTCTTTCCCTGTAGGGACCTGTTGTGAGGGTGGCCAAGCTTCGGATGGGCCCTTTCTCCTTTCTGCTTTTCCAAACACACTGTGCAGAATTATATGCTTGCCTCAAAAGAAATAACCAAAGTGGCAAATGTATAACAGATCATCAGAGCTATTTTGAAGATTTTATTTATTTATTTATTTGACAGAGATAGAGACAGCCAGTGAGAGAGGGAACACAAGCAGGGGGAGTGGGAGAGGAAGAAGCAGGCTCACAGCAGAGGAGCCTGATGTGGGGCTCGATCCCACAACGCCGGGACCACGCCCTGAGCCTAAGGCAGACGCTTAACCGCTGTGCCACCCAGGCGCCCCAGAGCTGCTATTTTAAATACCTGCTGAATAAACTTGTTATTTTTCTTAAGTATTGACTAAGCATGGTGAGATTCAGGCCACTGGTTGGAAAGGTGAAACTGACTTCATATTTTTCCTTGTATATTTTGAAATTCCTGAGGCATACACAATGGAGTTGAGAAGGCTGGATCTGTGTTATCCCTTTGGGAAATGGAGAATGTCAATTATTACCCTTTCTCCTCTTCTAAAAGTACCTCTTTTATGTCCAAGGAGAATCTTAAAGGCACAGAATATTTCAGGGTTTTTTTTTGCCCTTGTGAACCCAGAGTTTAGTGTTAAACGGTTATGTTTGTTATATACAGGAGGGCAGTGTACACACACACATACACACTCACCCACACTCAATTTTATCCAAATGGAATTACCACACATTTTCTACTGAATTTCATTGCATCTAAGACACTATTGATTATAAGACACATCATTAAACAATGACATGCTATTGATTATAAAATGCATCCTAATTTCAGAAATATTAAAATGTCAATCGATGAAATAAAGTATTTTAATTCCTCCTCTAAAAGAGAGCTCAAATTCCACCTTCCATAAATACTGTTATTAGTCATCAGCAGCATTCATAGGAACATGGAAGTCCTCACTGGAGCCACAGTAAGGCCCATTTCCAAATAACCCAACAAGAATTTATTAAGTAAAGAGCACTGAACTTGGGTTTAGGAAGCCTGGGCTCAGATACCAGCCCTGCCATTTAGTGCCCGTGTGAGCTTGAGCCAGCCATGAACTTCCTGGGTGTCAGTTTCCTCATCTGTTAAATGATATTTAAATAAGATTTTTCCTCATCTGTTAAATCTGTAATGAGATCTATTGTCTTAATTCAGGCTGCTATAACAGAATACCATACACTGGGTGGCTTATAAACAACAAATTTGTTTCTCACAGTTCTGGAGGCTGTAAGTCTGATATCAGATCAGGTCTGGTGAGACCCTCTTCCTGGTTGCAGACTGTCAACGTCTTGTCGTATCTTCATATGGCAGAAAGCGGGCAAGAGAGCTCTTGGGGCCTCTTTTTTTTTTTTTAATTTTTATTTTGTTATATTAGTCACCATACAGTACATCCCCAGTTGTTGATGCAATGTTCCATGATTCATTATTTGCATATAACACCCAGTGCACCATGCAATATGTGCCCTCCTTAATACCCATCTCCGGCCTATCCCAATCCCCCACCCCCCTCCCCTCTGAGGCCTCAGTTTGTTTCCCAGAGTCCACAGTCTCTCATGATTCATTCCCCCTTCTGTTTACCCCCCTTTCATTCTTCCCTTCCTTCTCCTACCGATCTTCCTATTCCTTATGTTCCATAAATGAGTGAAACCATATAATTGTCTTTCTCTGCT
>NC_048218.1:171413822-171434678 GCF_002007445.2 Ailuropoda melanoleuca
TCTTTTGTTTCTCTTGCCTTTGGAGATGTGTCATGAAAAAATTTGCTGTGGCCAATGTCAAAGAGGTTGCACCCTATGTTCTCCTCTAGGATTTTGATGGATTCCTATCTCAATNCTGTCTCACATTGAGGTCTTTCATCCATTTGGAGTTTATTTTTGTGTATGGTGTGAGAGAGTGGTCAAGTTTCATTCTTTTGCATGTAGCTGTCCAATTTTCCCAGCACCATTTATTGAAGAGACTGTCTTTTTTCCACTGGATGTTTTTTCCTGCTTTATCACAGATTAATTGCCGAAAAAGCCGAGGGTCCATTTCTGGGTACTCTATTCTGTTCTATTGGTCTATGTGTCTGTTTTTGTGCCAGTACCATCCTGTCTTGGTGATCACAGCTTCGTAGTATAGCTTGAAATCTGGCATTGTGATGCCCCCAGCTTTGTTTTTCCTTTTCAACAATTCCTTGGCAATTCAGGGCCTTTTCTGATTCCACACAAATTTAAGGGTTGTTTGTGCCAGTTCTTTGAAAGATGGCATTGGTATTTTGATTGGAATGGCATTGAAAGTGTAGATTGCTCTGGGTAGCATAGACATTTTAACTATGTTTATTCTTCCAATCCATGAGCATGGAATATTTTTTCCATCTTTTTGTGTCTTCTTCAATGTCTTTCAAGAGTGATTTGTAGTTTCTAGAATACAGATCCTTTACATCTCTGGTTAAGTGAATTCCAAGATAACGTATGATTTTTGGTGCTATTGTAAATGGAATGGATTCCCTAATTTCTCTTTCTTCAGTTTCACTGTTCATGTATAGAAATGCAAATGATTTCTAAGCATTGATTTTGTATCCCGCCACATTACTGAATTGCTCTACAAGTTCTAGTAGTTTGGGGGTGGAGTCTTCTGGGTTTTCTATATAGAGTGTCATGTCATCTGCGAAGAGAGACAGTTTGACTTCTTCTTTGCCAATCTGGATACATTTTATCCCTTTTTGTTGTCTGATTGCTGTTGCAAGGACTTCTAGTACTATGTTGAATAATAATGGCGAGAATGGGCATCCTTGTTGTGTTCCTGATCTTAAGGGAAAGGCTTTCAGCTTTTTCTTGGGGCCTCTTATATAAGGTCACTAATTCCATTCATAAGGGCTCCATCCTCATGGCCTAAATGACCTCCCAAAGGCCCCACGTCCTAATACCATCATTTTGGGGTTAGGATTCCAATATATAATTCTGGGGACACGGGGGAAATTCAGTCAATTACATCTACCAAACAAGATTGTTGAAGAATAAAATTATAAACCCACAGAAATGTTCCCAGTCCCTAATCTCTGATCTACCAAGTGATTGCTAAATGTGTGTTGGATCCAAATCTAAGTGTCTATGCTATATATAATTAATGTCATGCACCATGGAGAAGAGAAATACAGAATAAACATTTAATCAGCAAGGTAAGGTTTTACGGAGATCTCACCATAGAGACTTTCACTCAGCCTCCCCAGGTTATGTAATGAGTCGGTTCTCAAACTTGAGTAAGGATCAGAATCACTTAAAAGCTGGTTGTTTAAACTCTAGTCCTAAGCTCAGAGTTTCTGATTCAATGCATCTGCCGTGAGGCCTGAGAATTTGCATTTCTAATTTCCCAAGTGATCCTGATCCCGCTGTTTCAGGTACCACACTCTAATACCCACTAATGGCAAGTGTGGTCTCTGCCCCCAAGGAGCTCTTCGTCTAGCTGAGGAAATAAAGAAAAACTCACGTGAAGCTCTGGGCCTCTGAGTAATCGTAAGTTGGCAGGTGTGACTCAGACAACGGCTGCAGGTGGACTCCAGAGGAGAAAGAGAACAATGAAGGCAGGAGCAGCCAGGGAGGATCCACTCCTCTGGTAAGATTGGAGGGGACCTTGAAGGCCGAGTAGATTCTGTCCAGGAAGCCGCGGAGGTGATACTGGACAATGCCCATCGTTTATGGCTGACGTCTGTTCTGATTGGTCTATGTGCCTCCTGACGCGATTGTGTCTGTTGTGATTGGTCAGTGCCCACACCCATCAAATAGCTGAATTTGCCCGGATGGAGGGTTGTGACAGGAGGGTCCAGGTAAAGGAAGGAAACCCAGAAGAGATGAGGAAGGTTCTGGTTGGCAGGAAAACCCAGTCTGACTGGGTGGAATGCCGCACCAAGGAGAATCGGCGCTTAACAACTGAGCCACCCAGGCGCCCCCAAGGAGAATCGAAAAAGAGGATGAGAGGAGGGTGAGGAGGGGATGAGGTTGGGAAGGGGGCCCCTGTAAGCGGCTTGGAGACAGGAGTTCAGGTCAGAGTGGTGCGTTTTCCAGGCACAAAGGATGAACGCCTGGAGCAGGGTCAGGGCAGGAAGACCTGAGAAGTAGGGAAGACAAAAGTGAGATTTAAAAGGGGGAAATCAATAAGCTGAGTGCGTGGCTGGGCACAGGTTTAAATAAGGGAGCTGCTAAAGATGGGAATAAATGACTCCAAAAAGGGTAGGGGCTTTGGGAACAAAATGGTTTGTGCAGGATGAGGGTGTGCAGACTGAGACAGTGGGGAGGGGGGTTGGGGGAAGGGTGCCGACTAGCAAGTGGGATTGGTTGTCCAAGCTTCTAAGATGTGCTACTGAGCTCAGAGACAGGGCAGGATTCAAGGAGCAGATGTTGAAAGTCAGCAATCTGGAGGCATGAGCTGAAGCCAGGGAGGGGTGAAGGCTTTGGAGGACAGACGCTCAGAAAGCTGGACCGAACTTTGACAAACACCCAAAGTAAGATAAAGGGAATAGCTGTCTGTTGAGCCTTAACCACATTTACAGAGTGCCAGCTGCATGCCAGACCAAGAGTGTGATGGAACAGAGAAGTTGACTAGATTCTGGGCCTGCAGGTATGTCCACAACACAGGTGAATAGGTGGCATTCAGAATGTGAGGGATCTGAGATAATGGACTGCACATGAAGCCAGAAAGGACACAAGGAAAGCCTCTGAACCAGTGGCTGCACTGTGATGGAAGGGAAGTATTCATGGATGGCTTCCTGGAGGAAGTGATGCCCACACTAAGAAGTGAAGGATGAGCAAATGAAGGAGTTAGCAGATGAAGAACAGTGAGAGGGGTGGTATTTTATTCAGAGGGAGCTGATTTTCAAAGGAAATAGAAACAATTTGATCTGGTTTTAAATGATAGGGTTTATTATTTTTATCACCTTCCATATTTTTTTTCTTAAAGTAGAAAAGCTGAAAAAGAAAACCAGAAGAAAGTAATAACAGCCACCAAGGGAGATTGGAGTTTCATAAAGCACAGATCAGTAGGCCCAGATGCTGTCAACCCCAAAGGAGAAAGTGCACGTGGGAAAGTGGGTGTGTTGTGCAATGAAGAAGTCAATGGCATCTTAAGGCAAAATGTATCAACAGGGATAAAAGAGACCACTACATAATGATAAAAGGAACAATTCTGCCAGGAAGATAAAACAATGCTGAACTGTATGATTATAATAACATAGTCTCAGATCATACAAGGAAAAATTTGCAGTTACAGAAATTAAGTGTTAAGTCCACTGTAACAGTAAAAGGTTTTAAGACAGTTGCCACAGAAACAAATAGACAAGCAGACAAAAAATCCTAGTGAACACACTGGATGTCTATTAACTATGCTCAACAATGAGAGAATATATGTTGTTTTTAAGTATACATAAAACATACATAGCATGTACTAGGTGCAAGGGCAAGTCTCAAGAAATTTACAGTCTAGTAGAAAGACAAGCAACCGACGGTCACCGGGCTTTGTGATCTGTTTTCCTGATGAAATTTCAGGAACAAGAAACTGAACTAAATGAGATTGATTCCCTTGCTGTGTACTTTGTCCTAGAAAGGGCTCCCTGGCCTCGTACTGGCCAGTTCTGCCTCCTCTGGCCACCTAGAGCCAAGGCTGGGTAGCTGTCCCAGGGTGGAGTCCTGAACAGAGGCTGCCTCTGGGGAGGGTCCCTGCAGGACCACAAATGCTGGGCATATTGAACAAACAAACTACAAGAGCAAGAAAGTCCCCGGCCCAATAAAGAAGAATGAAATGCTCCTCTCTCCCCTCAGGGAGCAGGGGATAAGGAAAGAACACTTAAGCACAGCTGCCAATTTTTTGCTCCCTGACTTAAAATGTCTTTTTCATTTTCTTAAAATGAGCTTGGAAAATTTTCTCTTTCCTGACTTGACCTCATGCAACAAGGTTGCTGACCACAGGCGTGGCAGGCATGGGGTGAAATGTTCCCCAAACTTTCAAATCACTTTTGTGTGGCGCTTCTAGTAACATCTTCCAGAGCTGCTTTCCTGCAAAACACAGTCCGGGAAATGGCAGGCAGGAGAAAAGTGTTTCCCAAACTGCTTTCTTTCTGCTTTCTGCAAGCACATATTGCAACAATGGCCCCATCACAAATAATGAAACCAGAAGGTCCCCCAATAGACGCCTGCATGAGCCTCCTCTGCACTGCCTCCTCCAGGGCCAGTTTCACTGCACGCAGGCTGGTGCAACACACAGGAAGGAGGCATCTGGGGCTGATGCCGCACCCAGCAGCCAGTGTTTATTTTCCTTTTCCCAGTAAAGTTGACCTTGGCTTCGTCACTTCACACTCTAAATGGCTGGATACTGTTGTATTCTTTTTTTCTTTTTAAGATTTTATTTATTTATTTGAAAGAGAGAGAGAGCACAAGCAGGGGGGAGCAGCACAGGGAGAGGGAGAAGCAGGCTCCCGCTGAGCAGGGAGCCCGACTCGGGGCTCAATCCCAGGACCCCAAGATCATGACCTGAGCCACCCAGGCACCCCACTGTTGTATTATTCTTCTTGTTACCATCCATACTTTCTTTCCTTAGAGAAAATGCTAAAAATAAGTGAGTCTTCCTACGATGACAGGAATCGCAGGGATACTTGTGTGCATTTCTTCTCTTTGCTAGCAACGTGTGCACTGCCAGGTCACTCATCGGCATGGATCTGGTCACTCATTGGCATGGATCTGACAGCAGTGGAGCAAAATAAGGCACTATCAGCCAGGTGGCTCACAGATCTCACCCAGAAGCCTCTTGTGTAGCCCTAATGAAAATGCATTTCACCAGATTTTATGTCAACACAGGCCTGAGGTTGGCTTTCAGCTTTCCTTTGGAAACCAAACCAGGGAAGGGACTTTGAACTCGCCCCTTGATGTGTCCATACCAGCCGAGGAGATGTACTAATTCTTCATGACAGTGACACTGACCAGTGGTGATTGAGAAGATGGTGGCCAGGGGAATGATAAGGGACCCAGTGACATACTGTAACAGAGCTCCCATCATGTTCAATCAGCTGAGAGTGCCTGGGGTCTGAGAGGCTGTACCTCTGGGGCCTTTAGGGAAGTCTCTGGATTTCAGCACCCTTGTGAATGACTCATGGTGCGCTCAAGCCAGCTGAAGTGTTAAAGATGATTTAGAGCAAGTGGGATCCCTTTGTGGTTAGATGAACCTCCTTAGGAGTCTAATTGCCAGCTTTTCTAGGGCTTCAAAACCAACTGAGTTTGGAACAAAGCCAGGCCCAGGCAAAACCGTGGCTCCTTCCAATGCCTCCTTTCTCTTTCTGGGTGCTCCTGCCCACAGGCCCTCGGTATGCTCGCGTGGAGCCCCAAAGCTCCCCACCAGGATAACATAACAAAACGGTAGCCACCTTAAAGTGAGCGTGGTGCCAGGAGTTACACACACAGTTTCAAATCCTCACAAAAGTTCTGCATTTTAAAGATAAGGAAATTAAGTTACTTGCCCCCAAACCCCAGCAAGGGTGAGAGAAATGACGTTGGAATCCAGACTGAAAAGATTCCTCCTCTCCCCACCCATCCATTGCACTACACACATCCAGCACCCTCCCTATCGACTTTTCCCTTGTACGTATGTTTCATTCCTTCTCAGCTGTAAACGAAGTTGCCAAAAGCAGTCCTTCTTAAAGTGTAGTCCCAAACTGACATCAGCATCATCTGGAATTACAAATTCTTGGAGAATCAGAATCAGAATCAGAAACTGCAGGTAGAGCCCAGCAATCTGTGCTTTAACAAAAGTCTTCAGATAAGCTCGATGCACACCCAGGTGTGAGGACCACCAGGCAAAGGGTTCAAAACACCAGGGGCCGAGATTACCAAGTGATGAAGCAGTTCTCTCTGCCTCATATGGGGAAATGCCTGAGTCTCCAGAAGATGACAATCGTCTGGATCTTCTGGGAGTGTTTACAGTTACTTTCCTCAGTATGTTGTGTCCAGATTACACTCATCCGCCCCTCAAGTTCAGCACACTAGCTCAGACAGGGACACAGACCTTTCCACCAGCTGCAATTGTCAGCCACTGCTTAGAGCATCTTGTCATATCCGCCCCATGAGTGAGATAATTTCATTTGCACTGACTTTCCCAGCCGTAAATTATTCAAAACAGTAATAACAACAAAATTCTTGAATGGAGACAAAGTAAAACAGGAGAAAGTGAAGGGGGCTGGGGCAGGCAAGGGAAGGCCAGCTTTTGTAGGAAAATTGTAGGATGGGCTTTTTTTTATTGCAGAAAAAATATACATAAATTTTACCACCTTAACCATTCTCAAGCGCACAGATCGGTGGTATTGAGTACATTCACACCATTGTGCAACTATCACCACCACCCATCTCTAGAACTTTTTCCTCATCCCAAACTAAAATTCTGTGTCCATTCAACACAAACTCCCCATTCCTCCCTCCCCCAGCCCTGGTAACCTCTACTCTACTCTCGGCCTTACAACTTTGACTACTCTAGATACCTCATGTAAGCAGAATCATACAATATTTTTTCCTTTTATGGCTGGCTTATTTCATATATATGTTATATGTCATATATTTCATAATGTCCTCAAGGTACATGCATGTTGTAGCCTCTGTCAGAATGTGTTACCTTTTTAGGCTGGATCATATTTCATGGTGTGCATATACCATATTTTGTTTCCCCATTCATCCATCAATGGTCATGTGGGTCGCTTCCACCTTTTGTTGGTTGTGAATAACACTGCTATGAACATTGGTCTACAAATACCTATTTGAGTTCCTACTTTTAATTCTTTTGAGCATATACCCAGAAGTGGAATTACTGGATCATATGGTCATTCAATGTTTAACTTCTTGAGGAACAATCGCACTGTTTTCCACACTGGCTGCACCATTTTACATTACCGCCAGCAGTGTACAAGAGTTCGAATTTCTGCACATCCTTGCCAACACTTAAAGTGTTCTATTGTTTTTTTTAATAAAAGCCATCCTAATGTGTGTGGTGTAGGGTGGGTTTTTAGGATGTTTCTCCCCACCTTTCATCATGTAAAAGAAAAAAACGGTTGGTAATGCCCCATTGTGTTTCTTAGCTATGTAGACCTGAAGGTACCTAAAAGATTGCCTAGTCTAGTAGCATTCAAACTGTTTTAACAGCAGAACCTTTCTTTTCCCTCCCAAATCAGTCTTATTTGGAACACTAAAATAAAAAAAGAGATAAAAATAGAGATGCTCTGGTTAATCCAAAGATGAAGACAGAGCCCCATCCCTTGGCCTCCTTTTGTATCTTCTACCCCTGTGGAGCTCCACACCCTTCATCAGAGCCCTGGGACTCTGCAGAACTCAGCTTGAAAACCAGGACTGGGAATAGGAGCAGGTGCTAAAACTGAGGTCTTGGTCTCTGTCCCTCACTGGACTACACACTCTGTGAGAGCAAGACACCGTTTTTCTGGGTCAGCTCTCTATCATTAGCAACTAGCAAACTGCTTGCTTCATATAAATGCTCCGTAAATCTGTGCATTAAATGTCTGGCTGAATGGATGAATGAATGAGACCAAGTTTTAACTAGGGTCTAATGCCAAAGTTGAAGCAAAGACCCAGGATTGTCGAGTCTCATTTAGGGATCTCTCTATACAGTGGTTCTCAAACTTGGGCCTGGATCAGAATCAGTTGGAGGGCGTGTGAAAACACTATTTCTAAACAGCCCCTCCACCTGGCACCGAGATTCTGTATTAGTAGGTCTGGGGTAGGGCCTGAGAATTTGCATTTCTAATAAGTTCCATCTGATGCCAGGACTTTGGGATAGCCACGGTGGGACAGGAAGAAACGGGGGACGCTGAGAAGCTGGAGGAGCTACCTGTGTGGCCCTGGAAAAACCCAAGACCTGTGTGGCTCTATCTTCCTATTTTTTTAAGATACAAATTTTTGTATGAAATCTCCAAATCTTCCAATGAAAGCTCAATTTATTTTTAAACTGATCAGGCCAAACAGAACATTTTGAGAGCTGAATGGCATTCCAAAGTCACCAGTTTGCCATCTTTAGTCTAAGAGAAGAGCTCAGTCAAAGCAAATATTTAGTAATTCCCACAAAAGAAAACCCCATGCAACTAAAGGCAAAACACATGAAAAAGATCCTAGGGGTGAGGACCAAGACGGACTCAGGAAGAAAACTACTGGAGAGGGGCTATTTGGTTGAGAACTGGGCAAATTATCAGCATAACCTGTCTACATTAATCAAGTTTGCCAGATAATTCCTCACCTCCCTACTTCACGGAGCCTGCTGAGTAGTCATTTTCACAGTTGGATCCTAAATTTAGCTCTGACTCCTGATAACCAGGACCGTGCTTCGGGTCTATTCTCTGACCTGGTCCTGGCTAACATCCAAGGCTCCAACACCCTAGGGAAGTTTAGAAGAGATGACCTGAGTTGTATTGCCCCAAGATTGGGCCTTCAGGCCTAATGCTTCAGAGCCCCAGGCAGAATGGGAGCAGCCACCTCTCACCTGTGGCTGGTGGGGACACAAGAACTGGCTCAAGGGACTACACAGACATTCTGGAGCATGTGTTATGTACTTGGTCCATCCCCTTAGCTCTAATTTAGTTCTCCATCAATTATTCTTATTTTAGGGGAGGGGTAATTAGAGCTCAAAGAGGTTAAATAACTTGCCCAAAGGCCACACAGGCAGGAAGTGGGAAAGCTGGAATTTTCCCCTGGGTCTCCTGATTTACGCTCACTTTTCTTTCCTCTACATCTTCACAGATTGCGGAAGGTAAATCAGTCCAAATGACCTCCTTACGAAAGTGCTCTCAACAGTTCCCTGGTATAGTGTATTAAAAACACAACAAAATACAAAGTGAAGACATTCAAGGCCAATGGGTTTAAATCTTGGCTCTGCCACTTGCTACCATGCAAACTCAAGCAAGCAAGCCCGCCCCTCGGCTCAAGTCTTCTCACCTGTGACATGGAGGGTCTACCTACTCAGGAAATACCATGACAAATACATTAGTTATGCATAAAAGGAATCTAGATAAAGCACCCATAAGTGGAATTTTCCCTTTCCCGATTCTTGGGAGGACTCGGCAGGTTCCACAATATATGTCGGGCAATTGACACACACACACACACACACACACACACACACCCCTCCGTGGTACCTGGCTACTTGGCAGAGTTGTCAGAGATGAGAGCCTTTCCTGCACCATCTTCCTGCCCCAGAAAAGTGCAGAGGCCCAGGCTTCTTGACTCACCCTTTGAAATATTATAGATGCCACTTCCAAAAGTACATTCCAACAGAACACAACTCTGCTTCATATTAGTAGGTCCTGAGTTCATAAAATCTCAAGCTAAGCAAAATTAAACTGATTTTTTCCCTGCAGGACATTTCAGACCTTTTAAAACATGAAGATGCTTTACAAGACTCCAAAGAGAACAGTATACAGCTTACCCAAATTTAACTACATTGCCTTGTTTTTTCACTGAGAATCTTGCTAAATTCATGTCTTGAAAAATACATGTTGGGAAATACTGGTGTAACACTCAGGACCTGGGTCTGGTCCGTGGCCATCACCAGCCTGAAGGGATGGCTACAGCTCTGGGGAGACTAGATGGGGCTGCCCACTAGGGGACTTTTCCAGTGCCTCTCATTTAAATGTCTAGTGGCTTTCCTTTCTGTACAAGCAGCATCCACTAACATACAGGCCCATGCAGTTTGGATTTACATTTCAGAGCACCTTGCTCAAGCTCCAACAGCATTCTGTCCCGAGCTTAATGAATTGTGGCCAGTTCCGCGTAAAAGGAGACAATAGGGAGGTAGTGCCACCTACAGGAGACTTGTGTTACTGCACAACGAGAACACTAAGAGCTTGCAGAGTGGGGGAATGGACGGTATGACACAGCCCCTAACAGAAATTGCATTCTACCCTCTCTTTACTTAAAATGGAGATTCAACAATGAGAACAGAGTTTTATCTTTATTTAATAGGGGTGGATTAAGAGACATGATTTTGACCATGATCTATGTTATGACAAAATGTGTGTGTTGGGGAGGCAGGGATTTGAAGTAGGCGTTTCCTCTGCAAGGTTGAATATTCATTAATGTAGTCACAAAAGTGAACCCATGTTCAATGTCTCCATATCAACCACAATTTGATTTAACCATAAGATCTTTTTTACCCTGATGACAGGACGTTCACACAAAATTTGAGGGCTCTTCATTATAGCAACTAAACTAAACCAAGTGAGGTTTCGTTTCTGTAGATTTCATAGACGGGTCTTTAGTATTATGAAAAATAGCCTTTTTCCCCCCATAACTTAAGGCAACAGCATTTATGTCATAAGAAGTATGTCTGATGTACTACATTCTGTGATAAAAACAAAATGGGCAGTATGTTCACACACTTAGTAACAGATGTGAACAGATGTGTTCAGGCTGATGAGAACGCTCTTATCAGACATCTCAGGGCAGGCAAGGGAGGAGAGCCATGTGCTGGGACAGATCATTCCCAGCTCCTCTTGTGTGCAAGGACTAAGGATCATTCGTTCATCCAACATCCAACAGTGTTTCTTGAGGCCTGTTACATACCAAACACTACTGTGGGGGGCTGGATAGCCTGGTAAGGAGGACAGACATAGTCTCTTATGGTACCTGTTCCCACCAACCAACAGGATTGAGAGCAACATTTCCACATAGGAAGAATCTCAAAAATCATCCTATGAGAAATTCTACTTTAGAGATATTTCCAGATTTAAAGTAGATTTTGCCAACAAGTAGTGAAAAGGGACCCACTGGCATTTTGTTAGGCAGGATAATTGCGCCCAAAGTATGTATTAATTTGTCTTTTCCAACAATTCATTGGAAGGTGGAATCAATGCCCTTATGAATACTTTCCATCTCAGAATCTTTATGGAGAAACTTTGGCCTACTTTTATAAGAATATTTTATCTAAGCAATCTGTCCATTTAAGACAAGCTTCAATTATCTAGATGATTGATAGTTTATAATTAAATAAGCTAATGAAATCAACTTTATAATTAGAAAATCCAAATATTAAGAACCCCCAAGTGATACTTGTAATTTTGAATGCTCTTGGTCCACTCTCTGCCCTGCTTTTCTTTCTTTCTCTTTTCACATCTATTTTTTTTTTTGTTTCCACATCATATATTTTTCTCTTTAAGTTATCTTCAATCTTTTAAGGAATAAATAAATTAAACAAATAAGTTAATATTAAAATCTATTATGGAAAAGAGCAGCTTATATTATTTTTAACTAGGATTATCTAGCTGAATAATCTACATAAAAACCTTGAACGCCGGCATTCCCAAGAGACTAGATAAACAGTAACTTAGATATAATCAAACAAAATCTGGAAAGAACACTCAAATCCCAACAATCCAAAACACCACTTATTCCTACAGTTGTGAAAAGGCAACATGGTTCTTAATAACAAAAGCTGTAAAACCCACAAGATGTGTTTCTGGCTATGAAACAAGACAATTGCAGAGGACAAGGGACTTTCTGGAGAAAACTATGTTCAAGTCTAAATATTTCATACCACCTATAAATGGAAATCAGACTAGTAGTTACCTTGGGCTGGGGGAAGAAATTGGGAAGAGGCATAAGGCAAACTTCTGGAAATTCCAGGGTATCTCCATCTGGGTGAAAGTTACACAAGCGATTACTTACACTAAAATTATCAAGCTGTAGACTTGACATTGATGTACTGTGTTATACTTTAATTAAACTTGCTATTACAGTAATTAAACTTACTGTTATACCTTAATTGAGCTGAATGTGTTTACTATGTTATACCTTAATATGTACCCAATTAATGTGTATGTGTGTAGGATTTTTATTTCAGAAATCTTGTTGACTCTTTAGATAAACCAAAGTGAAATTTTAAAGGAGTCCAATTCTATTCACTATCCTCTACCTATACCTCTTTTGCCAAAGTAAGGAAACGAGTATATATTTTTTTCAAGGCATCCACCTAGAATAAGGATTAAAACCAAATTGTGTCCTACTTAGAAAGAATCAGCGCATCTTGCCCCAAAATGAGAGGCCCTGGTTCTCCCTGGCTTCCTCGCACACAGGTGAGGACTCTGCTCTCAGATGAGCCCATCACACTGGACACTAAACCCTCAGGGCTTTGAGGGCTGTCCTCGGGAAGCAGGTGTCCTGAAGGGCCTAGGTCTGAGCAGCGTGTTGAGGAACCTCGTCCTGACTCAGGGCGGTTTGGACTTGGCAGGCCCTGCAGAGGGCCAGGGAGCTGGGAGGGAGAGGCAAGCCGCTTCCCCAGGCTCATCAAGAGGTGCAGCTGGCTGTGTGTTCTTTGCTGCTGTCCTGCCCTCCCAAAGTCATCACAACAAGGAACAGTCTGACTTCCTGTGTATTTATGGGAGAAAACATGTACTTCCTGAAATGTTGTAAACATTAAATAGAAGAATACCAAAGCCCGGGGATGCTGTGTCCTGGTGATTGTTATCCAGAGGGGCTTCCACTCAAGTCAAACAAACTGGCACTGGCAGAGCACACGCTCAATGCCATGTGCTGGGCAGAGTCCCAGGGGAAGAGAGACCCACAGGAACACAAATTCTGGGTACTGGCTAGTGCGGAGGGCAGGCAAGCAAATGAATGCCTCCCATGCCGGCTATGTCACAAATAGGTACAAAATGCTAACAGAGGGATAAGGTAGGGGAGTCTTAGTTTTGTCCAGGAGTTAGGGAAGCTCTAGAGAGGAAATCATTTTCAACTGTTTCCTTTTTGTTTTTTAAGATTTATTTATTTATTTGAGAGAAAGAGAGAGCGCGCTTATGCATGCAAGCATGGGGGAGGGGCAGGGGGAGAAGGGGAGAGAGAGAATCTCCAGCAGACTCCCCCTGAGCACGGAGCCCAACAGAGGGCTGTATCCCAGGACCCTGAGATCATGACCTGAGCCGAAATCAAGAGTCAGCTGCTCAACCAACTGAGCCACCCAGGCACCCTCCAACTGTTTCTTGATAACACCTGCAGGTTGTAGGAAATCCTGACATATTCTNTCTGGGTGGCACAGCGGTTGAGCGTCTGCCTTCGGCTCAGGGCGTGATCCCGGTGTTCTGGGATCGAGCCCCACATCAGGCTCCTTTGCTATGAGCCTGCTTCTTCCTCTCCCACTCCCCCTGCTTGTGTTCCCTCTCTCACTGGTTGTCTCTATCTCTGTTTAATAAATAAAATCTTTTTTAAAAAAATCTAATCTGTCTGATATATGAATTGCTACCCCAGCTTTCTTTTGAAGTCCCTTGGCATAATAAATTGTTCTCCATCCCTTCAGTTTCAGTCTGGACGTATCTTTAGGTTCAAAATGAGTCTCTTTTAGACAGCATATGGATGGGTAATGTCTTTTTATCCAATCTGCCACCCTGTGGTGTTTTATGGGAGCATTTAGGCCATTCACATTAAGAATTATTATGGAGAGATATGATTTTTATGTTGTCATGTTGCCTGTGAAGTCTTTGTTTCTATAGATTGTAAATTTCTGTTCTGTATCAATCTTGGGGTCTTTTTACTTTTATAGAACCCCCCTTAATATTTCTTGTAGGGCTGACTTGGTGGTCACATATTCTTTCAGTTTCTGCCAGTCTATGACCCAGCAATTGCACTACTGGGTATTTACCCCAAAGATACAGATATAGTGAAGAGAAGGGCCATATGCACCCCAATGTTCATAGTAGCATTGTCCACAATAGCTAAATTGTGGAAGGAGCCGAGATGCCCTTCAACAGATGAATGGATAAAGAAGATGTGGTCCATATATACAATGGAATATTACTCAGCCATCAGAAAGAGTGATTACCTAACATTTGCAGCAACATGGATGGGACTGGAGGAGATTATGCTAAGTGAAATAAGTCAAGCAGAGAAAGACAACTATCATATGGTTTCACTGATTTGTGCAACATAAGGAATAGCAGGGAGATCGGTAGGAGAAGGAAGGGAAGAATGAAGGGGGGGTAAACAGAAGGGGGAATGAACCATGAGAGACTATGGACTCTGGGAAACAAACTGAGGGTTTCAGAGGGGAGGGGGATGGGGGGATGGGCTAGCCCGGTGATGGGTATTAAGGAGGGCACATATTGCATGGAGCACTGGGAGTTATACGCAAACAATGAATCACGGAACACTATATTAAAAACTAATGATGTACTGTATGGTGACTGACATAACATAATAAAAATTTTTTTAAAAAAGGAGAGGTCTTAATAAGGAGATTGGAATGAATGACAATCTCATTTTACAGGCAAGGAGATAGGGAGGTTTAAGGAAGATAATGATTTGCCCAGGCTGCCCAAGTTGGTAAGTGTTAGGACTCACCCCCTGGTCTGTCTGACTGTAGAGCCCAGGCTCCTAACCTCCAGCCTGTGGTCCCAGGATGATCTGGAGGGTAAAGGTGGAGAGAAGCAGGGCTGTGAGAGGTAGGAAGTGAAGCTGGGTGGGGAAAACACTAACTGCTTTGCTGTGAAGTTTGGACTTCAGCCTGAATGTAATGAGGTTCCTCTAGGATTCTTCAGCATGAAAGTGATGATATCCATTTTGCGTTTTAGAAAGATTCTGCTGGCAGCTATGTGGTGGGAGGGCATCACCTGCAGCAGTGTGAGTGGTTACAAGGAAACCCTCAACCAGAACAGCAGGCTTCAGGAAGAAGAGACAAGAAACCCGTCCAGGTGGAATCACTGTACTTGCAGGCCGAGGGAAAGGATGGGAGGGACAAAGCAGAAAGAAGAAATCAGGAGGACTCTAAGCAAAGGTCCTAGGGTTTCAGTGCCTAAGGGAAAACTGTTCATGATGATCCTTTCCTGTGCTGAGCGCTGTGCTAGATATTAGGGCACAAAACTGCATTAAAACTGATGGTGACTTTGGGACAACAGTAATTAGCATTCTTGAGTGGGTCCATGACAGGACCACCTTCTGCTAGATTCTACCGCATAGAGAAAACTGGGGTACTGAGGCCCCGGGTGTACTTTTCAGCCACTAAAGTCATTAGAAATAACCATGCTACAGATTTTCAAGAGCAGTCTTTCTTGGTGGTGAAGCCGGAGGGTTGGACTAAGGTTGGTTTTTAATCATTTATAAAAAATACCTAGATGCTGTGATGAATTGTGGGGGGAGCAAGAAAGAAATCATTTCTTTCCATTTCCTTAATGCCATCAACATGAACTTTGGGTTTTCATGTCCCAGACCTTGGTGCCATGCAGGGACACATTCAATCAGATTTTCTTAAAGGGTTATTATTTTAAATTCATCTAGACCTGAGCTTTTTGTGTTATTAGGGGGAAAAAAATCTTAGACATACCTTTGGCAGAATTGAATAGTGGTATTAATGGAATTAAATCTAACCAAATAAGATTTAATAAACTCTGATATTTTATATAGAGTGACTTAGCCCCATTGGAGTGAAGCTTCCATAATTGGAGCGGCTTTAGGCTTTTGGATATCTCCTGGCATCATCAATCTACGCAGTGGGAATTTTGAACCACAAACTCAGGTGAGCAAGAAGGCTACTTGCTTTATTTCCCACCACTTCCCTTGATTTCTGACTCTCAGCCCCATTCCAATGGATTGGCAGAACAGTGCACATCAGTCTTTCTGGGCATTCCTCATTCCCTCTCCTTGCTCTCTACCACTGGGCACATGCCAAAGGAATCTCAGTGGGACAAGGTTCCCATGTATTCCTTGACCACTGTCCACAGGACTTGTGCTGTCCCACAGTCAGCCTTGTCCATGTGGCATTTGGGCATGGAACTTCCCGAGGCTGCCTTTGTCCCTGTCTGCCTGGACCTGAGGCCCCAGACTAAAAGCCCACACACACAAATGTGGCCTACCAGGGTACAGGGGTGCTTTTCTTTCCTTTCGCCCACACACTGATTTTTTTAACTAGGACTTTTCGCATTTTGAAGAACTTAAATTTCCAGGTTCTCTTAAAACCTGTAAGATGTAGAAACTCTAGACCCACATGTTCTCTGGCACTGATCAGTTGGGGCTTAGTGGCAGATGCCCCCTTCAGAGATGATGAGTCCTTGAGCCCATTCTGTTCACAAGACACCCCATCTACCACCCCCATATCATTGCCCTGTACTTTTGTTTTTCTCATAGGAGAGAAATGATTTTCTGTACTTGTGGTAGACTGGGTTCCTCTGAAGCCGATAGGAACATAGATTCACACGGAAGAAGCAGGAAGTGCTCCTCGGGTCAGCACCTGTGAAAGGAGTGAGAAAGTACAAAACTGGTCAGAGGGAGAAGCTGGGCCACCATGCAGTCTCAATGGTGGCCTCAGCCAACTTTACAGGGAACTCTGAAGCTGTGATGGACATTTTCTTGTGGTGACAGGAGCCTGGCTTTATACTTTTGAATCTACCAGTCTTTGGATGTGGCTGTCCCTGGAGAGGAGCATGATCCTGGCCCAGGTGGGTCTCTTAGCTGGGGGCAGTTCCTTGCAGCTGGGGAACTGGTGCCTTAGTCTGATGAGGAATCTAGATGTTGTGTGAGGGAGTCAACTATAGCACCCCTTGTAGGGGCCGGGGGGTGGGAATTCATAGGCCAAAGGGGTGGTGCAGGCACCCTTACTCATTTATACTACTTTCCAGATCCCTGTGGACATTTGAGTCAAGGACTCCTCTCTGGGGGTTCTGCCAGAGGCCCAGGAGAGCTGCCTGAGGAGCCAGTGACTTTTGCTCATGCTCCTGCCTCCTTTCTTGGTCTGCCCCTGACCTACCACCACCCAAGTCTGGGGAAATCTGACTACTACTATATTTCTTCCACAGATCCCCTCATCACTACCTCTCAGCCCCTCCGCAAAGCCTCTAATTCCCTAAACAGAGGCTTTTAGAACACAAAGGTAAAAAAAGAACTCCTGGTTTTTGCTGCCCCCCTCCCTACCACAAATCTCCCGGAGACAAATGAACACAGAGACAGCTACATCTTGACAAGGAGAAAAAGAAATAAGAAACTACAGAGAGAAGAAAAGCATGAATGAATGCTGCTGGCTCTCCACTTACCCAAACTCGGGCCAAGAATCAGACCAAGCATCACGCTCATATCAGACACCACCCCACTGACCAGAACTGTCTCCAGCAGCCACTCCCTAGCCAGAGTCCAGCAGCAGGAATGGACTTCATTCCCTCTAAGAGCCCTGACTGAAGGTAGCTTCCCTTCTCTTCATGGCTCCCCACCATGGCCCTGTTCATCCTCAGGCCCCATCTCGTTTTGCTATTTTCTTCATTCGGCCTTCCTAGTATCACACTGTAATTAGGGATCATTCAGAGGCTTCATCTGCCAGGAGACGGGGGAATCAAGAATGCCTAGTCATGGGAATGCCAACTGGTGCAGCCACTGTGGAAAACAGTATGGGGGTTCCTCAAAACATGAAAAATAGACATACCACATGATCCAGAAATTTCACTTCTGGTTATTTATCAGAAGAAAATGAAAACACTAACTTGAAAAAATATATGTCCTTCCATGTTCATTTATATGTGCATCATTTACAACAGCCAAGACTGGAAGCAACCTACGTGTCCATTGACAGATGAGCAGATGAGTAAAATGTGGTATGTATACATATATATGTATATGAATATCATTCAACCACAAAAAAAAAAAAAAAAGAAGGAAATTCTGCCATTTGGGACAACATGAGTAGACCTGGAGGGCATTAATGTTAAGTGAAAGAAGTCCAACAAAGACAGACAAATACCATATGATCTCACTTATATGTAGACTCTAAAAAAAGAAAACAAACAAAAAACTGAACTCATAGATACAGAGAACAGACTGGTGGTTGCCAAGGCAGGGGGTGAGGGTAGACGAAATGGGTGAAGGCAGTCCAATGTACGAATTTCCAGTTACAAGTCCTGGGGATGTAATGAACAGCATGGTGACTGTAGTTAATCATGCTATGTTGCATATCTGAAAGTTGCTAAGAAACTAGATCTTAAAATTCTTGTCACAAGGAAAAAAATATGTGTTGTATTCCTGAAATTAATATAATGCTATATGTCCATTATATCTCAATTAAAAAATAATTAAAATAAAAGAATGCCAAGTCAGCTCTCTGAGGACATCTGACTAGTTCACCAACTTGCAGCCTCGTAGTGCAGCTTTATCACATTATGCTGCTACCAGAGGTTGGTCACTCCTTCCCATTGTTTTTTTTAAGATTTATTTATTCATTTGAGAGATAGAGAGAGAGCGAGGGGAGGGGCGGAGGAAGAGGGAGAGAGAGAGAATCTCCAGCAGACTCCCTGCTAAGCATGGAGCCCAACATGGGGCTCAATCCCACAACCCCTGAGATCATGACCTGAGCTGAAATCAAGAGTCGCATGCTTAACCAACAGAGCCACCCAGGGACTCCCACTCCTTCCCATTCTTAACCCACTTCCTGATGAGCAGGCCTGTCTGGCTAGTTTACAGTTCTCTTTATCTACCCCAGAATATTTATACATAGGAAATACATGCCTATAATTTATAGAAGAATACGTATCATATAAAATTAACTGTGGTGGCTGATAGCCAAGTCAGGAAATATATGTCCACATTTTCCAGCCACATCTAGACTAGTCTGTGGAGATGAGGGTTAGTGATCAGCCCGGTGCTCTGTGTGGGGAGAGTGGAGGGCCCTTCCATAAGCTGGATTCTGCAGGCTGTTGTCTGAGTCAGAAACTCTTTGCAATGGACCCCAACTTGGAGTCCTTATGACATTTTTGTGGACTAGTTTGTGTGAAATGAGCAAAATCTCAAGAAAATGCCAAGCCTGGAGAATGGACTTGAGGAAGGGGAAGAAAAAGTTGGGGGTAGGGAAGGCCTTCCAGCAATTACTCCCCCTCAGGGATCCAAGGCGCCTGGGATTCAGATAGGACAGACACAGGATACTTAAGGAAGGCGGAGAGGTGGTAGGACCACATTTGCCCTTTTCCAAACCACCAGGGCAAAGATGTCCTCCCTGCCTTCAGGAAGCTCTACTAGAACAAGAAACACAGACAACAAGCTCTAATCCCAACAGACTGGGAAGGTTGGGCACAAAGGTGGAAGAGTGATAGACTGGGTTTGGGGGATGCAGGTTAGGATTACAGGATGGTTTTCAGAGAAGGCAACAACTGCCATGGGCTTTGGAGGATGAAAATGATTTCACCAAGCAGAGGGCGTTTCTTCATGACTAGGGGCAGAGGGGAACCATTTTGCCAAGGACCACTGTCAGAACATCATCCCTTCATCTCCCCACGCTGGACAGAAGAAGGAATGGAAAGAGGTGGATTGTGGAGGAGTGTCCTTAACAGGATTCTTAATTCTCCACTCTTCCCTAATAAATACCCTAATAAAATACAAACATGAGACCAACTCTGGAAAAGGGTCTGCAAACCCAATTTCCATGTGTATTTGATATTCCAATTGAGATCATACCTGCCAGGAAGGGAGCTATCTGCCGGTTTCCCTTAGAAAATGAAGGCACAGACAGCTCATGAGGAAGACAAAATTGCATTGACTTAGTCAATTTCCGTTTCCCTTCAATGTACCAAATATATATTAACTGTTATTGGGTGACCCAATTAACTTTGCTCCCTGAATCAATTACCCATGTCACATCATTCATGATGAGGGCTGGTGAATCCATTCAAGAAATACAGTTTGAGGACCCACTATGTGCCAGGCATTGTCAGAGAGCTGGAGAGTCCAAGATGAATAATACTCATCCGAGAACCCAAGTTGCAAGGGAGAGATGCACACAGACCACCTTCAGTGATGGAAATGTGCTGCATGAGTAATAAAAACATGAATGTACAGAAGGTGCCCTACCACACATATAGTCAGCAGAGCCCAGAATTCCTAAATGGGACACACAATAGGCACCATGGAGAAGCACGCATGCCACCCCCTCCAGGGGGGCTCCTTGGAACTCCGCCCTCTCTGGAAGTTGGACTGTGACCACAATAATTGTTTTGGGGTACCCACTGTAAAATGCTTTCAGCTGTTCTACATTTGAAATGTTTTATTTAAAAAAAGTTGTTCTAAGTGAGATAATGCTAAGTGAAATAAGTCAAGCAGAGAAAGACAATTATCATATGATTTCTCTCATCTATGGAACATAAGAACTAGGAAGATCGGTAGGGGAGGAAAGGGATAAAGAAAGGGGGGGTAATCAGAAGGGGGAATGAAGCATGAGAGACTATGGACTATGAGAAACAAACTGAGGGCTTCAGAGGGGAGAAGGGTGGGGAATGGGATAGGCTGGTGATGGGTAGTGAGGAGGGCACGTATTGCATGGTGCACTGGGTGTTATACGCAACTAATGAATCATCGAACTTTACATCAAAAACCAGGGATGTACTGTATGGTGACTAACATAATATAATAAAAAAAAATTAAAATAAAAAAAAGTTTTGAGAGTGAAGAACGTTCTTTTAACTCCATACCTCTTGGGGTTTCATATGCATAAATAAAACACTGGTCAAACACTGATTCTGACTCAGGAGGTGAGGGCAGGGAAGCATTTCTTTTTTTTTTTTTTAATGTTTTTTTATTATATTATGTTAGTCACCATACAGTACATCCCCGGTTTCC
>NC_048218.1:171434778-171442299 GCF_002007445.2 Ailuropoda melanoleuca
TGGCACGTCCGGGGTATGGAGAGCATGGGGGGGAGGGCTGTGAGCACATGGGGGATGTGTGGAAACGCGTCGCAGCAGACAGAAGGCACACGTCATCCACTTTTCCCACTAAGGGCTGCCCCTTTGCGGTAGAGACTCCACCACCACTTGTTGCCACGTGAGGAGTGTCCAAGGGCAGATCAGCTAGACACTGACGCCATCTAGTGATAGAAGCATTTTAATGGCCACTTTCCCAAAACTTGCATCTGTACTCACCAACTTTCACAAAGGCTCCCTGGAACCCTGCAGGTCAAGGGACATTTGTCCGAGGACACGCCAGAAGTGGGCCAAGAACCGGGTCTCTAGGGCCCACCCAGAGTTACCTGGCTGTCGGCTGTGGGGGGCTGCAACACTAAACACAGCCACCTTTCCCAGCAAGGTGAGCGCAGGTGGACTGCTCAGCCCCTCCCTTTGGTCACCCACTGTGTTTACCTTCCCCCTCACTAAAAATGTATCCACGGGTTACTTGAAAAGGTTTAAAAGAACTACTTGTAAAGTTTAAAAGAAAATAGAATTGAAAAGAAAATAAAACTCCCTACAACCTCACAACTGACAAACCCTAACTGTAATTGGCACAACTGTTTCAGCAGTAAAATTGCTCCTGTGGACTCAGAAAATCAAAATGTCCGCAAATCGTGCATAGTTCCTGGAAGTCCTAATCCCACCCCCTTGATCTCTAATCAAGATGGTCTCTGGAAAGATGACCACGAAACAAGTGTGTAAGGGTGAAGTTATTATACAGATAGCTGTACATGTGTCCATTTATAAAGCAAGTAAATCATCCATAAACTTTGGTCCTTTAGCACCAAGGACAGATTGCTAGTGGCCCAGCTCATGGCTGAGTGTGTGGCCTGGAGGTGCCCTGCTCTGTGCCCTGTGGCTCTCCCCTATAACACAGAGTTTCAAAAAACAGGCTCTGGGGGGGCGCCTGAGTGGCACAGCGGTTAAGCACCTGCCTTCGGCTCAGGGCGTGATCCCGGCATTATGGGATCGAGCCCCACATCAGGCTCCTCCGCTATGAGCCTGGCTTCTTCCTCTCCCACTCCCCCTGCTTATGTTCCCTCTCTCTCTGGCTGTCTCTATCTCTGTTGAATAAATAAATAAAATCTTAAAAAAAAAAAAAAAACAGGCTCTGGGGACTTGTGTTAGAAGCGGTGGTCTGACAATTCCTTTCTTAGGAAAGTAAACGGTGATTCCCACTTGGTTGGCACACTACTCCCTCTATGGGAAGAGACAGCTTGAACCCAGGCAAAGAAACAAGGCTTTGCCACTGTGAGCCACTGCTGGGGCTGGAGAGAGCAGGGTGCTCTCTCCCCAGGCCTGCCTCCTGGGCTTCCCACCCTCTTCCTGGAGCCCCCCTCACCAGGGCCCCTGTTCACCCATAGCATCTTGTAATAACATTCAGTCAAAACAGAACCCTCCATTTAAACCATTATGTGGCTTTCTGCTGCTCATTGGATGGAAAGCAAAGTCATCCACAAGGTTCTGCCTGGTCTGGCCCTTCCTACCTCCCAGCTCTTTGCACACACCATACTCCCCTTGCTCTCTGCTCTCCAGCTTCACCCGCCTTCTGCCTTCTTTCAGGCCCTGGTTTTTGCTTCTCCAGCGTCACTGCACATTCCACACCCTCTGCCTGGAAGGTTCTTCCTTTCTCCTTGAGGAAGCCCTCTCTGACCTCCTTGACTGGCCAAATCTCCGTTTCAGAGGTTCTTTGGGTACCTTCGTGGTACAGATTCTAATTTGACCAATGCCTCTCTCGCTGGCAAGATGGCAAGCTCCACGTTGGATTTTGCTCATCTTATACCCCACAGGTGCTGTGGCATTCCATAATAATAATGGTGACAACAACTACCATTTATTAGGCGCCTACTTGAGCTGGGCACTGTGGAAATGCTTCCACCCCTCCATCTCGGAGCAATCTGTGAGGCACACTAGCCTCACTACACAGACGAAGACAGTGAGGCATGGCGAGGGTAAGCAAGTTGCCTCACTGTTGTTAAGTAGAGGAGCTAGGATTTGAACCCAGGGACTTCTGCTTGTAAAGCCCATACTCAACCACTACTCTATATACATGACTATTATAGAGTGCGCGCGCATGCGCGCGCGCGCACACACACACACACACACACACACACACACACACAGCCATACGCCACACTTCTGCCATCTCTCCGCCCTCTTTGCTCCATCCCCACCCACTCTGCATAACTCACGGCTGACCCGACCCGGAGCAGGGATTCAGTAAATGTCCGCTTGTTGAAACCTGCCCTGCTAATCTGATAGCAGCGCTCCTTCTACAAAGGCACAGTCAAATGCAGGATTACCATCGAAAATCACTTAACAGACACATTCAGTCAGCATCAGTCAGATCCCCCATCCCAGGCATTTCCTCATGAACAGATATCAGATGAAGGGACGGAATGACCAAAAACATTATTTGCCAAAGGCATTCTGGGGAACAGTATTCCCTTAGGATGTCAATAAGCACAAAAATTGGGTTCTATCATCAAAGTTGGGAAGGCATGCATTGAAGAGTTCCACAGGGTCCCTGGTGGTAAAATTTCTTTGTCTTTCATGAGCTGATGTGTACTGACAGTCCCCAAAAGGGGTTGGGTTAGGCACCTTTTCTTCAAACAACTCTGGTGCCAGAACCTTCTTTTTAGGGAGCCTCACAGCAGCTAGGGTTCCACGGAAATGCTTTGAGCATCACCTAACCCGTGGTACAATTCTCCTCTTCACTTTGTCGGTGAAGTCAGGATGGCTCTGACATCCTCAGTGCCGCACTGGTCCCTTGTATTTGGCAGTGGCAAATCTAATAAATACTTGAGTATTCAATAATGCTTAGCTACAGGGACTCTATCAATACTTGCCAGCTTTAAAGTCTGGTATATTTCAGCCAGCAACTCACATGGCAACTGCCTTTGTTATCTCCCTTCTTGGCAGTGGCTCTCAACTTTCTTGGTTTATGTATGATCCCCATTAGGTGCAAAAGTCCCCATGGGCTTCTCTTCCCAGGTACAATGGCCATCAACACCTCAGTGGAAGGTAATGAGAACAGGGAATCTGCTAAATGAAGCATGGGGGAGAAATATTAAGATAATATCTAGTTTTTAGGAAATAGTGAACAGATCTGCCAAATGACCACTGTAGAAAGAAACCTCTCTACTGGTTAACTGAGGGTTTCAAAGGCTCCTCTGACCTTGAGCCCACTGAGGGAAGAATTCATTCAACCATTCATTCAACACACATTTAACTTAGGGGATGACTATTTTTACATTGCTAATGTTCGCATCCTACCTTTCTCTCTTTCGGTATATAATTTTAAGAACTCTATGTGCAGGGTGCCAGTGAGTTGATTGTTTTCCATTACCTGGCTTTTGAGAGCTTTGAAAGAATTCAATACAATTTGGGGAATAAAGAGAACGTCTGGCCAAGAAATAGACTGCATTTCTAAGGAGGGTTTGTGAATTGTTTGGAGCTCGGGATGTACCTTTTGGAGGAAATCTCAGGCTGCTGCTGCTGCTGATAATAATAATTATAGATAATGGAAATAGTAATTGAGTGTTTATTATGTGCCTGGCTCTTTACTAAGCACTTAGTACTCATTTTCTCACTCCAGCCCTGCAATCCTGCTGAGTTCTACAATGGTCATCTCTGTTTTCCAGAGGAAGAAACTGAGGCTTGCAGAGATGCGGTAACTTATTTCGGGTCCACATTTGGTAAGTGACAGAACTGGAACTGCAGCCCAGACCCAGCCCAGAGCCACGCCAGCAAAAGGCTGTGCAACTCCAAGGCTACGCTGACATACGGCAGAAATCTGCGCAGTTATAACTGCAGCATCCATTAACAAGGAAATAATAGCATTTAGTAAGCAGGCCTCTTTTTTATATTGAACATTAAGGATTTAAGAAGTCTTGGTTCAAGAATTTGGTTTTCTACCAAACATTTAACACATAGTTTGCATTTCCCAATTCCTGATTCCTACCACCCTAGGCAGCTTTTATTCCAGTGCACCATGGTTTATCTCAGGAACCGTGAAAACAATCCAAATACAAGCAGACTGGCCAAAGGACCGCAGGCTAGCTCTGCTCTCCACACTCACAGCCAGGTTCCTGCAGCCATAATGGGAGGAAAGGACATCACCTCTATCTGCACAGCTAACCAGGGAACGAATCAACCAATTAATGGATTCAAATTAACTGATAATCAAATGGATCAATCCAAATTCTTCAAAGAAGAAGATTGCAGCAGAAAAATAAACAGGGAACATGAAAAGCCAATCCACAAAAAAAAAAATAAATGTGAATGGCCATAAGCATATAAAGACTGCTAAGTTCTCTAGGAATCACTGAGATACCAATAACAATGAAATACACTGGGCCATTACATTTATAACATTTGGATTTGTTTTGTTTGTTTTTTAAAGGTGGTAGTATTTCTGAGGATCCATGGGGAAAGGCGCTCCCATTTTCTGCCAGTGAACAGTGGTTCAACTTTTCTGTACAGCAACTGGAAATGTGCCCCAAACACCCTGTCAAAGTGCATATCCTCGGGGGGCCTGGGTGGCTCAGTCGTTAAGCATCTGACTTTGGCTCAGGTCATGATCCCAGGACCCTGGGATCAAGCCCCATGTTGATTTCCCTGCTCAGTGGAGAGCCTGCTTCTCCCTCTCCCCCTGCTTGGGTTCCCTCTCTAGCTGTCTCTCTATCAAAAAAATAAATAAAATCTTAAAAACAAAAACAAAAAAACAAAGAAAGTGTATATCCTTTGCTTAGGAACTTCACCTCAAGGAGTCTATCCTGAAGAAATAAACAGGCATGTACCATATGATTAGCTACAAGTGATGTGTCCTGTATGACCCCATTTTTTATAAAAAACAACAAAAAAGTATACACACACATGCACACGTATATTCATACACATACACACACATCTTTAAGATTATGTCTAGGAGAATATAAACCAAAAAAGAAATTGTGGCTACCACTAGATTACAGAATAAGGACCAATTTTATATTCTTTATTTTTTTATTCAATGAATATGTACTAATACTGTAACTTTTCAGGTTGCATAAATATAAGTTGTATATATGTATGTATACATACATACATACATACATATATATATTAGGTTGTGTGTGTGTTTATATATATGATTCAAGCCAATGAACCCACTCTGCATTTTTTGCGGGGCGGTGGGGCGGTGGTATGTTTTGTCCTGAACAGTGGTCTCCAAAGTAGCTCACGTGCACTCCAGGCTGTATAGAAGGTGAACCATTGAGATGTGGGGAGAAAATATGAGAGCTTCTATTTATATTGTATTTTTCATCAAAAACTGAGAAAGAGGTTAAGTGTTAGTAACATTTAATTACCTAGCTGACACTGGCCCCTTACTGGGTCCACAGGTGAGCCTGGCATGAGTGACATGTGACCTGAGGGGTCCCAAATGAGGTGGGGCTCCTGGGGCAGAGGCCTCACCAACTTCCTTGTTTGCCTTCAGTATCTATGCTGGGCCGCAGTTGACACATGCCCAGTGACATCGATTTATGACTCTGGTATTCAGATTTAACGAAACCGGCCCTGAGGAAATAGACAAGTAGCTTTAAAAGAGTCCTGCCAAGAAATGGCAGATTGCAGACGATAATGATGATATCGCAAGCACAGCAAATGGCAAGAGAAAGCTCGCCGTGACACTTGTGCTCCCTATGAGAGCAAGTCCTCAGCCGCATTATTAGATAAAAGTAATGACACTCTAATCAGATCTGACAAGAAGTCAGCCAGAAAGAGCCAGAGCGTATTGAGGTGGAGGTGATGCTTTAACAACGAGGGTAAGGAAGACAGAAACTGAGTCCCAGCCTTGAGGAAATTATATTGTTGCACGAAAAAGTGAAGTGCACAACAGGGAGTCATAATCACCAACCACGGTAAAATGGGAGGGAAATGCTATCTGTACTGGCTTGTACATGTGTTGAAAAACAACATTGGAAGGATAAAGCAGACACAAACGGTAGCGGTAACTTGCTTAGAAGAGCAAGATCTGAGGAGACTGGCAGGGAGGGGAGGAGATATTCCAGGGTTTACTTACAGCTTTTGAAGTTTGCATCATATGAATGTATTGCCTCCTCGAAAAAGTAGAAGTGATATTTTAATTTCCCTTTTCCTTAGGCCCTTTCTGAACATTTCTGAATAATATACTACAGAAAGCCTTCTACTCTTAGAGTCTGCCCTACTGGTTTATGAGATCTAGTTAAAACCTGTGAGAGCTGATGAGATGTGCCTCATTCCTAACACTTTCATATTTACCTCCAAAAATCTATTCCTCAGAACATTTCTGAATGTGGCAAAGGAAAGAAAGGGAGGGAGAAGGGGAGGAAGGGAGGGAAGAGAAGGTTTGAATGGGTGCCACCCGCCTTCAATTCAGGGAGACACCAATCTGTTCCCTCCAAACCTATTCCATCCACCACCATCTGTGATGAACTTTTGCCTCTGAGTTTTTGGCAGAAATTGTGCCACTCCCTTCTAAATGGCACACAGGTCACTGGATTAGAAATGCTACCCTTGGACAATAGAGCCCATCCCAGCCCTCCTGGGAATATCTGATTGACTGAATAGGCAAGCCTCAACCATCCACTTGGACAACATTTTTAATACTGTCTTAGGAAATGGTTTAAAAAGAAAATATACTGAGACCAGAAGTCTTAAATCCCCAGGCAAGTTCTGGTTTCCAGTCCAGCATGTAAGGAGCTTGAAAGTTTTGTCATTGCTTGCCAAAGCAGGATCCAACCTCTACAAAATGGTCCCTCACCTCCAAAAGATTTCCAAGGGTCTTCAGGAAATTCTAAAGAGGTCAACAAGTCCAGAACTAACGGAACTTGTGTCAGATGTTCTAAAAGTTACAAATCAAATTCAAAAGAGATTCTCAAGACCATCATCCTCTTTGTCCTTCTAAGTGAACATTGTGACTTCCTTTCTTTTGGAATGTATATCTGAATCCCTTTTCCATATCTATGTTGCCACTTTTATTGTGGCTGACAGTGTTTTTGAAAGGGTATACTTAAATTCCTTTTCAAACAGAATGCCTTTTACAAGCCCCCACCTTTCCTATGGATTCCAAATCAGTTTTTGGAAGGAAGAAAATCCCCCAGGTTGACATGTTAAGAACTGAGGAGTCACTCTTGAAAGACATTGAGGAAGACACAAAAAGATGGAAAAATATTCCATGCTCATGGATCGGAAGGATTAACATAGTTAAAATGTCCATGCTACCCAGAGCAATCTACACTTTCAATGCTATCCCGATCAAAATACCGACGACATTTTTCAAAGAACTGGAACAAAGAGTCCTTAAATTTGTATGGAACCAGAAAAGGCCCCGAATCGCCAATGATCTGTTGAAAAGGAAAAACAAAGCTCGGGGCATCACAATGCCGGATATCGAGCTGTACTACAAAGCTGTGATCACAAAGACAGCATGGTACTGGC